>NC_134580.1:83966940-84266940 GCF_037038515.1 Microtus pennsylvanicus | reverse complement strand
TCTGTACATATGCTCCTTGGGATGCAAGCCCTGGGATAATTACAGTGACATCAGTCTTTACCCCTAGAGACACTGGTATGTAGAACTGGATTCAGATGTTAGCATCTCCATAAAGAGTGTGGGATATTACTGAAGGCCACCTGGAGCTTACTTGGCTATTGTGTGCTTTTATGGATGTCAACACACTTTCTTATCGTTTAAGCCATGCACACTGGGCATAGATGCTATAACTAGTGTGTTCCTGATCAGCACTGACCAAACCAATTCCCTTGGCATAATTCTAACTTTGCAATAATAATACTACAAAAATATACACCTGAGATTATCATTAGCCATCTTATTCCACGAATAGGAAACTATGATACAAGTCAGCAAGGGTCAGAACTTCTCTCCCTCATTCCCCAAGCAGCCTTCTGCTGTGTATTTAAATAAATCCTCTGAGATATAAGGAATGTTTCATGTTCAAGTCCATCTTAAAGTACCTGCTAGCCTGGCCCAGTGGAGAAGGGTGTACTGGGTAAGAATGGAAATGACTCAGGGCACAGTTATTTCTAGAACCCAAGGGAACCCAGTGCTTTGGACGGGGTCTTCTTTATACTTAAGTGTGGCCTTTTAATGAATAAGCTAATAAAATAGTTTTCAAATGAAACACAAATGGCCAATAACTATTTTTAAAAGTATTGAATGTCCTCAGTCATCAGGAAAATGCAAAGTAAAACTACTTTGAGATACCTCAGTCAGTATGGCTGTCATCAAGAACTCCGACAACAAATACTGGAGAGGATGTGGGGATAGAGGACCTTTTTGCTCACAGGCGTGAACATTAATACCGTCATGGGACTCAGTGTGGAGATTTCTCAGAACATATAAAGTGTAACTACCATACAAGCCAGCTAGCCCACTCCTGGGCATATACTCACAGAACTCCAAGTCCTGGCACAGAGGTGTTTGCATAGCCATGTTCATTGCTGCTTTAGTTACTGGAGCCAAGAGTTGGAATCCACCTCGATGGCCATCAACAGATGAAGGACAAAGGAAATGTGTGTATACACCACGGAACTTCAGTCAAGGAAGCACACACGCAGCGGCTCTCACAGTGGCTTCGGTCGTCACCTTCACGTGACAGTTCTGAGTGGCATACTCCTTCAAGCAGAGGAGGATGGGAACAGATTCCCAGGGCTGGAGATAGGTAGAAACATTTCCTCACAGCACTCCAGGGTTTCACACCTAAGGCATTGTCAAGGGGAAACTTTGGGGCCTTGGCACAGGAATCCCGTGACAGAATTCTTCCTTTTGGAACTGGGGAATTCACACCACTCTGAGGCTGGCTTTGGTCTTGGGTACAGGCCTCTCCCAGCTGGTCCTGTTGGGGGAATCCCTGCTTCCAAAATGTTGGAACTGCTTGGGAGAGACGAGAATCTCAGAGACACAGAGTTGCTGTCCTTGAAGCACACAAATCTGTCACAAGCAGTTGGTTTTAAGACGAAACACTCAAACCATCCAGCTCTCCTGGAAGAGGCAGTTGAATCCAGAAAACAAGGGTGGATCCAGCAGGAGAAGCCTCCCCAGGTCACATGCCCAGGTCTGGCCACTAAACAATAAAGGCGGGAGGGGGTGGGAGGGTGGGGGGGTGGTTCTGGGCAGAAACAACGATGCACTATGCGATGAGCAATACACGGGCTGGAAAAGCAAACGCTTGTCTCCCGGGTGTAATAGATCTCCCCAGACATTCCATTCTAAAGAAAGCTTGATTAAATTTAATGGTCAGACCTCTCTCGGTGCTAGGAGGCATTTTAATGTGGTATTTCTGCTCTAGGTGGACAAAAATCAGTCTTCCCTGCCTCACTGCTCTCTCTTTGCAATGAAGCAAACTTCCCGATTACAACCATAACTCTCGCGATGGCCCAGTGTCCTCGTTCTGCCAAAAGCTCCTTTTAAGGCACCTGAGAGGGACACCTGGGCTGTACAAGTCAGAAGGGAGCTCCCTAGGGGTAGACATTGACATCCTGACCATCTTCAGTCTTCCAGGGGTCCAGCTTAGGATCTGATGTGGATGTGATTTGATATAGAAACAAAAAGAGGAAAATCAGGAGGGAAATAAACAGGGAAGGAAAGAATGAAGAGAAGAAAAATTCGTTGGCTAAGAAGAGCTGTGGGTAGAGAATGTCGCGTCTCAGGTAGGGAGCAGATGAGATGGGGGTGATCCAGAGGAGTACCAGAGAACTGCCGCGCTCCCGTAGTGATCAGGCCTCCGTCTCTGTTCCTCTTCAGGTCCTCCGTCACTCCCGGGACTCAGGAGATGGTTTCACTCCCACATGGGTCTGCTTGACTGAAGTTAATTCCGTTCTCTTGCCGCATACTGGTTCAAGAGTGAACACGTGAACCGACAGAGTCCGCAGAATCCCGAAGCTGGTTTGCTAGCGGGTCCTGGGAAAATCCCCAGAAGTGACTGCCTCCCGTGTTTTAAAGCCCAGAAGTACTACTTTGCATGACTAGTCTGTGATGGATGTGTTGCCAAACCTTACCTTGGTGCTCATGAGGAGGAAGGCTCAAAGCTTGCTTCCGGTTGTGTGACTGAACTGTGTGATAAAAGCGGGGTCAGTAAGGATTCTCATTGCTGGGCCATGGTAGCACATCCCAGCGCTTGAGACTGGAGGCAGGCCCATCTCTGGGTTTGGAGCCAGTCTGATCTACAGAGCAAGTTCTAGAACAGCTAGGGCTACACAGAGAAACCCTGTCTCGATAAATAAATTAAAAAAAAAAGATTCTCATCTCAGGCAGTTCTCAGAACTGCTGGGTCAATGAAATGCAAAGTAACCCTGAAGGGTAGAAACACAGCAACACGGCCAGTAAAGGCGGCACTGTTACCTCCCTCTGACCAGATTCGCATTTCCTCATATGGCCCTGTAAACTCACAGCGGTGCTGATAGCTGATCAGCATACTCTGTACAGTAATGACCTCACTCCAACTTTATACCCCGCATTTCTTGGTGTCTGAATAAAAATAGAGCTGGGTGGCTTACAGGAAAAGTCACAACACAGTGAAGTAATGAAGATGCACCAGGAAGATTGGAATTTAGGGTACTAGAGAAACAACGAAAAGCTATGACTGAACCCCAGACTGGGTTCTGAGTTGCCTTACAGTCAAAGCAAAGACAGAGACTTTCATTTGTTTGCGCCTGGCTTTTGGGACAGATTTTTGTTCCTTAGCTTACGCTGTCCCAGAACTTACCATGTAGACCAGGGTAGCCTCACACTTGTTAAATTGTCTGACCTCAGCCACCAAAGTCCTGGGATTACAGGCATGAGGCACTGTGTTCAGTCAGGAACTGATTTTTAGAGCCAGCTTTGTGAGAGCCACAGAGCTGTGTGTGAGCCTGCTCCACCTTGACTGGAGGTCAGGGAGATTGAGCTTATTTTTGCTCTCTCAAAGTTGGTGATAACAGGTGTGGCTACAAATAAGCATAAGCGATCCTGATCTAGAGTGTGATTAATTAGTATTTTGGGTATAGAGGCGAATCTGCTTCACCTGGACCAAAGGTCAGAGAATTCAGATCTATTCCTTATATCATGTTAATGAAGTCTGTTGCCTCCCCTCCCCTTTAGGAGTGAAATATTTAAGTGTGTGAAAAAGAAACGAGGTGGAGTCAGTATTCACTGAATGTCCCTCTCGATGCTGTTTATATATTTGTTTCTTTTGCTTAAAAATTCTATTCCTCACACTCCCACCCTAGAACATATGAGTTTTGTTGAAGCTGGTCTTCAACATAACATCATGCAAAACACTATGCCAGATGACGTAAGAGTTACAAAAATGTATAAGATATAACTCCCACCCTTGAAGAGTTTCCAAGATAAGTAAGGGGTAAAACACCTCTGTTTGAAATGATTGTAACATAGTCATTCTGGGCCCAATACTTGTGGTATACTATCTAGGAAAAAAATCTACATCGGCAGAAAGACCAGTCCCTGCTTTGCTGAGTTTCAGTGGAAGAAGGGATATTTGACTGGGGCTCGAGCTGGGTTGGAATTTGACAACTGAGGGCATGTGATAGTCATGGTAAGAACACAGCATAGTTAAGAAAGGGTGAAGGACATTCTTGGTATGAGGTGTGAGGGTAGCTGTCAAACCGTGGGAATTAGAGAGAGCAGGGCATGAGGTTATCGAGTGGCATTGGGGTCCGTAGGATGACATGTTCTGGACTTTAAACCTCATTCTTCGGGAAATGAATAAAAGCTACCGGAAGTTTCTTAATAGGAAAGTTGTGTGAACACTTTTTTTTTAATTCAGTAAAAGTTCCCTGAATAATCCATTTGGGTGGTGCCTCCCCCAGGATAAGAATTCAAAGTGTGGTTGCGTGATCAACTAGTACATTTCCATCAGAAACTTACCCTTCGCCTGTGCCGTCCTGCGTTCACCCGACAATTTTTCATCACATTGATTCTAAGTCAGTTATTCCCAAAGAAAAGACAGAGATTCATCATCTTCCCCTTTATGATTTCCTCCTCTGTCATCAAACACATCAGTAGGCATGAGTTTTATCATAATTCAATTCACGCCTTCCACCCACCTTAATTACATGCATTTCTACCTGATAATAATTCATGGGAGTACTCTCCAAGACCGGGAAGTTAAACTTCTCTTTGACTTGGCAAATATTTAGGGAGAATTCCTACAGAGATACGCAGGGTAGGAAGATGCCTTGTATGTTTTTCTGTGGGTATGAGGAAGGCTTTGACTCAGTGAAGGCTCGGGACTCAACCATTGGGTGGAACTATGGAATTCAGGGCTGGAGGCTCTGCTGGACCCAGCCTTTGGTATGTAGTGAAAGCAAAAGCTCTGAAAATGGGTTCCTGCCATCAACCAACCAAGAACTTTGCTTCCCTTCACTCAAGGTGTTAACCTTGATACCAATCACTACCAGCAAGAACCACGTGAGTTGGAATTGGTTGGTTGTACAGGAGCAGGATCCTAGGGTACACCTTGTTTGTCTCTGAATTGCCCACTACTCTTCCACCCAGTTTGATACTTGATAAAATATGCTAGAGAAAGCGCTCTGAAAAACCATCTCTCATTCCTCCAGGCTGAGTCAGACGCCCACCCTCCTCTGTGTTATCATATAATAGTTTGTGTATTTCTCTGTAATAGTGTGACCAACATCTAGATATCTAACATCTAGATGCTTTTGAACAAAATCACGAGTTTTATATCTATTATTTTTTTTTTGAAATAAGCGTCTTTTTTTTTGATTTTCAAATATTTTATTGAGGATTTTTTTTAATTTATTTATTTATTAAAGATTTCTGTCTCTTCCCCGCCACCGCCTCCCATTTCCCTCCCCCTCCCCCAATTAAGTCTCCCCCCAGCCCGAAAAGCAATCAGGGTTCCCTGTCCTGTGGGAAGTCCAAGGAACCCCCACCTCCATCCAGGTCTAGTAAGTTGAGCATCCAACCTGCCTAGGCTCCCACAAAGCCAGTGCGTGCAGTAGGATCAGAAACCCATTGCCATTGTTCTTGAGTTCTCAGTAGTCCTCATTGTCCGCTATGTTCAGAGAGTCCGGTTTTATTTAAATATGGTCTTTCTTTTACTTTATATTTTATGTATGAGTGTACTGCATGTACACCTGCAGGCCAGAAGAGGGCATCAGATCCCACTATGGATGGTTGTGAGCCACCATGTGGTTGCTGGAAATTGAACTCAAGACCTCTGGAAGAGCAGCCAGTGTTCTTCACCACGGAGCCATCTCTCTAGCCTTTATATCTACTATTTTACCCCATCTTCATATTGACTCTATGAGAGATGTCCTTTTTATTATCTTCATTTTAGTGATGAAGAGGATGAAATCCATGGTTACGTGACTTTTCCAACGTCACACAGCCTAGGAGTACTGGAGAAGGCTTGTTTTCACACCTTTTTTTGACTTGGAGCCTTATCCTTAAGTTCTTTGCTATAATTTTATATGGCTTCTGTCTGTGTGTCCATTTTCCTTCTTCTCTGACTGACGCCACCTCTAGTTCCTGAGGATTCTCTGCTGCGCACCAACTCCATCCCTCTCAGCATCTCTGTCTGTCCATCACAGCATGTAGGAAATATCTGATGTCTCAACAGCCAAAGGCAGCTGCATGGGTGAGGACTTGAGGTCAGTGAGTTTCCTCCTGGAATTCACCAGTTTGTAGAAAACCTGCACCTTAACGCTGGTTGGAAACTTACCAGACATCATAGAGGAAGGAGAGGAGGCCCTACTCTGCCTCTTCCCTAGTTGAGGAGTTCAGTCACAAGAATTTTGTCTCTAGGTCAGATGACCCAGGTGAGAAAGAACTTTCAAAAGAATACTGGAAAAGAGAAAAAACTCTTTCAAAGATATTTTCTTACTTTTTACCCCATATAAATATATCTCCAGCAAGCCTTGACACATACACACATGCTATTTCATTTTTGTAAATAAAAGAAGTCCATTTCTGAAAGCACATGGCCAAGCCTTTAACCAAGTGAGGACAACCCTCCACTGCCTAGCACTGTTCTGTGCCAAGGGACAAAGAAGCCCAGACCCTGGATCTGGGCTATGGCAGGACCCTCACCCACATGGATGAATTCCAACAGAATTCTTTCTAGTGGTTCCTCTTTGGGTGGTTCTTTCCGATCTGCACTTTAATCTGGAAACAGGGGCAGCAATAATTCTAAGTCTCATAATTTTTCCAGATCTAAACTATGGGAAACAGACAACTTGAAGAGTGGGTTTTCTTCCAAAGATCCTCAGATAACTGCAACAGTCTATGCAGGGATGTTTTTGTCCCCCAGATCTTACAGTGCTTCTCATGTAGAGGAGCCATGTCCTCATCACAGGGGTTTATAGCTTCTACTTGGTGGCATGAAATAGAAAGACATGGTTGGTTTGAGGTTGAGAACAGGGTTCCTCTCAGGAAGAGTATTTCCTTAGGTCCTGAAGATGATATGCAGCAGAGAATTCTGGGTAGTATGAGAAAGGGTAGGACATGTAACATGGTTAGGCGACAAATAGGGAGTTTAGAGTGGGCAGACAGATGTACACAGGAGAGAAAGGGGGTTATAATCAACAGAACAGCACTGCTGCCACTCTTGGGCATATACCCAAAGGATGCTCAATCATACCACAAGGACACTTGCTCAACTATGTCATAGCAGTATTATTCGGAGTAGCTAGAACCTAGAAACAACCTAAGATGCCCTTCAACCGGAGAATGGATAAAGAAAATGTGGTACATCTACACAATGGAGTACTACTCAGCAGAAAAAAAAACAAAGACATCATGAAATTTGCAGCAAATGGATGGAACTAGAAAATACCATCCTGAGTGAGTTAATCCAGATCCAGAAAGACAAACACAAGCCTTCATCCATTAATTGATGGAAGCAGATGCAGAAATCCACAGCCGAGCACTGGGCTGACCTCCAGGAGTCCGGTTGAAGAGAGAGAGGAGGGATTATATGGGCAAGGGGGAGTGGGGATTAAGATCATGACAAGGAAACCCACAGAGACAGCTGACCTGAGCTTGTGGGAGCTCACAGACTGGACGGACAGTTAGGAAGTCGGCATGGGACAGACCTAGGCCCTTTGCATCTGGGTGACAGTTGTGTAGCTCGGTCCTTTGTGGAGCCCCTAGCAGTAGAATTAAGATCTGTCCCTGACACATGAACTGGCTTTTTGGAATCTATTCCCTATGGTAGAATGCCTTGTTAAGCCTTGATGCAAGGTTGGGGAGCTTGGTCCTGACTCAGCTTGATATGCCATGCTTTGTTGACTCCCATGGGAGGCCTTACCCCTTGTGAATGAAGATGCAGGAGGAGAAGTGGAAGTGGGAAAGGTAGGAGGGAGGCGGGAGGGGATGGAGGAGAGGAGGGAGGGCAAACTGTAGTTGGTATGTAAAATAAATAAATTCAGAAAAAAAAGAGGAAAAAAGTGTTATTGAAGAACTGTTGTGTGGTTTTGGTTTTTGTTGAACTGTGAGGTTTTCTCTTCTTCATTATCTCAATTCAGATTCAGGAGGACACTTGCTACCAGAGACTTTGGTCAGGAAGTTTCTGGGGAAGAAAGAAAATGGTATAATGTCCAATGAGGTGACCCACAACAATGAAAGGGCAGAGGCTATGGAATACAGCTCAGAAGCTTGCTGCAGAATTCCAATCAGAGACAATTGTGAAAACCTGAGTTACTCCAAGGCTTACCCCAAGAGACTGAGAAAAATACATTCCTTTCCAGGTATGGTTGAAGGCTTTCAACAGAGCCGCCCCAGGCACCTGGGGGATGTGAGACTATCCGTGCAGCTGAGATTTGATCACAAGATGTTCTTACATTGCCCTGCGGTTTATTTTTCCCTTGAAATATACAATAGACCATTTTTCTAGGATTATAACAATTTTGATTTCTAGGATTCTGAAAAGTGCAGGGAAGGATGAATGTAGACTTCATTTACATCGTCTCCTCCTCAAAAGGAGATCCAATGTGTTTTAAAGATGTGTATGTGTTTTCGTGGAGCCAGGGTCTCCCTGTGTATCTGGAGCTGATCTTGGACTCACAACCCTCCCTAGTGCTGGGATTGCAGGTATACCGCCTCACAGCTGGTGCTAAAAGAAGTTCTGGATTTGGGAGAACCCCAGATTTTAGAATTGGAGCTGGGTATCAGTGTGGCACACGAAGCAGTTGATTAGCTTACATCTAACATCACTCGTTGCACCTTTTCGTGTGTGTGCAATGAGGCACAGAGGGCATAAATCTTGAGTTTATGAGCTGAGCTGCCAGAACTCCTGGCCTGGAGGAAGATAGCCATTCGCCAGTATTCCAGTTAGAAAAGGTTTTATATTCTCAGGCCCTTGTGCCGCACTGGAGGACCTGGCTTTGATTGTAGGCTTTTGCTTTTGTTTTTGTTTGTTTGCTTTGGTGTGTGTGTGTGTGAGTGTGTGTGTGTGTGTGCATGTGTGTATACATGTGTGTGTGCTTGTGTACATGTATGTGCCGGTGCCTATGGGAGACAGAACTGGACTCTGGCTGTCTTACTCTATCATTCTCCGTCTTATTTGAGACAGTATCTCTCTCTAAACCTGGAGCTCACCATCATGGCTCCTGTCTGACCAGCACATCCCGGGTATGCCCCGTCCCTCTCCTCAGCACTGAAACACAGGTTTAGCCACTGAACCATCACCCCAGCCCCTGGATAAGAGTTTTGATGCTTTCTTTTCTTACACAGAGCCTCTTCCTCCCTGGAGTTTGGGTGGTGGCATGTTTTAATTAACGAACAGGAACAGGGGGCTTTAAAGACAAAACCAAACCCTTGAAAATAAGTTGTCCCTGGGAGTTCTGAGGTTTGAGAAACTCGTGATTTCCAGGAGCTTTTCCCCCTTTCTCTCTCTCCCCTCCAGCCTGTTCTCTTCCTCACGGTCCCCACCAGTGATTCGTCCTGGGTATTTGAAGCTGCTTGGTGACAACCCCAGGCTGAGAGAGACAGGAGACAAGACACAATAAGCATTTCAGAACACATCTCACAATGTGATCATCAACATGTAATATGAGCCCGGCTTAGTTAAATAAAATGTGAAAGCCATATTAACGACCCTTTCGGCTGTCCAACACAGCATTTTATTCTCCTCTCCAAGAAGGCAGAGTAGAGGGCCAGCCAATAAATTATAGATGAAACCTCCATCATATGTTTATAAATACACTAACATTAGCATTTTACTTCCTCATAAATCTGCAGCAAACATCCAGGCGCAAGATAGAAAGCCCTGTAAAACAATGATATATTCTCCGCTCGCAGGCGCTGACTAGTGGCCCATTCACTCCTGGCTCCATTCTTTGAACACGCTCCCTCCGCTCATGCCCCCTCATTTAAAATCCATTTTAATTTGAAGATGCACAAGGCACTGCTCGTGGTACATTTACTCAGCCTAGTTATACATCACGGAGCAAGGAAAAGAAAATTGTTTCATCTCGAGATACGGTTCAGTGTGGTCACCACTGAACAGTGGAGTAATTACCATATCAGGCCCACTCAAAATGCACTCAGGGTGTTCTGTGACCTATCATCTGCTAATCTGCATAGTGAAGTATGGCTTCATAACTATAAATTGCTGACTTAATTAAAACCAGGACCTTTCTGTCATTTAATTACAGGGAGAAAGGTTATTGCTTAAATGCAATTTTCCAAATGCGATTTCTTAACAGTTATTAACTGCTTCACCATCATTTATTGTTTCAGATTTTTCAATTTGAAAATACTCCCTGTGACAGAAGTAATGACTTCATGAAAAACTCAATCTAGAGGGAGCCCAGCCAGCTCATTTGTTTCTCCTAAGTGAGCCGACGGGGTAGCCGGAAAATGTCACCGGAGGATCCTGGGATGACTCTCCCTCTCGGGGAGTAATTAAAACCCAGGAGGTTATGGCAGAGATGGGGTGAAGTTGGCAGACATTTTAAAGGTGACACCTCCCTCGCACCCTAGCTGACAGGTGTGTTTGCCTTTTAAAATACGAGGAGGGTATGCATGCGTGCGGCGGGGAAGTTAACCCTGGACTGTGCTCAGGTCAGTGCGGGGTAGTGTGAGCAAAGACAGGCACAAAGACCACTCCTCAGGCCCGCCCCCCGCTAGACATCCCTTGAGTGTCTGAATGATCTTCGTAATCTATCTCTGCAGCTAGAATTTGGTCTCCCAAGAATGCAGATACACTGCCAGTTTGGACCTGGTAGAGAGTCCACACCATGAAAAGAAGAGTTACATGTTCTTATCCCCATACCCTGTTTTAATTCTTGAGAGGCTGTGTCTTCTCTTTTTCTCCGTTTTATTGTATGTGGCCTGGAAGTTACATGTGTGAATCCCGGTGACCAGTGACGCTGGCCAGTCAGACAATCTGGACAACTTAGAACCTGCCACCTGTGTCGCATCTTCAACGACAGGAGGTTTGTGTACTTTCTCACTTCTGTGGCTGCCGGCGGAGACCTGTGACTCTGTAGACAGTCTTCCACTTCCTGCTATAGTCCTAGCTCCAGCCAGATCCTGTGGTGGAACGCCTGCTCCTCCCCTGGCCCCAGCAGCTCTCTGCTAAAACGAACAAACTGCACTACAGGAGCTGCCGTGAGTTTTCATTTCGCCTTGGAGAGGGTTAAAGCCGAAGTTGTCCAGACGAAGAAGCAAAAACTCTCCAAACTTCACTATTTTGTAGCCGTTGCTCTTGGCTTTATTCATTGTGGCAGATGCATAAAAATGAGTAATGAGGACATCATAAAATCTCAATCAGATTATTAATAATCCCCATGCTCTCTATCGGTAACATGTTTTGCAGTTCTCAGTGTCTGCATCCACTTTACCGACTTCAATTTCAATTAAGCAAATATTTTAGTAACACAAATACCAGGAGTGCCAGGAAGCCAGAACTTTCCGACCACTGTCAATCAGGGGCAATCATCTGCTTCTTAACCCCATTGTAGACGGCAGAAGGGGAGAATAAGGCCATCTTTACACCGCCAATATTCCTCCTTGTTTTTTCCTTTCTAACTGAGTTTGTTGTTTGGCTCTCTTACATTCATATATCGTGTGTTCTGATTGCTGCTCTCTCTCTTATAGCCGTCCCGTCCCTCCCAGTCCCTTTCTGAGGTTCATGGATTTTGAGGTGATTTTGTGACCTCTTTTGTTTACTCACCCACCTGTGTGACCATCAGATTAGAGTAACCACTGGAGTCTGGTGGGTACTCTGATGGGCACACAAGTAAAGCCCATGATTTCCTACTGCCTGAAACAATCAGTAGCACAGTTCAACAGTGAGGGCCAGCACCCCTGCCCATCACCCATCATGCCTCCGTTGGTGCTCAAGCGTCAAAACAATCAGTAGCACAGTTCAACAGTGAGGGCCAGCACCCCTGCCCATCACCCATCATGCCTCCGTTGGTGCTCAAGCGTCAAAACAATCAGTAGAACAGTTCAACAGTGAGGGCCAGCACCCCTGCCCATCACCCATCATGCCTCCGTTGGTGCTCAAGCGTCGACGGGTCCATTCTTATGCAGACACCGTGTTGCAGCTGCTATGAGGTCCTGACAGCAATGGCTGTGTTCTTCCCAGACAGCATTTTGTAACCTTTCTCTATTTTTTATTTTGGTAGGAAACACATTCAAATTTGATCAAAGAGAGTAAGAGTGAGCTCAGTGTAAATACTCAGAGCCTTCAATGAACACATCAACAACCAAACTCTAGCCCTGCTTCAAGTGAACCAAGCCATCTCCCCTACCATCTCTTTTCAGGCTCCACGAGGCAGCCATCTTGGATCCTTGGTTCCACCATTCTACAAGCCTCTGTTTCTTGGTCACCTTCCCAGAAAAGTCAATCATCTTGTCTAAGACTGTCCCTGTTTAGGGAAAAAACAAATTATAGGTCACTGAATAGGAGTGTCTTAGGACAGAACAAGCAATAGGAGGCAGAGCTAGAACAGTAGATCAAGAATTACATTCTTTGGGGGCCAGGGAAACGGTTTGGCCAGTGAAGTCCTTGCCACAGCAGTGTGAGGAGCTGAGTTTGATCCCTGGAACTCAAGTGAAAAGACAGGCATGGCGGTACTGTAGTTCCACCGCTGGGGAGGTGGCAACAGGAGGCTCCCTGGAGCTGGCTGGACAACTGTCTTAGCCTAATCAGTCAGCTCCAGAGCCCAGCGGGAGATGCTCTCTCTAAAACAGGGTGAACAGTCTTCCTGAGGAACAACACCCAAGGTGGATCTCTGACTCCTACGCATATGGGTGTGCATGCACCCACAAGAACACATACCCACATGTACGTACATACATGTGTCTACACACACAGACACAGACAGACACACACACACACACATGAAAGATTTATACTTCTTATCTAAGAAGCAAGCAAATTAATCTTTGCCAGTCTAGGCAATCTACTGAGGGTTATTAAGCATTTTTGAGCTAAACCGCATCTCTCTCCTCGGGGCTAGAAATTCTGAATTCTCTTAAGCAAGAAACAATTTTAAAATCTCTTCAATCTTTACTAGGTTTTATTCTAATCATTAACAATAACACCACCCTCCCCTTATGACTGACAAGAGCAGAAATCCCCAAGTCAAAGGAGAAATTCCATTGACTTCGAATGAGAAAATAAATGACTTCTTTTGATAATTAATACAAATAAACTTCCTATTTGCACTCCGTCATCTAATTATTTGACTACTGGCTATTAATATTACCCAGTCAGAGAAATGGGAGAAGACAGTAACAATCACTAATACTCAGACAAGATTTTAATTTGGAAGTGGAAAATTATCTTGCATTTTCAAACTTATTTTAATTTTATATGTATGGGTGTGTGTTGTGCCTGAATGTATGTCTGTACGTTGTGTGTGTGTGATGCCCACAGAGGTCAGAAGAGGGTGCCAGATCCCCTGGGACTGGAGTTAAAGACAGTTGTGAAGCCCCTGTGGATTCTGGGAATCAAACACCCTGTCTGTCTTCTGGAAGAGCAGCCGGTGTTCTTAACCACTGACTCATCATTCTAGACCCTCAAAACTCATTTTTACATGAGTCAGATGCATAATGGTGACAGAACTGATTTCATTCTTACTGAAATTGCTTCATATAGAGAATTCTCTTTGATCTTACATTCCACTCTAACATGAACAATGCCCTAGAGGCTAGCTTGGGATCTGGGCAGAAGAAATTATTTGACTCCTCCACACTGTTCCCACCACCATCGGAAATTAGACTTTAGAGAACACACACACACACACACACACATACACACAAACACAATGTTTTCTATGAAAGGAGGCCTCTCTTTGTATCCTTAGCTATCATGGAACTTACTATGCAGACCAGGCTGGCCTTGAACCTACAGAGAACTACTTGTCTTTGCCTCCAGAGTGCTGGGATTAAAGGTGTGTGCCTCCATGCCTAGCTCTATATTTTATTAAGTAACTGGTTGATTTTTTAAAGAAAATTATTGTCGAACCTGGAGTGTATAACATACAAAAAGGCATGGTAAAGACTATTGCTAGATGTGTATGCTGGCCTTTTTTTTTTTTTGGTGGGGCAGTGGGGTGCATCCCTTTCCAGGTGTGCACACCCATGCACATTGATGCAGACACCGAGGAGACTGGGCATCCTGCTCTATTGCTTTCTGCCTTATTTCCTGAGGCCAGTCTTTCACTTAACCCTACTCTTGCTGTTTCATCTAGGCTGGAATTCAGGAGGCCCCAGGGATCCTTCCCCCAACCCCACCATCTACACCAAGCATTGAAGGTACTCCTCCTACCCCCTCCCCAGCCCACAGTCATGCCTAGCTGCTTACATGGCTTCAGGGCTTTGCACTTGTGTAGCGAGAACTTTCACCGTTGAGCTCTCTCCTCGGCCCCAGCATGAAGACACTCCTGAGGCTG
This sequence comes from Microtus pennsylvanicus, assembly GCF_037038515.1. Taxonomy (NCBI): domain Eukaryota; kingdom Metazoa; phylum Chordata; class Mammalia; order Rodentia; family Cricetidae; genus Microtus; species Microtus pennsylvanicus. The sequence continues at coordinate 84,252,541 of NC_134580.1, read as the reverse complement.
AACAACTGGCTGCCTCTAGGTGGATTCCTCTGCACCTGTGTTAGCTCCTTTCTGCTCCAGTGGTAAAACACTGGGACCAAGGCACCCATGGGGAGCCACGTGTTCAAATGACAAAGCCAGGGGAGGCATTTTTCATCCAAACCAGCACACACTCCATCTGTCAGCTCTTCTTTGTAACAGCTTTACTCAGATGTGACTTCCACATGGCAAAGTCCACTCCTTTAACTTGTCCAGTCCAGTACGGCTGGGCATATAGTTCAGTGGGAGAGTTCCTGATCAACATGCAACGGTTTGATCTCTAGGAGCCCAAAGAACAAACAAGAAACAGAAAACAATTGATAGATTTTAGCATGTTTGTGAAGTTACACAACCTTCATCACCACAATCAATTTTATTTTTTTTGTTTTATTTATTTATTTATTTTAAATTTTATTTTATTTATTTATTATTAAAGATTTCTGTCTCTTCCCCGCCACCGCCTCCCATTTCTCTCCCCCTTCCCCAATCAAGCCCCCCTCCCTCGTCAGCCCAAAGAGCAATCAGGGTTCCCTGCCCTGTGGGAAGTCCAAGGACCACCCACCTCCATCCAGGTCTAGTAAGTTGAGCATCCAAACTGCCTAGGCTCCCACAAAGCCAGTACGTGCAGTAGGATCAAAAACCCATTGCCATTGTTCTTGAGTTCTCAGTAGTCCTCCTTGTCCGCTATGTTCAGCGAGTCCAGTTTTATCCCAGGCTTTTTCAGACCCAGGCCAGCTGGCCTTGGTGAGTTCCTGATAGAACATCCCCATTGTCTCAGTGTGTGGGTGTACCCCTCGCGGTCCTGAGTTCCTTGCTTGTGCTCTCTCTCCTTCTGCTCCTGATTTGGACCTTGAGATTTCTGTCCGGTGCTCCAATGTGGGTCTCTGTCTCTGTCTCCTTTCCTCGCCTGATGAAGGTTAATATTCAGGAGGTTGCCTATATGTTTTTCTTTGGGTTCTCCTTCTTATTTAGCTTCTCTAGGAATGGCTAAAATAAAAAACACCAATGATAGCCTTTGCTGGAGAGGTTGTGGAGAAAGGGGTACACTCATCCATTGCTGGTGGGAATGCAAACTTGTGCAACCACTTTGGAAAGCAGTGTGGCGGTTTCTCAGGAAATTCGGGATCGACCTACCCCTTGACCCAGCAATACCACCCTTGGGAATATACCCAAGAGATGCCCTATCATACAACAAAAGTATATGCTCAGCTATGTTCATAGCAGCATTGTTTGTAATAGCCAGAACCTGGAAACAACCTAGATGCCCTTCAATAGAAGAATGGATGAAGAAAGTATGGAATATATACATATTAGAGTACTACTCAGCAGTAAAAAACAAGGACTTCTTGAATTTTGCATGCAAATGGATGGAAATAGAAAACACTATCCTGAGTGAGGTAAGCCAGATCCAAAAAGAGGAACATGGGTTGTACTCACTCATATTTGGTTTCTAGCCACAATCAATTTAAAACTTTGTTTGTTTGTTGGGGTTTTTTTTGTTTGTTTGTTTGTTTTTTTGAGACAGGGTTTCTCTGTAGCTTTGGAGCCTGTCCTGAAACTAGCTCTTGTAGACTAGGCTGGCCTTGAACTCACAGAGATCCGCCTGCCTCTGCCTCCTGAGTGCTGAGCTACACAGTAAAACCTTGTCTCAAACAAACAACAGAAAGAGCTTCGTTTACTTCTTTTTCTCGGAAGTGCATCTCCAAGGTACAGAATGCAGCATGCGATCTATCCCTCCACCAGCTGTTAGGCATTCGCTTTGCTTCTACTTTCAGATTATGACGAATACAGTTGCTACAAACGTTCTTACATGAGCGCAGACTCAGAGGCAGAACTGCTGTTATTTGATGTCTCAGCCTGAGTCTCCTCGGCTCAGGTTGCTAAAACTAAATGCTGTAAACTGGTTGTTTTGTCAAGGAGGAGAATGTTTCTCAAAAGTCCCCAAGGCTGGAGGTCAGGGTGCCAATAACATGGTGGATCTCTGGCAAGGGCTCGTTCTCATCCTGATGGCCATCTGTCCCGCCCCCCGGCCCCGCCCTGCCCGGCCCCGCCCCCCCTTCCGCCCAAGCCAGTCACTTCACTCTTCCAAACAGTCGCTTTCACCCACGAGTATATTCTTTTTCAACAAGAGTAAATATTAGTAGTTGGAATTTAAAGTAATTTACAACCAAGTTCAAACCAACTGCAAAATCCCTTTCACTAAGAGCAACACCCTGAAGGGCCGGCTCTACTCTCTACCCCTTCAGCTGTCCAGCACACCGAGTCCAGGGCACTTGCGTTCTGGGGGAACTTGCCTGATTTCTCTGAGCGATACTTGCCTCAGGAGAGCGACTCTTACAGACTCAAGCCATGGAGTAGTTTAGTATCTGAAAGGGTATACAATTTAGATAGCAAACCAACATACAAGCATCTTTTCACATTGAGAAAAGGCCAAGGATACGAAGCCGTACCCTAGGTGATGTCACCTGGGCTCGTCTTTGCTTACTCGTCTTAGACCAGACAGAGCCCCTCACAACAACTGGACAAGGAAGGCAACTGAGCCATCTAAATCCAGTCAGAGTGTGTCCTTGGTGATCTCAAATATAAGGAAGACAGGCCATGCATTCTTTTATTTGCTTAAAGACTAAATCACTAGCCCTTCATCCCTGTGACTCAGCCCCTTCTGAACAAGACACAGAAGTAAAGATATGGAATGCGCCTCTCTCCGTTTCTTCTCACTTCTCATTTGAGGCGGGGTCTCACTATGTAGTCCAGACTGGCTTGGCCTCCTGAGTGCTGGGATCACAAGCATGTACCACCCTGCAGGGCTGGCTGTATGGTGAGGAGCTGTCATTCATAGTGTTCATTACAGCATCCTTTGTCTGTAGTTCGGACATCAGGAAGGGTCACAGAGTGCAGATTCAAATTTCTTTCTTTTACTTCCCGCAGTTTCACTCAATATTTTTGGTTCTTGGACTTTGCAATGGCCACAAGAAAGATGGTCCATCTTAAAGAGGCAGAAACAGCAGGCAGCTTTGTGAGACCAGGTGATTTGACATTCAAAGGCATCCGCATACACGTCTGTTGCTCTAGACAGCTGTCCCTATAATGTAGTTCTGTTTAATACCATTTGAAAATATTTGTGGGACTGGAGATGTGGTTCAATGGTTAAGAGCACTGACTGCTCTTCCAGAGGCCCCAGGTTCAATTCCCAGCACCCACATGGCAGCTTACAACTGTCTGTAACTCCGGTCTCAGAGGATCTGACACCTTCACACAGACATACATGCAGGCAAAACACCAATGCACATGAATTTTTTTTAAGAGAGAAAACATTTGTGTAAAAATTCTTCAATCCTTACCAGCATGCACACTGGGAGAACGGGTACATTTTGTGTCTCACCCATCGGTTTGGAAAAGTAAGAGCAATTCTGCAGAGGTCGTTCATGAGGACTGATTATTTGTGGGAGCCCCTGCTCACTTTGCTTTTGCTTTTTCTTTCCCTTCTATTCTTTCTCAAAACTAGTCCTGAATCACCGAAGAGCTATTTCAAGCCTGCACACTCTAGGATGACTGCTCTGACTCTCCCCACTATGCTTTAGAGAACAGACATTGAAATGCGCCAAAGGCAGGCAGACTCACAGGCTAGCTGAGCTGTTCTGTGCGTCCTGAGTCCCTGTTTGTTCATTACTTCGCTTTTGTTTTGTTTTGTTTTGCTGTGTTTTTTGTTATCCTCCTTCCGGCTGGACAAGCTGTGCTCCCGGTCTCTTTCAGTGTGGGGTTCCCTTAGTCCACACTTCTCCAGGTCTCCATCCCTGTGATTCAGCCCGAGCCATCGCTAGCTTTAGCATTCTAACTACATGTCACTGCCACCATTGTCTCTTGTCACAGTCCTCGTTCCGTGTTCCAATAATAAACTTCATTAGTGTCTGCACCTCCTTCCCCTACCTTCGAAACACTGTCTTCTCACGAAATAATTAGCTGTGCCCTGCATCCTATCACTCGACTGGCTGACAGCCATTGTGGGTGAGCTAAACAGTGAGAAAATGAAAATTTTTTTTGGCAATTTCCATTATCGTCAATGGAGGTATTTACTTGTACAAATATTAAAGGTTATTTAAAGATGTACACTGGCTTCATTTCATTAGTGGTTCGTGGAAGGTAATAATTGGAAACCACTGCCTAGCCTCATTAGAATAGATTACCTATTCATTTTCTGAAAGAAAACTGCCATTTCTCCAGGCTGTGTTTTTAACTGCTTGCAATGGAAGAAGATGAAAACAAAAACCCATGAATATTTCAGAACAGGTTATGTTCAAATACTCTTACTGTCTAATGTAAATCAGACAATAGTCTATTGTTCTGGGAACCTGAGATGCCCAGTCAGATGAGATAATGAAATGTCAGCGACATCAGCAGCCACCTAAAAAAAGAAAAAGTAGAAGCGATCACAGCTAAATTCTCATGTGGGGCAGGGAGATGGTTCAGTCCGTACGTGTTTCTCATGTAAGCATGGAGACCTGACTTCAAACCTCCAGAACTCCCCTAAAAAGCCAGATTGGTGGCACATGCCTATAACTCCAGTGCTGGAGAGGCAGAAGCAAGAGACTCCCTGAGGCTCACTAGCCCGCTAGTCCTGCCAAACTGGTGAGCTCCTGTTTCAGTGACCCTGTCTCAAAAAAAGGACAATAGAGAGCAAGGGAGGGAGACACAGGAATCAGCCTGTGGCCACACCCATGTACATACCACCTATGCACACGTGTACACACTCATACTCCATACACACACAATCTCCATTAGTTCTGGTTCTCCTAATTAGCCTAAGAAAACTATAATGTGTTCAAACACTTATCCTCATGTTACAATGACTGAAACAAAAGGAAATGCCAATGACAAAATGACATGTACCCCTACTAAAGGATGGGAAGTGTAGTCTAGTGTAGCCACGTGATGGTTTGAAGATGATGAAAGAACATAATGTAAGGACTGGAGAGATGGCTCAGAGCTTAAGAGCACTGACTGTTCTAGAGGTCCTGAGTTCAATTCCCAGCAACCACATGGTGACTCATAACCATCTGTAGTGAGATCTGGTGCCCTCTTCTGGCCTGCAAGCATACAGACAGACAGAACACTATACATAATAAATAAATAAATTTAAAAAAACATAGTGTAAAAGGATCTGTATGGACATGTGAGAATGTTCTCTCTGTAACACAGGATAAAAGCAAAGAAAAAAGAATAGATGCATTATGACAATACGAAAAATAAGCACAATTATTTGCATTGAAAAAGATAAAAAGGAAATAGAGCCGGTGGTAACCTGGGAGGAGGACAGCTGCTGCTTTTGTTCTTATGCTTTTATACTGAAAAGGACCAGTAACCTGCCCCTGTTCAGACTCACAGTGATGATGCTGAGGGCGTGTTCTCTGGCCTGTCTAGCACAGAATACCCATAGAGGCTCGGCACATTCATGCCTGTGCAGTGAGTACTGGTGCAAAGAGATGGAAATACGGTTGTTCCAATGCTACACGGAAAGTTCTTCATGCTTCCAGTATTGGGTACTTTGGAATCAATTCTTCCCCACTGTGACCTTTGACACTAAACCAGGTAAAAGTGTCAGCAAGTTAAAGTATCTCTTAAAAACCACTCAGAAGACACCGTCTTTTCTAACAGTGAACTAGCAAGGGTTCGCTCAGCCTGTGTGCCACAGCCTGCTGCTCTCCCTTCTTATCCTCCCTACCCAGAAAAGTGTCTAAAACAGGACAGCTGTTTCCCTCAGGTTACGGTGTCCAGCAACTTCAATCAGCTTTATTGCTCTTAGAACATTGATTCAACCTCATAGCCAAACTCATAGGCCAAACTCACCTTAGAAGAGGCCAGCTTGAAAAAGGGTCTAGAGAAAAAGGGGGTGTGGCAATTCTAAGTCACATTGGTCTGAAAATAGTCACATGATCACTGAACAGGCATGTTACCTAAACTTGGATAGTGTCTTTCCATGGCACAGGGCTGAGTTGGGAGGTCAATATTCAGTGCCCTTGTTCTCACTCTTGCTAGCTCTCTCTCTCTCTCTCTCTCTCTCTCTCTCTCTCTCTCTCTCTCTTTCTCTGCACTTTCTCTCCCATCCCCCCCCTTGTGCCTTGCTGCTCTCCTTTTTTCTCTTTTGGGACAGGCTCTCACTATCTAGTTCTAACTGGTTTGAAATGGCTCAGTGTTTAGGGACAAGAAGGTTAAGGCATAGGAAAGTGAGTAACTTTGTCCACCACTAAAATCATCTGTGAAGTGCCACTGGGAGACACGTGACAGTGTCCACAAAGCAAAGGGGTTGTGGGTTTTAGTTAGTTTGTTTGCTGTGTTCACTTCTGCAGAAAGCATTTCCTGCCGTCCACATTCATTCAAAAACAGCCCCCCCACCCAGCAGTCTGAGATGTGGCTCTGGGGAAAGAAACAGCTCAGTTGCAGTGGCACACAAAGCAGTTGGGAATTAAGAACGCTTTAGACATTTTAGGCCCTACCATGTTGTCCACGGAGTGCTTCCCCTGCAAAGAGCATGAGCTCGGAAAATGGAAATTGCATGAAACTTGCAAGCGCCTGGCTCCCAGGGTCATCAGAGATGAAGCCTTACCAGTGAGGCAGGTAGAGTGCACCTCGGGGAGAGACAAAAGACCAGCATCTTCATCTGATACTTAAAAAGCATTCACGCAGGGAACTCAGGCATTCGGGGGCGGTACGTGTGACTGCTTACCCTGGCCACTGCTGATGTCTTTTCTGGGATGGGAAGCTCAGAACAAAATGGACTGGATTACCAGCGATTCTCTCTCTGCTGGAGAAAGGCCAGTTTGCCTGGATACTGTTTTGTATTCAGCTGAGGGGCAGATGAGGCGAGTCAGGCACAGGTGGCTGCAGGTGGCCTAAAGAACTCATCTTTGTCCAGTCAATAGCTTTCCCGTCCTCAGAGCTCGTCCTCCACCGCAGTCTTTCCTTTGTGTTAGTGAAATGTCTTTGAGGAAGTGCAAAGACCTCTGGAAGGGGCTGGTCAGTGCAAAACAGAGCCCCTTCTATTATACCCAAAACATCTTTTACAAATTTTGTTATGAAATATTTCAGTTTAACAAAATATACAATTTATATATATGTATATATATGTATGTATGTATTTATGATTGAGGAGATACCTGACAGTGATCAAACGCCTTGCACACACACTCACACTCATGTGTGTGTACCTGCTTACACAACTACACACATAAAGAAAGTTCAGCGAATACCTGTGTGTTCATTAGCTGTGACCAATCCTAGCCCTTTCCTTGTCCCTGGAGGTAACTGCCATCTTAGATTTGATGCATACTCTTCCCAAGCATGGGATGTTGCCTGAGCGTATTCTCCAAACACCTTAGCATTCTGTCTTATAGGCTGTGGTGATTTGAATAGGAATGGCCCCATAGACTCATATGTTTGAATGGTTGGCCCATAGGCATAGGGAGAGGCACTATTAGGAGGTGTGGCCTTGTTGGAGGAAGTGTGTCACTGTGGAGTCAGGCTTTGAGGTCTTACATGCTCAAGCTATGTCTTGTGTGGCAGTCTCCTTCTGCTGTCTATGGATCAAGATGTAGAACTCTCAGCTCCTTCTCCAGCACCACGTCTGCATGTACTATGCCATGTCTCACCATGGTAATAATGGACTAACCCTCTGAAACTGCCCCAATTAAATATGTGTTCCTTATAAGAGTTGTGGTGGTCATGGTGTCTCTTCACAGCAACAGAAACCCTAAGACATAGGTCGTTATTACTTCATTTGAAATACACTGAGTGCCTATTTCATGGCAAGTACCATGAGCACAGTCTTCTAACCACACCTTGCCTGGAGTGTGTCAGTCTGTCCATCTTTTCCCCTCAGTTGCAATTACCATTTTCTACAGTTCAAATACTTCAGATAGTTTCCTGTTCACTGTATAAAGTCTAAACTCTACATAAGAGCATCCAAAGACTTATGGAGATTTGGAAAGGTTTGGACAAGGTCTCAGGGTACAGGAAACTCTGCACACATTCACGTAACTGTGGTACTCGGAGCAAGGACTTCTCATGCTAGCATGAGGGAGTCAACAGCCTCCAAGCTTTTGGGGTCCTCCTTCCTATTGCAAGTAAGAGCATGATTTACCTAATTAAATCACTTTCTTTTTAGTTTTTTGAAACAGGGTCTTGCTATATAGCCCAGACTGGCCTCACAGTGACCCTCTGCCTAAGTATACATCCCAAGGACTGGGATTACACACATGCACCACCACATCCAGCTCTTCTATAGGTCTAGAATTATTTCTGGTGCACCCGACCAGGGACCACATTTCTTCCTATCTAGCCTGAGATCTGAGATGACCCTAATAACAGTGACTGACAATACTCACTGGCTGCTGCTTCTTGGTACAGAAAGAAAAGCAACACCTATGCACTAATGAGTCAGCAATAAGATGGGGTACCTGTGTTTGTTTCTTTGTTTGTTTTGTACCTTTATGCTCTAGATGCACTGGGGTTTGTCTTGCCACTGAAAGATACCAATCTTGGAGAACCCCCCCCCACACACACACACCCTCTTTCTCTTCTGTTGCTGGAGATTTCAGTCTCTCAGTCATTCTCAAATAAACACACCAAGTCTTAAATCAAGTATAAATGCTCAGCCAATAGCTCAGGCTTATCACTCACTAGCTCTTACTTCTCAACATTTCTATTAATCTATGTGCTGCTCCAGGGCTCATGGCTTTTACCTCTATCCCATTTTGTGTGTCCAAATTGTTCTCCATCTCCCTGCTAATTCCTCTGACTCTGCCCTATCTCATTCCATCATTCTCAGTTTGGCTTTCCCACCTGACTACTGGCCAGTCAACTTGTTTATTAAACCAATCATAGTGACATATATTCACACAGTGACAGAAGGATTATTTCACAGCACTCTTCTTTCTTTCTCTCTTGTTTTCTTCTTTGTTTCTTAAACAGAGTTCTCACTAACGAGCCCAAGTGGGCCATGAGCTTGTAATCTCCCAACTTCAGCTCCTTGAGTACTAGAATTACAGAATTCATTGTTTTCCAGCAATCAGTACACTGGCCTATATGCTTTTCCTGGTGATTGGATGGGATGGGAGAGGAACAGGCCCTGTTTCATTTAATCCCTCCTCACTTCTTCTTGGCTGTATAGTTAGAATGGAGTTCATAAACTTGAGCCTAGAGTGCCTGTCAATGCCTAGAATGGAGTCCATAAACTTGAGCCTAGAACTGTCTGCCAACCAGCTGAGAATCAAGGCTTAGGGAATTCATTTCAAATTGTCATGGGAGGGGGAAACTAATCTTTTATTTTATAAGTCACCTAAAGAGTTCATCTGTTACTGCAACTTAGTTCTATCACAGACACAGCATTTAACTCTGAAGGATACCAGAGCCTTGGTGAAACTAAACAGCTACAAGTTTTGCTATAGGCTAGGCTCTTGGTTAAGGTTGTGTTCACTGTGTGATAAAAAAATATGTGAGAAAAACAGTTTAAAGAAAGGAAGATTTATTTGGGATTACAGTTTTAAGGATTTCGGTCCAGGGTAAGATGGCCTAGCCAAAAAAAAAAAAAAAAATCATGTCTGAAGGGCATAGCTGTTCACATCATGGCTGCCAGGAAGCAAAGGCAGAGTGAGAAAAGTAATCTAGAGGTAAGACATGCTCCTCGAAGGCACACATCTGGCCATTCACTCCCTCCAATGAGGTTCCACTTGCTGATAGCCTATTTAGCTATGCCGGTATTGCTGTGGTAATCTATTGAAGAGGTCAGTGACCCCTGACATAGTCACCTCTCACTATTACCTGGGAGCCTCCAGGAGGGACCCCTCTTACCCAAATCATAATAGCTGACACACTATCTCACAAATTAATCACAATAATCTTTGAAGATAAGCTTTGTAATCTGCTTTATAATTGTATATTAGAGAAATTTCTGAAGTTCAAGAACTAGAGAGTAGCAGAAAAGAATCAGATTCAGGTTAAGCCAGGGCTAAAGCCACAACTGACCTCTTAAACCATTCTCTTTTGGGGATTTTTTGTTTTAGACTCTCCAAACCCATCTACCCTTGATTCCCCTCCCACCCAACACACACACCTTGTTTCTCTCTTCCTTACTACTGAGCTTCACTTTCATTCAAGAGAGCACACAGTAAAGCACAGGCACTAAAGTTAGGATTGAGGATTGGCTTCCTTTCTTGCATGTTGTAATTGTTAAGTTGGTGTGCCACTATAACTGTGAACTTGGTGTGCCACTATTTCTCTCTGAGCCCCAGTTCTTGAGTAAGAATAGCAAGTGGATCCACAATAGTCCCTTATCTGCCTTAGGCAACGACCATGGGGTTCAAGGAAAATAACTCAGAAGCCTTTACACATTGCACAACATTCTCGAATGAGCAGATGTTAATCTCTGTCTCCATTCTACATCCAGGCAGTCATGAAGTCCCTGGACAGCAATGCCAGCATCCCAGGAACTTGTTAGAAAAGCAAATTCAGGGGTCCCACTCAGAACTGACTTACTAGAAACCACGCTATCAAGCCCTGCATGTGAGTCTAACCCACACTTAAGTTTAAGAACCACTGTTGCATGTGCCCACACACATGTGCAGGCATGCACACACATGTTTATACTCTATTGAAACCAGACTGAAAACACTAGGCAAAAAGAAGCCATGTGCTGTGCTTTGTGCTACCACTTCCCTTATTTGTGTGCAGTGATAAAGCCCTGCAGCAAGGCCGAATCTGTTGGTGCCTCCAGAGAGGACAGGTCTCCTTTAATGACATCCGTGTCTATCGAGGAGTCTATAGGCAGTCTGATATGAAAATCCAATACACAACATAATTTAAAAAGTAACCCTGAAAGCTGGGGAGATGGTTCAGACTTGCTGCTCTTCCAGAGGACTCAAGTTCAGTTCCCAGCATCCCACACCGGACAGTTCATAATCTCCTGCAACGACAGATCTAGGACATTCAGTAGCTTCTTCTAGCCTTACAGGCACCTGCACATGTGTGACATGCACACACATACTCATATTTTTTAAGCCTTTAAAAATAAATAAAAATTTAAAAGTGACCCTGGTCAGAGAACACAAAATTTGTACTACCTTCCTTATTCTCGTTATTTCTAGGAAATACTTCCTATTTTTAACATTTTCAAATGTTGTAAATATGGAAAATGATATTTGGGTGAGAATTCAATTTGAAAAAAAAACTACAAAAATCAGAATATACGTCACAAAATACAATTCACTTTAAGTAATGCATGGTTTGCAGAGCACAGATCCCTCCACACCTCTATTCATGAACCTTTCTATTCTTCCTTCTTTATTGCTGCTGATGAGTCCCTGACTGACACCAGCATCCCCACAATGTGGTTCACAGTATATTATCTGTTGCAAGGAGAACATTCGAAAGGCAAAAAAGAGGTGGCTGTGGAGCCCGAGGTGGCCACCCTGAGCGCCTCACCGAGCCCCAGCAGATCCTCTGTTTTGTTGAGAAGTGGGAGAGATTGTTGTCTTCTTTGGCAAACACAGCCCACCTGAGGTTGGGACTCCATTAGCTGAAGATTTTTACCCTTCTGAGTTTGGTGTCCTAAGGCATCTTGTGAAACCTGGAAAGGAAAGGTGGGGCAGTCTCCTGAGGGTTTGGTGGTCTCCCTGAGATACTGCAGGCCAGCTGTTCAAGAGCAGGAATCTGGGACTGTTGACTTTTCCTTCTTACTGTGTGGACACTGGAGGGCACTAGCTTCTTACAGGGTAGACACGGGAGGGACACTAGCTTTTCCTTACTCTGTAGACATTGGAGAAGCACTAGCTTTTACTTCTTACCATTAGACACTGGAAGGCTGCTCATTTCGTTTCCCGGCCACCCAGACCTGAAATAATCACACAGAAACTGTATTAATTAAAACACTGATTGACCTATTAGCTTAAGGTTCTTATTGACTAACTCTTACAGCTTAAATTAACCCATTCCTATTATTTTACATTTTACTCTGAGGCTAGTGATTTACAGGTAAGGTTTTGGCTGGTGGCTCATGTCTTTCTCCTTTGGCAGTTATATAATGTCTCTCTTACTCTGCCTACTCTCTCTCTATAAATCTCTTCCAGCCTGGCTATATTCTGCCCTGCTATAGGCTGAAGCAACTTCTTTTATTAATCAATGGTAGTAAAACGTATTCACAACATACAGAGGTGACTCTCACATCAGAAGCGCACTAGTTTTTTTTTTTTTACAGTGTAGACAGTGGAGGAACACTAGCTTTTTCTGACTGTGTAGACACTGGAGGGGATTAGCTTTTTATTACTGTGTAGACCCTGGAGCGGCAGTAGCTTGTGATCTCTTCTTCCTTGTTTTCTTCACTTCAGAGTGTAGTGTTCTGTCGTCACCTGCAAGACCAGCAGAACCCACTTGGAAGAGTAATCAGAGTTCACAGCAGGGGGTGGGCCTTGAGGCCAAAAGGAGGCCTGCAAGTAATTGCCACAAACAGCAAGTGAGCTGGTAAAATTGAAACCACAGAAACCTGACTAACAGGTAGACCCTACAATAGGGTAAAGAGATCTCGGTACCGTTAAACTAAAGTCATCTACACGTTATAATTAATGACTTGAAAAATATTTTTGTATGATGAGACAAAACATAAACATGGTCATCTCTGGGTAGAAAAATAAGCGGTAATATTATGTTTTTTTCAGTTATATAAAGTTTATAGATTGTCTAAAATATGCCTTGAAATTTTTCTAATAATATGAGAGTTATTAAAAGGAATCATGATTGCGTGGTTAATTGCCTAAACCTAAGTTAAGTGTTTCTTCAATCTTCCAGCAGGTGGCGCAATGGCAGCCGTTCCCTCCGCAGCCTGCAGAATCTCAGGATGCTTTGCTGTCTGTCTGAAGGCGGATGCGAGGAAAGACAACCTGTTGGGTGAGGAAGAGACACTTGGAAGGAAACGCTGAGACCCAGACTCCACCAGCCCTCAAATCGCTGGCTCCATGGTTCAGTTCTTCACACAGCAGCATTAACAGTGTTTGAGAGAGACACAGCGGTAACAGGCAGATGTGTCTTTTCTCTCTCTAATTCCACTATTTGGCCAGAATCAAAATTCAAATTAACCTCTCTGTCGAGCATTTCTGGACCAGATTACATGTACAATGTGACCATGTCCTGGTGGTGAATGAGATTTTGAGCTCAAAAGCAAGGGTAGGGCCCAGGAACTTATCCTTTCTCTTGGTATCCTATGTCCAGGGTAATTTTAATGAAGGAGGATGTCTGACACAGAGCAGATGAGTGTTTGACCGGAAAACCAGGGTGACCAGCCTACCAGAAATTGAAGACAGAGGCTCAGTCTTCATCCCACCGCGCTACCTACGCAGCACACAGATTCACACACTCAGGGAATAGACTGCTTACAGCCTTCGTCACGTCAGGAAGGGATCCCTAGAAAAACCACACTTGTTCACATTATCATTACAACTTTGTTTCAAAATTTAAATTTGCCTGTGCCCCCAAAAAACATTCCAAAGCAGAGACAGGAAACCGTTCATTTCCACCAGAATGGTCCATGTTCCAGCTACCTACTAACATTGGGAGATAGAGAATGTTCCAGACTTTTTCTGTTATCTCTCTTGTTTATTTTAGTAGGTCTTCAAAGCCCTTTTAGATGGTGGAAAGGAAGCAAAGAGAAGGAAGAGTCAGGGGAAGAGAGGGAAAGAGAGAGGAAAAAATAGAAAGGAAAGGCTTGAAGCAAAGGGGAGAAGGGAGGGGAGAGAAATAAAAGAAGGGAGGAAGGGTAAGGATAAAAGGAAGGAGGGGAGGAAAGAAGGAAGGAAGGAAAGAAGGAAGGAAGGAGGATGCAGAAGGTAAAGGAGGGAGGAAGGAGGATGTGGGGATTAAAGATGGTGACATCTCTGTGAAGAGAGGCTTAGCAGAGTCCACCAGCCTGCGTCCAGCCATTTGTACTTTCTGACTTACACTGTTTTACCTTCATTGCCATCTTAGATGCCTCAACCAAGCACTGGCTGCTGGCCCTCAGAGTGTGGATTCTGACGGAAATGAATCCCAGTCCTGACACACAGGAGCTGTCAATCTCATGCAATTCAAGGGACCAGGGGCTGGAGGGATGGCTCAGAGATTAAGAGTACTTGCTGCTCTTACAGATGACCTAAGTTCCATTCTCAGCACCCACATCAGGTGGGTCACACGGTTTGTAACTCCAGCTCTAGGTGATCTGACTCCCTCTTCTGCGCATCTTAGACACCATATTCACATACCACACAGACACATAATCAAAAATAAGTTAAATCTTTGAAAAAAGAAAATCAATGCTGATAAAGAAACCACATAAAATGGCAGGAGTACCTGCCCCTCTCTCTGGTAGCTCTCCTCCACATCCCCACCTCTCTTGACTATTCTTTCCTCCTTTTCTCTCTCATACACACATTTCCTGAACCATCATAATCATAAGAATCACATAGAAACAACAACAACAAGGAGCTCCCTATGTGGGGCTACAAGCAGATGTTTTGGTGCATGTGCATGTGTGTGTGTGTGCGCGCGCGCGCGTGTGTGTTTTCACTACACCTGCATTTCAGTCCCAGCCCTGCCTCTTCCTAGCATGCTAACTTAACCAGATTAACCAAACCCTCTGCACCATTGTCCCCACATCTGCCACACTGAGCACTGAGAATAGTTCCCCGTTATGAGCAACAGTGGTGACATGCCAGGTGACTCTCCAGACTGGAGCTCCCTGACTGAGCGGGCATTTCATCAAGCGTAGTAGTCACTTGATGGGACTTTGACTCGGAAATAACTTTTGGAAAGTCTCAGTGTGCTTTTTGAGACCTTTGAAGTGGCTGTCTGGAAGGCATCTGCGCGACTGGCTAGCCTGAAGGATCAGGTAATCTTCAAATTAGCCAACCAGCCAGGCAGGAGTGCAGGCGATGAAAGAGAAAATGGGCCCAGTGCCGGAGCAGGTTTCTGTCAGGCCCTTTTGTTGGGCTGTCATGCAGTGTTTGTGACCCAAGGGAGGAGCCTGGCTTCAAGGCTTCTTCCGAGGGCCCTTTGGTAGTAGCTACTGCCCAACCACTGCAGAAGTGTTACCATATTTACTAACCTGGTGCACTGCTGATGATAGACCATGGTTAAACAGAAACTTTGAGCCACACTGTGAGGGTCAATCCCACCCTCATCTGTGTGTCCTTTCACCTGGTGGGACAGAATGAATGGCCTCTTTTATAAACATGTCTCCCTTAGGAAAGATGTCAGTGGAGAATTATGCTTTGGTTGAAAGGCCCTTCTAATTCTGGGAGGACCACTCAACACCAAGACAGCAATGGTTGGTTCCTAGTCTTGGGTAGCTGGTGGAAGTGAAGATATTCAGGGTCCTTACTTCCTGAATACCATGGAGAGGGATTCTTGCCAGTGAGAACAGAAAAAGGGTCCAGGAGTGTGTCAGGATGTTGCAATGTAGGCTTGAGAGTCCGGGAGGTGTAAGGATGTTACAATGTAGGCTTGAGAGTCCAGGAGGTGTAAGGATGTTACAATGTAGGCTTGGTGTGGCTAAAAGGAAGATGAACAGATAGCTCGTTCATTGTGAGGTCCTTGGGTGGGAACATGCCATGTTGTGTGCAACCCTAAAACAGGGAGTACTCAGTCAACTTCCAGGATAGTCAATTCTGGAAGTTAATCCTGGACCCCAAGCTCTTGGTGAAAGGGGTAGTCATGAATTCATGAGAAAGACGAAGGGGAAGGAGAGAGAGAGTGAGACAGCCGACTTGGAAGCTGATGCTCATGGCCTTGTTCAAGGGCCGTAGACACAAGGGACTGCCAAGAGAAGTGGGGAGGACAGTTTGTCCACACGTTATTTCAGAGACCCTAGGAGTAAGGCAGATGTCATTTGGAACTGACAAGAGTAGGAGAGGGCGTGGATGAGATTTCATTCTGCAGTTCCAGTCTGGATGAGGTGGCCTCAAAGCCACCAGCACAGCAGAGCTCCGGGGAGCTCTAAGCAATGAAGGCAATGGGGACGTGGTGGTCCAGAGTTCTTGGTCAGCAGATTTTTCTCCAGGGAAACTCTTCCCCAACAGGTTGCACAGGTTGTGACAAAGGATCTGGAGGGCCTGCTGAGCTGTGGAAGATACAGGGACATTTGTCACTCAAAAACAGTAACTCTGACGTCTGAAGTGCATCCCAGTCATTCACAAAGCTCATCAACTTCCTTAATCTCCCCAGCAGAGATGACTATTTGTGCTCTGTACATTAGAACACTAAGACCCAGAGAGATCGATCATGCCAGTGCCTGATTATTGCCACATTTTTTGACTCTCTGCTCAGCATTCTGATCATGTAATAGTCAAATGAGGTGAATACTGTGTAATATATAAACAGTGGTCTTTCCTTGGGTAGTCCAAGTCCTACCCTAAGTCCAAGCCTCACTGTGTCAGCTCCTTGCATTCCCCAGAAGAGCACATGACCAAGACTGACTTCCCTCCCTCTGTCTTGCTCCCCCTTCCTCCTTCCCTCCCTCTCTTTCTGTCTCTGTCTCTCCCTGTCTCTCTGTCTCTGTCTCTCTGTGCCTCTCTGTGTGTCTCTCTGTCTCTGTCTGTGTGTATCTCTGTCTCTGTCTCTCTGTCTCTGTTCTCTCTCTCTCTCTCTCTCTCTCTCTCTCTCTCTCTCTCTCTCTCTCTCTCTCTCACACACACACACACACACACACACACACTTGCCAGTTGAGGCAGACAGTAACTTCACCACAGGCTAACTACATCCTTGCAGAGAAACTTTCAGAGCCTCAATCTATTCCTGCAGTCAGAGGGACGGTGAGGGCAAGTATTGCCTCTAGAGATGTGGAACACCGCAAACAAACAAAAGAAAAGACTTGTGTGCCCAATGGAGCTGAATTTTAATTGATACTTTCTCCTACAGTGTTCTGAATCAACATCCCTCAGCCCCCAAAGATGATGGAGGGGGTGTGGCTTAACGCCACAATTAGCAGACAAGCCCACAACACACTGTAAACATTAATCATATTAAATATTGAACATGGACTCTGAAACGCTTGAAGAGCAATGGGTTTTTAAATTTTTATTTTACAGAAGACAAAGTGACTGTGGAGGGAAGAGTCTGGTGTCAGCACTAAAGGGAAATAATGGAACATTCTGGAATTTATATAAAAATTACAGCTTTGTTGTGTTTCCCACTATATATAGTAATTTAATCATTTGCAGCTGATTAATTTCAGTGAAGGAAAATGTAGCCTTATGCATCTCTAATGGAGTTCCAGGGCTTGAATTCTAATTGTGAGTTGGGAGCAGTTTAAATCTAAATTAGTGGTTAGCTTGAGTCAGGGTTGAACTGGAGTCATCTGTTGACATGTAGCAACTCAACAAGAGGTCAGGAAGTGCTGTGTGCAGAGCCCTCCTGACTGGCTTTGTCGTTAGAATTCTTTACAGTTCAGGAAGACTGTGTCGCTTTCTGAATTAGTTCCTTGTGCATTGAACTCATCGCTTTGGCATTTAATAACATCAGTTTCGTGGGTGTTTGCATTCCATTTTATTATCAAGGTGTGATGGCCATTCTGGTTTGTCAACTTGACATACCCAGGAAGAGGGAATATCAATTAGGGAACTTCCTATGTGCGGGTGGACTTTTCTTTCTTGGCCGCCGTCCCAAGTAACCACACAGAAGCTTATATTAATTACAAATGCTTGATCAATAGCTCAAGGCTTGTAACTAGCTAATACTCATATTTAAATTAACCCATATTGTTTGATCTATACTTTGCCACATGGCTAGGAACCTTTTCTCAGTACAGCATGTCCGTTTCACTTCCCTCTCCATCTGCTGGTATCTCTTCTGACACCATGACTCTGCCCTTCTTCCTCCCAGCATTCTCTTAGTCTGGTTTTCCTGCCTAATCGCCTCCTACCAAGCTATGGGCCAGTAAGCTCTTTATTAGCCAGTGAGAGTAATATGCATTCATAGTGCACAAGAGGATCGCTCCTCAGCACCTACGACTGGCCTATGAGCATGACTGTGGTGGTCTTGATTGCTGATTGATGGAGAAAGGCCTATTCCGCTGTGGGCCGTGCCGTCTCCGGCAGCTGCTCCCTTGGCATGTACAAGGAACTAGGTGAGAAGTAGAGGGCAAGCCAGGACACACTGTTCCACCACGGCCTCTGCTTCCGGTTCTGTTCCCAGCTTGCTGCCCCACTTGAGCTACTACTGTGCTGACTTGCTCAGTGATGTCATTAGGACATACACACCAAACTAGCCTTTTCTTTTCCAAGTTGTTTTTGGCCGTGACGGTTTATGACCATGATAGGAAGCAAACTAAGATGCAAGGAAGCAGGTTCAGGGAAGTAAAGATCACATTGAGAAAACCACACTAAAGAAAGATGGAAGCTCCCCTCTACCCCTGAAAGATTTAAGCCCAAACGTCCCAGTTCCTAAGGCAATGTTCTGTTTCTCCAACGTCTTTACTGAGGATGACGTTTCTCCCTCTTGAGACTCCGCAGAAGGGCCCAGCTCAGAGCAAGACTGCTAGGAGTGAGCCCCGGTAAGTGTCTCAGCGCGTACGCAGCACTGAAAAAACGGCTTTATAAGCATTAGTTTAGCTAATTTCCAGACACAGCCATGAAGCAGGCACTGCTGAAATCCCCTTTCACAGTCAAGGCTCTGCAAAGTCTGCCCAAGTCCACAGTCTGGAGAGAAATCCCCCTCCTTGTCACAATACTCAGCACCCCTCAAAGAAGAGCTCAAACCTTTACGCTCCCCCATCTTTGAATCCATCTGCAATTCAGTATGTTGTTCGGACCGTGTGTTTAGGGCAGGGAATGAGGAGAATGTGAATCTCCTCATTGCTTTAAACCTATCCCCTCTCACCTGGTCAGGACCACGAAGAAGCATCTGGCTACCCTTGCCTAGAGTGTGGGAGGTTTGGGGCAGGGAGTATCTCCCTATGTGCAGAGTGTGAATGGGGGATAGATATCACCCTGTGTGTAGAGAGTATGAATTGGGGATATATCCCTATGTGCGAAGTGTGAATTGGGAGTATCACCCGATGTCCTTATGTGTAGAATGTGTGAATTGGGACATCTCCGTATGTGCAGTGTATGTATTGGGACATCTCCCCATGTTCCGAGTGTGAACTGGGCCATCTCCACGTGTTCCAAGTGTGAATTGGGATGTTTCCCTATTGCAGAGTGCGAATTGGAATAGCGCCTCATGTGCAGAGTGTGAATTTGGCCCGTTCTCGGCTGTAGGAAAGGTTCTGCCTGCCTACATTGAAGTCTTTGACTTCTCCAGGATTACCTGGGCAAAGGGAGCAAGTGTTTGCTTTATTTGGTGTTTGTTTGTTTTTCCAGCTCTGGGCTTCAGTGTTAGCAGGTTTAGGATAGATGGATCTCACAATAGGCAATGAGAGGTGAGCAGAAATGATGAGGTCACAAATGATATGAAAACACATTATCCATGTTCTGGGAAAACATGTGTTATCTTCTCTGTCATGATGCCCAAGAGTCTGTTCTAATTTCTTGATCTCTAATTTAAGTGGCCCTGGAACAGACCCTGAGCTGGACCATATTGGGCACCAAATATGAATGAGAAATAAATATTTGTTGCTGGGGCAGACAGACGGCTCAGTGATTAAGAGCACTCGCTGCTCTTCCAGAGGACCAGAGTTCCATTCCCAGAACCCATGTCAGGCAACACACAGCTGCCTGTAATTCCAGTTCCAAAGGATCCAGTGCTCTCCTGGTCTCCATGGGCACTCTCAAACATGTGGCATTCACCCCCCTAGTGTATGAATACACACACATAAGTAAAAAAAATCTTGACTATCACCAGTCACCAAAATCCCCGGAATATTTGTCCTGCTTCAGAAACTGCTTCCGGTTAATATCTGAGCCACCGATCCCTTTCTACGGCAGCCATCTCATCAATGGAGAGTCGGTTGTCTCTCCATCTTCCCTGCTCTTTCTTCCTCTCCTCACACTCTGAGGAGGTAGATGGTGCTGCTATTTGGATTTCCTTGAAGGCCAATAAGGGCCTGGTCTGCACAACTCCAGGTAATAATTAATCTTGTATCACCATCTACAAGAAAGGAGGCTGGGAGCATCAGCAGAGAACGGATTGGTGAGTTCTGATGCTGTGAAGTGAGCGGAAAATTATTTAGATGAACGGATTAATCTGATTGAAACGGTCCCCAGAAGCAGATGTCAATGAGGCAGACGTGGCAATTCCTCGCTTGTGAAGCAGTGCTGGCGTGCGTGCGCTGTGAAGTTTATGCCAAAGCCCAAGCACCACATTACTTCCCGGATTGTGACTGATGTAAGCAAGGGCATAGGACCACCGTGAATGGGACTGCTTGGGTCGAACACTGCTCAAGCAGGCTGATGGGCCAGCCCCGACGTTCCTAGAACTTAGAAGTCTTCTACAACAGGGCAAGGTCAGAAATACATCGTCTGCATAGAAGTTAACACCAAGCCTTCTAAAATCATCTGCAAGGCAGGTCCCAGTGGCCCGGGTGTGCCCGGGGCTCTGCTTTTGATCTGTAGAACAGCACATGCTGCCTTCAGAGGAGACAACCATTTTTTTAGAATATGTGTGGGGTCCTAGCAGTTGCCTGGTCACATAGTCATGTGGCTGGTAAAATGTGTTACTGTTAAAATGGGTGCTCAACAGGACTGAAATCTCAAGGTCCAAATCAGGAGCAGAAGGAGAGAGAGCACGAGCATGGAACTCAGGACCGCGAGGGGTACACCCACACACTGAAACAATGCTGATGTTCTATTGGGAACTCACCAAGGCCAGCTGGCCTGGGTCTGGAAAAGCCTGGGATAAAACCGGACTCTCTGAACATAGCGGACAATGAGGACTACTGAGATCTCAAGAACAATGGCAATGGGTTTCTGATCCTACTGCACGCACTGGCTTTGTGGGAGTCTAGGCAGGTTGGATGCTCAACTTACTAGACCTGGATGGAGGTGGGGGTTCCCTGGACTTCCCACAGGACAGGGAACCCTGATTGCTTTTCGGGCTGGGGGGAAGACTTAATTGGGGGAGAGGGAGGGAAATGGGAGGCGGTGGCGGGGAAGAGACAGAAATCTTTAATAAATAAATAAATTAAAAAAAAAAAGAAAATGTGAAAATCAAATAAAAGTGGTTAACAAATTAAAAAAAAAAATAAAATAAAATAAAATAAAATGGGTGCTCAAGACAAGTTAAATAATGAGAAAACAGCTAATTTTGTGTGTGTGTGTGTGTGTTTTATTTTGTTTTCCTTGTAGAATGTATTAGAGGATCTGCCATAGCCGTGTTCACTGTGGTCCTCTAGTCAGGTACAGCATACAGCAAAGACAAGAACATCTCTGACCACAGAACTCTAGACAGATTGATACGGGGGTGAATGGGTGGATGATGGATGGAGGCAGGCTGGAAGGAGAGAAGATTATTGGGGTGAATGGCCGGATCTGGCTATGCATTAACAGATGTGACTTTGCATTTCATAGGACTGTTTGTAAATGATATGGAGTTGTAATAAAAGTTTGTTTGTTTTCCCTTTTCTTTTTGTTTTTCAAGGCAGGGTTTCTCTGTGTGGCCTTGGCTGTCCTGGAACTCACTCTGTAGACTTGGCTGGTCTAGAACTCACAGAGATCCACCTGCCTCTGCCTCCCAGATGCTGAGATTTAAAACATGCATCATCACCACTAAGCATGAATTGGAACATATCTCTTGTGATGTGAGCTCTCCCGTGCACATGAAACCAACCGCTAACTTCCTGAGCACAGAAAGCATATGATGCACATACCTGTGACCCCACACTGGCCTGAGGGAGGACTTTGGAGCCAGGTTAGACCACTTGGCAATACGTTATCTTAAGAAAGAAAAGAAAAACAAAACAAGAAAACAATAATAGGAAGAGACGTGGGGCAGGAGGGAGAAAGGAAATACATTCATTTAAAAGAGACTTAAACAATTAAGTTACCTCTTACGTCACATAAATCTCAAGACTAAGGTGATTTCAGGATAGGTTAATTTGGCAACTCTTTCCTAGAATCATTAACCAGACTCCCTTACTCCATCTTTCCCCCTCCCCACTTTCTTCCTTTCTTTCTGCTTTTCTTGTCTCTGCACAGAAGCAGTCTCCCTCCTGGTGGCAAGATGTTCTTGTGATTTCCAACCCCAGGCAGACATAATCCTCCACTAAAACAGAGGAGCACTGACCCTTCTAGGGAAGAAATTCTTTCCCAATGGCCTCCAGAAAAACCCCCTTAGTTCTATGCAGCAAGTTTTATGTGCCACCCCTGTGTTCTGGCTATAGTGGAAGTAGAGAAAGGGAGTATTCGGCATTTTACACCACCATGGTAGAAGGTGAATCCTACCAGCTACAAAAAGTGGGGATCTCAGAATGGTAGGTGCAGAGCCAAAAAGAAATGTCTATCACGTGATGATGTGATTTCAATGATTTACACGGGGTTCTTAGAGAAGCAGAAAGCAATACCATCCATCCATCTACCCACACACCCACCCTTCCTCTATCTAGACTTGATTCATGAAGTTAAGCAAGCTAGATCTGCAGTCATTAAGCAGAGACACAGGAAAGCAGTGGGGAGAGCTTCCGTCTATGCAGTTATCCACCTGTCCAAAGCCAGAGAGGACCAGTGCAGCCCAAAGTTAGCAAAGCATACGCTCTTATGCCTCTTCAAATGGTTGTGTGAAACTCAACAGACAGAAGCAGTCTTCTTTGCTTAGTCTACTGATTTTCATGGCAGTCTGTCTTAGTTACTCTTCTATTGTTGAGTTAAGATACAATCACCAAGGCAACTTACAGAAGAAAGAGTTTATTGGGCTTCACAGTTTCAGAGGGTGAGTCCATGACTGACCATCAAGGCCTGGAGCATAGCAGCATGCAGGCATGGTACTGGAGAAGTAGCGGAGAGCTTACATGTTGAGACAATAACCACAAGTCAGAGAAACAGAGCTAACTGGGAATGCCATAGGCTTTTGAAACCTCAAAGTCTGCCCCCAGTGACACACCTCCTCCAACAAGGCCACACCTCCTAATCCTTCCCAAACAGTTCTGCCAACCGGGGACCAAACTATTCTCATCCAAACCACCACACAGTCTCATCCAGAAACACACTCACAGAAACAGCCAGAATAACATCCTATGCAATTTGAGGATATCGAGTAGTCCAGTCAAGTTGATCTATAGCATAATCATTGCACTTAGGCATGAGGCCTCCTCAGGAAACAGCCACCTCACTTTTGTCTTTATGGCATATGTACACATTTGTGTGTGGACGAGGTGCATAGGTGTACACGTATTTTGAGGCCAGAGGTCAGCAATAGGCATCATTCCTCAGGAACCGTCTACCTAAATACAGGGTTTTTCACTAGCTGGAGCTTACTAATTAGGTTTAGTTGGCTGGACAGCAAGGCCAGGGTATCTGCTTGTCTTCATCTCCACTAGCTGGGATCACAATCCCACAGCACATACCCAGGGTTTTATACGGGTTCTGAGGATCAGTCTCAAATCTTACTGCTTGCAAGGCAAACACATTAAAGACAGAGCCCTGTCTCTACCCCCACCCCCAGCACCCATCTATCTGTAAAATGAGGCATGTAATTCATTTGTGAGAACTAAGGGAAATTATACATGTAAAGAGTTTGGTGCATTTGATTTGACCTCAGTATGAGATTTTAAAAAGAGACTTATTTTATTTTCAATTATGTATATGCGGAAAGATGAATATGAGTGCAGGTGCCTGTGGAAACCAGGAAAGGAAGTCAGAGCCACTGGAATTGGAGTTAAATTGGTCATAGGCCTCCTAAGACAGGTTCGGGGGACTAAGTCTAGGCTCTCTGCAAAAGCAGCAAGTACTCGGAACCCCTAACCTCCTTTCCAGTCCATCATGGGATTTCAAAAGAACAAAACAGGATTCGCAATGGTAACTACAGTTGGCTCTTTGGTTCCCCTGCCTCTGGAGGGCTATCACAGGCTCACACTGATCTGCTCTCTGGAGTCCTCAGACACCCACAGCATCTGCGCAGATGTGTTCTGTCTGCAAAGACAACGTTGGTGAGAAGCCTGATGCCTCCAGCAGTGTGCGCTATGCTGATCCCAGGGGATTCCAGAACTGAGTCCTGAGCAAGCTAGAGGGGAAATCCCTCCTTGAAAACCATTCCCTTCTCTTCCTCAGAGGTTTTTCTCCAAGGGTCATTTACTGGTCGGCAAACATTTATTGAACACCTGTTACGTGACAGTGCTGTCTGTTCAAGAGGGCCGCACAGCACTGCTTCAGGAGGTAGTGGAAGACTGGGAATTGGCATCGCATTCTCTGTCTTCCCCAGATCCACGATGCCAAGAGGTCACAGTACTGGCACCCCTTGAAGGCCTGCCAGGTTTGGGGATAAGAATGAGAGAGGCATAGAGATTTTCTAGATTTGACCCTGCAGTGTGAGTACTTGGTCTCTGCATTTCATTTTCTGGGCTGGCCGGGGGCCAGTGTGCTGTTTTGGGACAAAGATGGACAAAAACAAAGAGGTCATCTTTTTTCCTTTGTCTTCTCTCTTCTGGGATACTCTGTGCGTCTATGTGTGTGCGTGTTTGTCTATGTGTGTGTGTCTGTCTGTCCCCCTCTTGTGTGTGTGTATGTGTGTGTATGATGTACATGTGGTACATGTGTGTGCAGGTTTGTGTGCCTGTGTGCACATGCAGAGGCCAGAGGATGCTGGGTATCCTGCTGTATCACTTCCTGTCTTATTCCTTTGAGACTGCATCTTTCATTGGGTTTAGAGCTCAAGAGGCAGCCAGCAAGCCCTAGTTCAATGCTCTCAGCCCTGGAGTTACAGGTGCATATACAGCTACGTGCAACTTTTTACGCGGGGGCTGGGATTTGAACTTAGATCCTTATATTTGTGAAGTGAGCATTTTACACACTGATCCATCTTCCAGTCCGCTCTCCCAGGACCTCTCTTCCCAGGTATTGGGATGAGAACATGAGAAGGAGCTCAAAGTGTTTTCTTCCCTTCTTTCCCCAATGAGTGTGTATTTTGAAGAGACTGCAGTGCCAGCCACCATGGCCACGTTGTCTCACACAGCGTCTGTGTAGGGGAATCAGCGGCAGTGAGCATCATGAGGCCCAATCCCACCTACAGCACCCCTGAGAAGTCAGAACTCCAGAAGTGCAGCCTGGGGACCCTATGCCATGGTTTATACGCTCAGCACAGCAGCGTTTCTTCACCATGGTAACAGGCTGCTGGTGGTGCTTTAAGAGTCCCTGATGAGGAACCCTGTTCGTGTTCAGAGATCTCAATGGATGAAATGGTCCCAGCTGTTTCGTGGTATCACGAGTCAGTGTGGGATGGCTTGTGAACACTTACGGGGCCTTTGCTGATAAGTACCATGTTAGCCACTTCCAGTAAACGGAACTTAAATATTAAATCCTTCTAGTACTTTTCCAATTTTTTCTTTTGAAAACCTCAAGCCTAACGAAGAGTTAAAAGACTAATATGAGTGATGAATACCTGTGTACACACCACCTGCTTTCTCCAGTCACCAGCCCTGTGCCGGAGTAGCTTTTCCTTCTTAACACATACATGTGCACACACTTATACACATATACACACTATATAAAAATTCACAAGCCATCTTGTAAATGACTCTCAAGTCAGTCAAAAGCTACACACACACACACACACACACACACACACACACACACACACACACAATCCAACAGCCCAAATGATCCCTCTTAGGCTTTTTCTCTGTCAACATCCCCAGGGTAGCCATTATCTTTTACTTCTAAAATTGAAATGGGGCTTGTGTGGTTTTTTAATGCAGTGTAAACAAAACTAAATGCAGTATGTCCTTTGTTCAGAGATCTCAATGGTCCCAGTTGTTTCCTGGTATCATGCGTCAGTGTAGATGTGTGTACATGTTTGGTGGGGGGACATAAGCTTAAGTATGCATATGCATTTGTGCCCAGAGGTCAAGGAGACCCAGTGCAGGGTTTCAGGTCCCACAGGACAGTACAGGCCAGCAAGGCAGAAAGTGGAGCTCAGTATACAAAGAAAGAGTGCTCTGGACAACAACCCCCCCACCCAGAACCTCCCAGAAACCCACCACCACCACCATACCAATTCTTAGCTGAGGCCAGATGTTGGGACGACATCACTTTACAAGAGGAAATTTTAAGATTCAACTTGTTAAACCAGTGAGATATTGGCTTAACAAGGATTATTCAGAAATGCTAAGACCCAGAAATGCAACATCAGATGGCCACCAGGGTGTCTTCATGATATCTAAGTATCCATCCTCCCCGTGAAAGTCACCAGCTCAGTCCAGTGTTCAAGTGTAGCATTCCCAACAATGCACTGAACAGCATGTCCATCTCGGGATGCAGTGGAAGCTACTCAACTTCTCACCATTTCTTACACCTTTGCCTTTATTCGTGCCAAAATGCCTCAGCTGAGACTAATCAAGAGGGAACACTCACCGGGCAATAGTGATGCATGCCTTTTAATCCCAGAACTGGGACGCAGAAGCAGGCAGCTCTCTGAGTTCGAGGCCAGGCTGGTCTACAGAGCAAGTTCCAGGACAGCCAAGGCTACACAGAGAAACTGTGCCTCGAAAAACAAACAAAAAGTCAAGCATGGTGGTGTGTGCTTGTAAACCTAGCCCTGAGAAGGTAGGGACAGGAGAACTCCTGGAACTTCTTGGCCAGCCTGTCTAGCCTACTAAGCAAACGCCAGGCCAGTAAGAGCCCTGTCAGAAAAACAAAGTGGACATTTCGTGATGAATGGCACTTGAAGCTGAATTCAATTAGATCATCTCTAACGCGTAGTCCTTACTGACCCATAGCAGGCACTTGCGCAGGCTGGTTTCCTGGCTGCCCCCAGGAAGAGAATAAGCAGAGAAGATTTTGCTCATCTTGCCCCTCACTACCTTCCATGTGGGTACCAGTCAGGCAAGACCATTCCATTCAATGTGATACACAGTTTTCTGGGGGCTACCCTTGTTGTTTCCTGCTCACAGCTTGCAGACCAGGAGTGGGCGGCAGGATGGAGTTCCCATAGCAGGCAGCATCCATGGACCACACATGTCTAATAGCCAGGCGCTGGTTAAAGCCTAGCCCTAGTGACGTTTTTAAAGCAGAATAATATAGTGAAGGATTATTACCAGCTTAAAATAAGTTTGTGCAGAAATAGAAAGGTGGTGTCTTCTAGGCAGACATGACCCTAAAGCTGCATGGTCAGCAGGAAATCCCTTTGTGTAAAGACGGACCCAGTTCCTGCCTGTAGAGCGCTTGGCTTGACAATGTGAGGGCTGTATTTAGGTCCTGTATGTCCTCAGGTGGAGGTTCCGGCTCTGCCCCGATGCCCAGCCAGTCCCTAAAGTCGTGTATTTATTGCAGTGATGGAATCTTATTAATAATCGGTTGGTTGTTTTACCTTCTGTGAAATGCTTTCACTTAGCAAAATTAAAACAGAGCAAAACAAAAGAACAAAGCTGACAGCTGTGTAGCTAGTGCCTCTGTTTGGACATTTTATTGTACATAACATTATAAATTGGGCAATCTCTAACTAGCAGGGGATGTTGTCTAAAAAGAGCAGTGGAAGCAAAGGAAAGTCACCAGGACCTAGGCAGAGACTATATTAACATCAATGTCTCTTCAGTCAGGGCGACCTGCATGACATCATGCCTCAGAGCCTGCCAGGTTGCTATGGTTATCTTCACAGACCTATGTAATTACCTAGGAAGTTGCTGTCTTTGTGACAAGTGAGGTCTGTGCTATGCAGGTATTTGAGAAAGAAAGATTTTTTTTTCTACATCTGAGAAAAGTGCGTACCAGCATTAAAATCATGTAGGAATGAAGCCACATGCACACGTGAAAATAGCCGTGCACACAGGAGAAGCTGGGGCATCTTGCATGATTTGGTAATGAGAAGAACGCCATCCAATGCCCACGGGCCTGAGGAGTAGGCAGATCTGGGTTCGGGAAGCAGATCTAGACTTTGTCTCTTTGCCAGGAGTCTTTCAGTTGCTAGCAGCAGACAAAGAACCTTGGTGGGGAAAGAGAGAGCTCAAACAGACTTACATAACAGGGAGGGGGAGGTGTCATTCCAGGTGCAGCGGGATCCGAGGCTTGATGGCAGCACACACCCTGGCTCTTCTGCCCCTGAGCTGCCTGCTCTCCCTCGTGCTAACTGAAAACGCGGGTCAGCCTCTGGGAGGGCTCCTGCATTCGCAGGGGACTGCCAGCTCCTGACTTTGGCTCTGCCAGCAAAAGAATTTGTCTTTCCTAATCATGCAAACCAAAGCACTGAGCCTGCATCTCCCTGACCTGAAAGAGATCACAGATCTGCTGTGGGGTAGGTGCTTCAGAGGAAAGTCATAGTGCGGGAGGAGAGCCCAGGAGTGTGGTCCTCCGGGATGTGGCCTCTCCAGAAAGGGGGCATTTTAGGAAGTTTGTCTTCAGGCATTTTCTGTTCTTGTTCTTGTTGTCCCCACCCAGCTCTCCCTGTGCCATTCTTTCCCCCAATGCCACTTCTCTGTGCTCTGAGATGCCAGCATCAATCCCAGGACCTTGCTGGTGGCCCAAACTGGGTCAGACAGTGAGAGAATGGAGAAGGGTGGAGAGTACAATTGTCTTCCTAAACCCACAGTGCTTAGAGACCTGTAACCTTCCTGGCAGGAGCAAACACATGCTAAACTAAGGAGAGCTGTTTGTGCCTCTCCCCTGGCTTTGTTAAAACCACTGACCCCTAGGGCTTGGAGTTCCCTGAGGGAATCTCACGGAAGAAGAGGAGAAGGATCAGTCCCTGGCGTCAGGAGTGACTCCCTGAAGTCCTGAGGTAGACTATAGGGGAGGCAATTATGAATGAGAGAGTCCCTTAACCAGGACTGCCTGTCTATTCTCACTTCTAGCCCTCTATTTAAACGTAGACCCCACAACAGTGCCTGGGAAATGGAGTTAGGGCTCACTGGACCCCTTTATTTGTCCTCTTCCTAATATGGCCACACCAAGCAAATCTCCATCCCCTGCTTTTCACTATTACCTGTCTCTTCACTTGGTATATTGAGGACAGATGGTCAAGCTTGATTATTAGAGAAGCCAGGACCTCAGTGCTGACCCGTTACTCCGAACAGCAACTGCTTCTTTACACACACACACACACACACACACACACACACACACACACACACCACCGCCTCTAGGGGATTAACGGCTTCCTTCTGTTACTTGTCTCTGAGAAGAGTCACCTTCCATATCTGTTCCCTCAATGCTCATACTAAACATGTGTCTGCCCCTCATCTTTCAGTTTAAACCGGGACAGCAAACATATCCCACACACCCAATAGAGTTGCCTGCCGTTATCCAAAGAGAACTGCTTTTAAGAGTCCCCTCAAATACCAATATTCTTACATGTTAAATTCCAAGACATAAAATGGGACCATAGTCACATGGGACATTTGTTCACCCTCCCATATACTTTAAGTCCATTGTTTAAATCAGCCTGCGGTGCCTAATAAGATAATGCTATCCTAAATGTTTCTGTGTTGTTATATTGCATAGGGAATAGGGACAAGGAAAACAGCCCTAAGCATGTTCAGTACAGGCTCACTCCCTACCCACCCTCAGTTGGCTGAATTCGTGGATATGGAACCCACAAATAGGGAGTCCCAGCTGTATCTTTCTATTTCGGGAAAGATAGCTTTACTACAACTTGACACATATACTGAGGTATTACCTATAACCATGAATTTTGATGGAGACAGTATGTGACTAGACAAACAATTGACTTGCAGAATTGTTTATGAATATTATCTGGCCCTTCATAGAAAAATAATTATTGGATCCCTGGGCAAACTATCTGCTGGGTTTGGGTTTTGCTGGAGCCTTTTTGTCTATTGTATTACCTGCAGCATTTAAAGAGGAAATGCTTCCTTGTGTGTCAATATGGAGAGTCTCCTATTGCAAAAGGCTGGGCCTGCTGGCTCAAGGGAAAACCCACGCAGGGGAAAGACTGGCCTAGGGATGTTTTGTTTCTGTACAGTGAGTCTTGCTGTACAGAATCTTCAGCTGAGAACATACAGCAATTGCCCTGCTCCTGTCCTCCCCCATCCCCTAGGCAGAATGTTCCAGCTTCATCAGGGCACACCACTGAACGGGAAAATCAATATGTAAAGAGCCAAACGAAAATGCCGCATGAAAAAGATGAGCATTGCTGGGTTTAGAAAATAAAAATGCTCTAAACAGATAAACAGTAAGCAAAGCTCTTTGATTTGTACTGTTTTCCAGTCCATAAAATCCTAATATCTGCTGCCGTTTCATTAAGAACTTCCATGCCACTCGGCATGGCTGCTACGGCTTGAACGGATTGCTGCAAAAACGCACTCTGAGCCACAGATCCAATCTTTGGCAATGTTTTACATGGGTGCTAAATGGGGGAGAAGTCTGATCAATCATCAGCACGGCGCTCGTTTAGGGGAAAGCAAATGCTAGAGTTAAATGAACAATATCTATCATTCCGAAATGCGGCCCTTCCAGTCAATCAAAGGGAAAAAGGTAAGGTGGGCGGAAACCACCGACTGTAGCGAAAACCCGGCAGTGAGCACAGGTCCCCAGGTCCCCGGCGTCCAGAACACCGAAGGTCGTGTTTGAGTAATAAGCTCAGTGGAATTAATGTCCAAATTCTGTCTGAGGATGTCTCCTTTGGACTCACTAAGCTAGGTAATACTTTGGTATATGCTGACACCTCTGAGCTGTTTCATGGAGCGTCATTCTCATTCTCGTGGCGGCCTTTCGGAGAACTCTCTGAGTGGCCAGCAGAATTGAGGACATGGAGCAACGCCTTTTCCCTTGATGGCCTCTGTAGCTACAAGGAAGATGAGAAAGACTCTCCCAGGAAATCAACAACTCTGAAGTGGGTTCTGGGCTGTGACAGTGAGAGGTCCTGGACCCTCACTGAAATCACACTCTGAGCCTCAGTTTACCTCTAGAATGGGATGAGTATTTCTTCTACCTCTACCCATCGTCAACATTTGAGGATGATTTGCTGGATGACTCAGATGTTCGGGGATGACCTTGGATGGGGAGGAAGATACAACTAAGAGTGCATTTTCACATGCGCCAGTGTGTATGTGTGTGTGTGTGTGTGTGTGTGTGTAAGGGATAAGACCTTTTAGAAGCATGGAAAGATTTCACATGGCCAGGGCCAGAGCGTGGAAGAGAGAGCCCCAAGAAGAACTAGAAATAATGGAGCCCCATACTGTCCTGCAGTCTAGTGTCCATGCTACCAGAACAAGGGAGGGAAGCAGTACACAGTCCTGCCCAGCTTCAGCTCCTGTGAACCTGGGAACACACAGCTATGACAAGCTATCAGCAAAGGTGCGGCAAGTGCACCCACACAGCGGTGCTAAGCAACGACCGGCTAGCTAGACTTAGGCCCAGTCACCGGGAGGGAAACCATGCCTGGTACTAGCCAACTTCTTGTCACTAGTGAAGTCATGGACCTTAGAAAGGGATCTAGTACAGCCCCTTGGCTAGGCCCGTGAAAGTCCTTACTGCATTCTGAATCTTACCCTTATACCCACAGGGAAGCTGAGCTTCCATCCCTCATCCAAGAAACCTCTCTTTGCATCAGACGGAGACTGTCCCAGAAAACCACAACTGGACAGAATGCAGACGTCAACAGAACATAGGGATCCCAGCCCCCGTGGATCTAAGGCTCAGGGAACATCACAGAAAAGGAGGCAGAAAGATCGTAAGAGTCAGAGCACCAAGAAGCCCGATGGGAAAGAGTCTCTCCTAGAAAGGGCTACATAAACGTGACCAGAACAATGGCAATATCAGTGGGCATGTCAGTGTGGAAGGAGGGAGAAAAAAACCCACAACATTCCACCCTATACAAAGAACCATGGGTAACTAATGCCCACTGAGAAAGGGAAAATTAACCTCTCCCAAGGATGAGCCCCCTAGTTGGTTATTCAGTGCAAGGTGATAAGTACTGAGACCATATATATATACACATATGGCAATAAAAACGGACTCAGGGCGTCACATTTCATACTTTTTCATACTTCCACATGCATATATGTAACAGCAACAATAAAGACAAAGAAGATAGCCATTGGAGAGTAAGGAGCACCGAAGGGCTGGAGGAATGACAGGAAGGAGGGAAGTGATATGGTAATCGTTTAATTAAAGAAATAGATAAGAGAATTCACATTTGTTTTAGGGACAACCAGAAGCCATTGAAAGGTTTCTTTCTGGGCCTGGAGTGGAGTGTCCTGATTCTGTGTGTTCTAGGAAGTCCTCTCTACCTTTTACCTCAACCCTTTCTGTTAGTGGAGTTAGGAACGGCTGGAGGCTGGAGATGGGAGCAGCTGGGCAGGGAAGAGGCCTCACACTGTCAGGAGGACCCAATAGATCCTCCTTCTCTGCCCCCCACAAACAAAGGCAGTTGTGATACTACTGACTGAGAAAGCAGATGCTCAAAGACCCATCTCAGGACACAAGGCAAGATACAGGAAGGTTAGTCCAAAGAGTCTTCCTCCCCTGGTTCCGTGTTCTTCTCTCCACACCTGTGGGGACCCCCCCCCCCATCACTGCACTCATTAGTCAGTCTTCAATGGCTCACTCAGACGCCTCTGGATTTCCTCGGGTGCCACTCAAAGCTCCTCTGCTCAGCCCCCTTAACCCAATGGCCCAGAGCAAGTCAGCCTAACCACCCCCTCCACTTGGACAGACTGTGGCTTTTACTCAGGCTGAGTTCCCTCCCAAAACACCTTTTTTTCTGCCACTTGAGATTCAAATCAGAGAAGACAGCTATTCTCTCCCTCCACCGAGCCTCTGCTGACCACAGCAGGCTTTATTCTCTGACACCAGGACAGCTCACAGGTGATGGCTGACGTTGCAAGAGAGGAGAAACATGAGGTAAGCCCTGTCTAGATGATAGCTAAACTGACAACCAAACCGCACTGCAACAGATCATTCTAGCATGTTCCAGACTCACAGAGTCCTTCAGATTCTGGAGCAAGCTTTAAAATCATGAGTGGATTAGGACTCGGCGAAGGGGTGGGGGCAGCATTTGTCCAGGCTCTAAGCTACAGAAACTACCGTCCCTGCTCTTCCTGCAAATGAGCTTACTTCGGTAAGTCCTGCCGAAATGAGGGCCGTTGCTTTATTGCCAGGAGTTACCCAAGCTTTGCTGAAGAGTGCTTGCTACCTCACAGGGAGTAGGAAGTAAGTTCAAATGAGAAGGAAAACAATCCGCCCAAGTGTTCCACTTCAGCTGTCCTGATTGGCTGGTTGGTTGATTTTGAAAGCTAACTTTTTACTTCTAGAATCACAGAGTTCAAAAACAACCACAATCTGCTCCGCTCTGCCCCAGTGCCTACAGTCCTTGGATGTGAAGTGTCTAAGCGCCACCCAAGTTTCCAGGAAGCGGACCATATTGGACATACTGGACTCTGGAGTTGCGATCGCGAAGATAAGGGAGCTACGTGGCCACCTGAAAGAGCTCACAGCTCCATGCTCTGCTGTCAATCTGTGTGCTTGACTCCCAGGATGCAAAAGGCCGCTAGCTCCAACTTAGGCTCCCACTGAATCTCTCACTGGGCAGCTCTGTCACAATGTGTCCAACCATCTCCAGTATGCGGATTCCAATCTCTAGAGCTAGACATGCAGACCTGTTATTAGTTTCTCCCAACAGCACACGTACCCTGCCTTAGCCCCCAAAGGGCTGGCTACTCACCAGGCCTCCATTTCCTCTCAGCCCAATGCACTTGCCTTCCGTTGTCCAGCTTCAGGTCCCTGATGCTTCTGCAGTTCACAGAGTTTTTCTGGTAAATTCTATCCCCTCATATTTCAACTGTCAAACCTCTTCAAACAATGGCTTTGTAATTGTCATCTTCCAGCTTTCTCAGATTGGACCTCACTCCCAGTTCTCCGGGGATTTGGAGGCTATCAAGTGGGAGTGTCCTCTTGTTTTAGGTGGCGTACCTATCTGTACCTATCTGTACCTTGACTCTAGCTAGCTTCCGCCCATCCCCTTGGCACCTCACAGTGTTAGAGACCTCCTCTCTCCTATGTGTGCCCCCACTCCCTCCCAATTGAACCCATCCCTTTGGCTCTGTTTCTTTATAGTTCCTTGAGAATAAGTTAGTTTAGGAATTCTCCCCAACGTTCCAGGAGAAGAATCATTACATCAGTGAGGACACAATCTATAGCTGGTTACCACTATGCGATGCTAAAGCAATTTTGTGGATAAGCCCTTGATAACATTAAAATAAATTCTTTCAAAATAGAAGAGTTCAAATGTATCAGAAGATGAAGTAAAAAGACCTCACATTCACACACACTGCATGGCAAAGCTTTTCTTAGGGAAATACTCACCCTAGACAGGCAGTCAACAACCAACCAAGAATGGGTACCATTGACATCCAGCTTGGTAGACCAATGGGTTCAATTCATCATGGCATTTGTCTGGTGGGACAGAGGCATTGGATTAACCCTGGAACTGGACTTCTAGGTAGTTGTAAATCATCTGGCAGGGATGCTGGAGGCATCCAAACTTGGGTCCTCTGCAAGAGCGGCATGGCTTTTAACTGCTGGGCCATCTCTCCAGCCCCTGCTACCACAAGTTACCCTGTTTTTCCTATGCATGTCTGTGAAGCTTTGGTGCACACTCTCCAACTTAAGTGCAAATCCAAGTCCATAAATATAGAGAAAATGGCTTCTCCACTTAAATTAGAATGTTCATTGATTTATCTTTTTACACAGCAATTTGACACTTTATCCTTTGAGTTCTCAAAAAATGATGTTCGTTTGACCTAGCAATTTTGTGTTTAGGAATTTGTACCACGGAATAATCAGATAAGAACTGGAGTGTTTGCGTGGGAGTTTACTGGGGGAGAATAAGTTCCTAGCTCTCAGCTTTTCTATGTACCCACAAGTCTACACTGCACTTGGCACACAGTGAATGCTGGGAAACGTGCTTGTACTTTTCTGCTAGCCCTTGCTCCTCTGAGCAGTCCCAGCACGGGCCCCAGCCAGCCCCTGGGACAGTTCACCCCAACAGTCATCTTATCCCGGTTGTCTCAGCTGTAACCTTTTCCCTGGAGTCAGCAGGCAGCCAGCCCAGGGCCTGTGAGTAAGCACAGTCCAAAGGAGGAGGATTGCTCAGCCAGCTGGCAGCTGACTGCCAAGCATGAGACAGCCCAGCTCAGAACAGCAGAAAGCCTACAAACACGAGCGTTTGCTAAGTCCTTGCTCACCTACTCTTGTTTGCTCATTTACGATATTAGTACACCAGTGAGTAACAATCATTGTTTAAATTCCTGACGGGTAGAGGATGCTGCAATGTTAGAAGCCTCAGAACGCTGCTGTTGCTGTATAATGCCTGGAATCCTTCCCAGCAGACTGGCAGAGAGCAGAGGTAATGAGGAGCAGGCTCAGCAAGATGTATATAGTATAGTCCTGTGTTCATAGTACATATATGTATATATTTGCCTAAAATGCATCAGGTCTGATAGAGAAGATGCCGACAGGGATTATGTTCAGGTGATACAGATTGGGGTGCTTTCCATGTTTACTTGTGTTTGTGATGTATGTGGGTCTTCTTTCTATGTGTTGCTTTCACTGGTTAATTAATAAAGAAACTGCTTGGCCTGATAGGTCAGAACAGAGGTGGGTGGAATAGACAGAACAGAATGCTGGGAAGAAGGGAAGTGAGGCAGATGCCATGCCTCTCCTCTCCAGGACAGATGCATGAAGCTCTGACCCAAGATGGACATAGGTTAGAATCTTCCCAGTAAGCCACCACTTTGTGGTGCTACTCAGACTATTAGAAATGGGTTAATCAAGATGTGACAGTTAGCCAATAAGAAGCTGGAACTAATGGGCCAGGCAGTGTTTTTTTGTTTGTTTGTTTGTTTTTTGTTTTTTCGAGACAGGGTTTCTCTGTGGTTTTGGAGCCTGTCCTGGAACTAGCTCTTACAGACCAGGCTGGTCTCAAACTCACAGAGATCCGCCTGCCTCTGCCTCCCAAATGCTGAGATTAAAGGCATGCACCACCACCGCCCGGCCTAGTGTTTAAATGAATATAGTTTCCATGTAATTATTCCCAGGGCTAAGCTAGCCAGGCAGCCGGGAGCTGGGGGTCAGGAACGCAGCCTGCTGCTCCTTCTACAAATGGCGAATGAATACAATTTGTGTGTTGTTATTTAGGGTGTAAAGCTAGCCGTGCGGGAGCTGGGTGGGACGAAAAGCAGGCCTGCTTGCCTCAACACTACATGTTTGCCTTTAATCTATATGAATATATGCCAAATGTATAATTCTTCAAAGAAGAGGAAAGCCTTCCTGAGGAGCAAACCTTGTCTGATGACTCCTCTGTTAATCACGATCAGTTCCAGGGACTGGAGAGGTGGCTCAGTGGTTAAGAGCAATTACTATTTCAGCAGAGGACCCATCTTTAGCATCTCACAACTGCCTGTAACTCTAGCTTCCGGAGATTCAATGCCCCCTTCTTGTCCTTGGGTACTCTTGCATGAACTTACACGTATGAAGACATACACATAAATAAAAATAAATCCCTCCCCCTTTTTGTAACAGTCGTGAATGAATTTCTAGTGCTTCTTGCTGACAGTGTGATCATCAGTTGTTTTTGGAACATCCTGTAGAGGATGCAGAAGCATCATCCCTTCCACGCTTCGCTAAGGACTGTAGATACCACACCACACCGGTCACCCCATAACGAGAAGCCCTGAAAGTCGTGGTGGCTTTGCATCATCCTTAGAGGTTAGGGGAGCCCTATCTCCCCAGCCCCATTCACAGGGATTCCAAGGGTTGAGGAAACTGACTTCTATTCTGTGGGGCAAAGCTAAGTACAACAGTCTTTGTCTTGCTACCAACAGGGTTTAGCGAGGACCTTTGGGCAAACAAAGGAACTTTTCTAATAGTGTACTAACAGGTT
The DNA here is from genome assembly GCF_037038515.1 of Microtus pennsylvanicus. Taxonomy (NCBI): domain Eukaryota; kingdom Metazoa; phylum Chordata; class Mammalia; order Rodentia; family Cricetidae; genus Microtus; species Microtus pennsylvanicus. Next base: position 84,215,533 of record NC_134580.1, on the reverse strand, counting down.
TTAAATTCATATGTCTAGAATAAGTAAGGTCAAGGGCATCTAACTCCTTAATCCTTCGAAGTCTTAAGATTTTCTTCCTTCGTTCTTTCCCTCCTTCCTCCCTCCCTTCTTTCTTCATTCCTTTGTTCGTTCATTCGTTCCTTCCTTCCTTTCTTCCTTCATTCTCTTTCCCCCTTTTTTAAAATCTCTCTGTCTCCTTAGGCAACACACACATTCACTATAATAAATCCTAGCTAAAAGCAAGCAGATCTCTCTTCTGTGTGCTACTTGCTTGGACCTCAGCTTGTAGTGCATGCCACATTCAGATTTTTTAAATTAAAGATTCGTCTTTATTATTTTTTAATTAATTGTGGTTGTCTGCACATGGGTAAGTGCACATGAGCACTGGTACACACAGAGGTCAGAGACATTGAACTCCCTAGAGCTGGAGTTATAGACAGATGTGAGCCCCCTGAAGTAGGTGCTGGGAATTGAACCTGGGTCCTCTGGAAGAACAACAAGGACTCTTAACTGCTGAGCCATCGCTCCAGCCCACATTTAGATTTTATTATCCTACTACTTCAGCTGCCCACATATGGTTACTTTCAGATCTTTCCTTTCCTTTCATATATATGTATATATATATATATGTGTGTGTGTGTGTGTGTGTGTGTGTGTGTATGAATATATAATATAATAACATGATGTATATTACGTTTTATGTTTTAACAAAGTTTTCTTCAAGTATTTTATGCTAGGGAGGTGTCGGGGACCAGCCTCAACAAAAATACCACTAGATAGGGTAGGAGCATGGGAATCAGAAAAATAAGTAAGAAGTATGAAGATGTGAATAAAATGATAAAACAGAACTGTAGGATAGTACCATGAAGGAGTTCCAGTAAACACTGAAAACACCCATGTTTAATTTTCAATTTCTTAAAATACCCCTGACCCCAAAAGGTAGGAGTAAGATTTTTTTTTTAAAAAAAAGTGCATTAACATGATACAAAAAAATGAACATACCAATTGAAGGTTGCGGGCTACTTACTCAGGTAAACATTTTGTTGCTAGAACAAGACAAGTAGTGCTCACATCCTAGACCAAAATATTCTGTAGGCAAACCACTCCCTGGGTGGAATCCATTGTTATCTCCTTGAGGAAGCATGAACTTAGTTAGATCCTTAGACTTTTGTTGGAGGTAGAAACAGATCTATTTCTCTATTCCTGAAATACAAGGTTTGGATATTAGCCACACCTGTTAACAATAGCCTTTAGAGAACAGAATTCTCTGCTCTAAATCTAGGTGGACGCTTTGTTTGAGGTAGAAACAGACAATAACCTTGAAGAAATAGAGGTAAGTTTCAACTCTCTGACTTTTGGTCAAGGTGGAAACAGGCTCACATTTTTGGTTCTCCACAGGGAGGTGTTAAACTTCTTGTGTCTGTAGCACATATATTTCTAATCCAGTTTGAAAAAGTTTGGACCCTTCTTTCCTTAGTAATTTTTCCTATCCCTCATCCTCATGGACTCAAATAATAATGTATACTTGGAGGTTATCTCAGAGATCGTTCATCATCTAGGTTCACTTTTGTTCATGGGCTTCATTTAGAATCATTTCTTTCTATTTATGTTTGAATTTTGCTTTTATTAGTTTTTTTGATTAGCACACAAAATGGGTTTTAGTACAACGTTTTCTAGATATATTTTATTATAGTCTGTTCTTATTCAACCCTTCCTTCCTTCATGTTCCCCATCTCCCCTCTTGCTGGGCCCCTTCCTCCCCAAACATTTCCTCCTTCTGACAGATACATAAGAGTGTGTGTGTGTGTGTGTGTGTGTGTGTGTGTATGTGTACACCATTGCCCCTCTTTGTTCTGTCTTTAGAACCCTTCATGCCCTCCCCATTCACGTACACCAATATTTAAATATAGATTCTATGTAGGAGAGGAAAATGTGACCTTTTTCTTTCTATATCTGACTTAACTCTTGTAATATGATAATACTCCTTTTCATTTTCCTACATCTCAAAACTTTTATTTTGTATTATATCTTAGAATACGTTGTTTATTGTTTGCACTGCAGTTTATCTGTTCATCTGTTGACAGATATCTAGGCAGGTTTTATATTCTGCACTATTGTAAGCAGCATTGGAATCTGTTGTAAAATCTCTCTTTTGGTCCATACTGTTACTAATCTGGGTCTTCTTTCAATTTCTTTTAGCTACATTGGCTACACATTTGTCAACATTACTTACATTTTCAAAGAACCAACCCTTCATTTGATTCTACCTGTTGTCTTTTAGTCTCCATTTCATTGACTTCTGTCCCAATCTTTATTAACTTGTTGCCATCTACTGCTTTTGAGATTAGTTTATTATTCTTCTGATAATTTGGAGTATACCATTAGGTTATTTATTTATTTGAGTTCTCCTTGATTATTTAACACAGCTATCACAGCTACAAACGTTACTCTTAGAACTATCGTAGCTTTATTTCAAATGTTCTGATGAGTTGTGATTTCATTTTCATCTAATTCTAGAGCTTTTAAATTTTCTTCTCTGATTTATTCCACAACTTGCTAGTCATTTAACAGTATTTGTGTAGTCTCTCTTGCTACTGATCTCCAATTCTATTTCACTATTGTCCGAGAAGATGCAAGAAAGTTCTTCAATTATTTTGTTTTTTTAAGACTTCTTAGACGACCTTGGATGTGATCTGTTTTAAAGACGGTCCCATAGGCTGTTGAGAAGAATGTGTATTCTGTATCTGTTAAATAGGATATTCTGCATGTATCCGTTAATTATATTTGATCTATGATGCAGTTTAATCCCACAGTTTGAGTGATACATCTGCAAATGGGAGAAGAATACCAATGTCACTTACTATTATTGTAGCGGGACCTAACTCACTTTCTATGTCCATTATTGGTGTGTGTGTGTGTGTGTGTGTGTGAGAGAGAGAGAGAGAGAGAGAGAGAGAGAGAGAGAGAGAGAGAGAGAGCTTTAATATTTGGAACATATGGTAATAATTGCTTTATCATCTTGATAAATTATTCCCTTCATTAGTATGTAATCATTTTCTTTGCCTCTTCTGACTAACTTTGCCTTGAAATCTACTTGATCAATATTAAAATAGCTATACCAGCCATTTTTAGCTTTAATTTGCTTATAAATACTGATTTCTGCCCTTTGACTATTATTCCATAGGTGTCCTTGACAGTGAGAGAGTGAGTCATGTGTCTAGAAGACAATCGACATTTAGATCTTGTTGGATCTTTTTTTTCCCCAATCATTGAGGCTGTGTCTTCTTATTAGAGGATTGAAGCCATCTGTATTTAAGGTTCTTACTGAGTGAGATTTGCTAATTCTTGTAACATTGCTTCCTCTACCCCCGACCCCACCATATCTGCTTGACCCTCCCACTCTCTATGACTGTTTCCCAAGGCTGTTTCTTACCAGGTGGATAGAGCAGATTAAATTCAGTCTCTCTGGCACTGTGACTGTTCTCTTCTCGGGGGCCCCTATGTAGTTCAACTGAACAAAGATTCCCTCTCAAGAAGGTGCCCTGCCACAGTCTTCAGAGCCAGGAGATTCTTCTCCATTGGTGACCCACCCTAGTGAAAACCCTGTCTGATCAAGACCTGTTGATCATGTTGACAATGATGTAGAGAGCTGTGACTTGTCCTGTGAGTGGGCTGTCCTCCGTTCACTGGGCTGCCTGGCTTACCCTTTGGATCAGGCTTGTTTTCCTCCTGATTCCTGGAACCCAGGTTGGAACTGTGTTCATCTTGGTATTCCTCTTTCCAGTACATCACACTTCCGCTTTTCTGAACTTTCTAGTTGTCCTATACTTTTGTGCATTTCCGAAGTTCTTCATTTCTTTGAAATAAAGCCTCTCGTTCCTTCCTTCCTCCCTCCCTCCCTTCCTTCCTTCCTTTTTTCCTTTCTTCCTTCCTTCTTCCCTCCCTCCCTCCGTTCCTCCGTCCCTCCCTCCCTCCCTCCTTCCCAACCTTCCTTCCTTTCTTCTTTCTTTTGTTCTTTGTTCATTTGAGACAGGGTGTCTCTATATAGCTCTGATTGTCTTGGAACTTGTTATGTAGACTGTCTCTTCTGAATATTTAAAATTTATTGAGTACAATCACAATAACTATGTAAATGCTTTCTCTGCCCATCCTAACATCTGGGTCAGTTTTTATTGATAGGTTCTCATTATTATAATGTAATGCATTGTTTCATCTTTTTAATAACTTATTATTAATTTTTTTGTTCATTTTTAGTCTTGTTTTCTGAGCCAGGGTCTCACCCTATAGCCCATACTGGCGTTTTTCTTGAGGTCCTATTGCCTCCACCTTCCAAGTGCTGGCCTTACGAGCATGCACCACCACACCTGGCTCTCTTCAATTCTTCGACTCAATGTTAACTGTGAACTTTGCAGTGATTCTCAAACTGTGGGCTGCGATCCCTTTAGGGAACAAATGACCCTTTCGCAGGGATCCCCCAAGACCACTGGAAAACACAGATATTGACATTATCATTCATAACAGTAGCATCATTACAGTTATGAAGTAGCAATGAAAATAATTTTGTGGCAGGGAGTCACCGCAGCATGGAAAACTATATTAAAGGGCTGCAGCATTAGGAAACTTGAGAACCATTGGGGTCCCCACCCCACATCCTGTGTCTTTCTAGATTCTAGGCCTGTAAATTTTCTTGAACATTTTCTCTTGGAGGAAGTCAAGATCCTTGGAACAGTTGTATCTTTCACGTCTTGCTTTTATATTTTGTTAGCCATTTGGGAGAGCAGTGGTGAAACTAGGGCTGATTATTGTTCACCTCTGAGGCAAGACCTTACTGAACTCTCCGCCCAGTGGCTGATTAATTCTGTGTTTTTCCAGTCTGACTAGTGGGAACGATTTCTGGGTCAGGTAGTCCCTATTTCTCCCAATCTTGCAGATGGTTCACCCTTTAGCCTTGAGGACATGCGTCGGAGACTCTCAGTGGAGACCCTCAGTGGACACTCTCGGTGGAGACTTTCAGTGGAGACTCACTGCAGGTCTTAAGGGTTCTCTTCCGTAGCTCTCTCCTTGCTAGTATGCTTGCCTTAGCAACGTAGCTGACTTAGGCTCTCTGGATATTCACCTCTGTTCTCAATCCTTGTACCACATCTGGAAACTCTGCTCAGACAATAAGCTGAGATAATAATGGGACTCACCTTGATTATCCCCAGTGTCCTTCATTCCCTGACGTTCATCATGCTGCATGTATGTGTGTATTTCGAAAAGAAGAGTGAAGGTGAATATAGTTTCTACCTTACTATGGCTTAACCAGGAACAAAGTTGGTAGGCAGTAGTTTCTTATTATATATTCGGATGTAACTGGCCACCTAGTACGGGCCAGGTATTGTGCTAGATAGTGGCTATGCTGTAGTGAACCAAAAGAATATGGTCCCCAGGCTCAGCCTAATGCAAGCTTTCATATTGTGAATAACTTCAGTGAGAAGGCAGGAAAAGATAAAATCCCTGGATTTATTCATATGGGCAGGGATCACATAGGCTCATTTCTCTTAGGGAATATGACTTAGGAGAAACCGAAACAATTGCATTAGTACAAATCAGACTGTGAAAAGGTTGTGTGCGAGATGCAGAGGCTCTGGGCATTTTGAGTTAGAAGTTATTGATTTTGATCTGAGCTCTAAGAGAAAACATCATGGAATAAATGACATCTGAATTGAACCTTGATGGGCATCCTGCAGAAAGCCAAGGAGGTCTCTCCCCCTCCCTCTCCATCGCATGCAACTTTCTCTGACTCTGAATGGTGGAGAGGCAGGAGGTAGAGATGAGGAAATAACTTCTAAACACAGCAGCTAACTACAAATTCTTGTGGCATCTCTAACCATCGGGCCTGTTCTTTCCTGAAAGAACCCTCAGGATGAGCTTCTGAGGAGTCTGTATTTTTCCAGCTCTGTGGAGTTGACTCCATTGATTTTGATTAGTTTAATAACTCAAAATTCCATACCATTCTGCCCAATGGATGTGCAAGGGGATCTGGTGGGAAAGTTAGGAAGAAAACTGTTTCTTTACTACTGGACGAAAAACAAGAAACTTGAAAACCTGGTTCCTTGATGCTGCCCCTGAATCATTTGCATGAGTCAGTCTGCAGTTGATTTAAGTTAGTATTTTTGATTTCAGAGGATGTGCCTCAGTGGCTAAAGTTCTTGCCCAACAAGTATGAGGACCCGAGTTTGGAACCCATGTAAAGCTGGGTGCTACTGAGACAGGAGAATTCCTGCAAGTGTATGGGCCAGACTATGCTGCATCTAATCGCAGACAGGATGTGGAACAAAGGCACCCACACAAACCCACACAAAGTTTTTTTAAAGCTTTTTGATGTGTGAGATAATAATTTTCTCTTAGTTTTATTAACTTTTAGTATGAGTTTGGATGGTGTAACTTGCAGCAAATCAGTATACCCCAACCTATCAATTTACCAATTTGATGCCTTTCTTTCACATTGGTCCAGCCTCAGCTACATGCCTCCTCCTGCTTGGGGATCCTTTGCCTCATTAAGTGGGGAGACTAACTGCGGAGGTGAAAATGCGTGTCAGTCTCCCCATATAAGCTCAGGGGAGACATAAAAAAACGATCTTTAAAAATGAAAGAAAACAATCACTTAGTGAGAACCTCGCTTAGCTAGAGGCATCACTCTTCCTGACTGTTTGGCTGAGGGGACTTGTTAATTCTCCAGGGAAGATTGAAAAATATGCAGGAAGAGAATGTAGGCAAGCTCCAGGGGAAATTACACAAATGCTTCCTGATTCACAGGAGAGCGGGTAATTCCCACAGGGAACAAGCCTACCCCTGAAACAATCTGTGGGAAGGGCCAGCTGCGTGGCAGGAAGCCTAACTGCAGCTTGAAGATACGCCACCTTCATTCCTGACATTCTGGTTCAATCCCAGTGAGTCCAGCCAGGCCACAGCGAAAGCCATGATGTCATAGCCTGTCACCAGTCTCTGCTCACTCTCCCATCCCCTGTCCATGCTCTTCTTCCCTCCTGCCCCACTAATTCATATCTTGTTTGCCTTGTGAACACAGAGGGCGCTAAGCCACATACCTGGAGACAATTGTGCTGTGTGGTAACCCTTCTGTATCCTGTGAATGTGCTTTATTCCCACTGGTTAATAAAGAAGCTGCTTTGGCCTATAGCAAGGCAGAATAATGCTAGACGAGAAAGTCAAACTGAAAATACAGGGAAGGATAGGAAGGGTGGAATCAGAGAGACATGAGCCAGCCTCCCAAGAAGCAAGATGCCAGCAGACCAGTAATGCGACAGCCATGTGGCAATACATAGATTAATAGAAATGAACTAATTTAAATGTAAGAGCTAGTTAATAATAAGCCTAAACTATAGGCCAAACATTTTATAATTAATATTAAGCCTCTGAGTGATTGTTTAGAAATGGCTGCAGGCCAGGGCAGGCCAGAGAAACCTCCATTTACAATTTGTGTTTGAAAAGTTCATTAGTCAGGATTCTCGGCGGGGGCGGGGGGGGGAGGGAGAAAGAAATAGTAGAATAAGTGTAATGAGGCTTCTTCTGTCCCACCAGCCAACTCCCAAATAATGACACAGAGACTTCTTATTAATTACAAAAGCTCGCTCTATAGCTTAAGCTTGTTCCTAACTAGTTCTTTATCTTAAATAATTTTTATATTAATTGATGTTTTATCACATGGCACTATCTCTCTTCCATCTTGTACTTCCGGTTTTCTCTCTGTATCTCCTGGCTTCTCTGCCTTTCTCCTCCCAGAGTCCTCTCTGTCTCCAGAAGTCCTGCCTACCCTCTTCCTGCCCAGTTACTGGCCATTCGCCTCTTTATTAAACCAATCAGAAAGTGCCTTGGCAAAGACACATCTTCAGTGTAAACAAATATTCCGCAAGAAATAAATATTGTAAAAGACGATTTATGAGATTGGCTTACAGATAGGAGCTGCTAGTGTGTGTGTGTTGGAGAGGCTGAGGATCTGATTGCTGCCCAGCCCTAATCTAGTGCTGAGGGGTCAGAAGATGCCTGGAGAGTCACTGGTCTTCCGTCCACCTTGGAAACCGGAAGAAGCTGGAGTCTGAGTGCGGTGGCATCACTCAGCAGTCTGAAGTGAAGTGGCAACCAGCACTGCTTTTCCCTTGGCTCTGCATCTGGGAGCTGCCTACTCAAGGGAATCTCTCCTGTTAATTCTTCCTGGAACTGCTCCTCAGACATGCCCAGAGGTATGTCTCTTGTTTGATTCCAGCCAAGTTAACAATCAAAGGAGCACTTCATACCAAAAGTAATGCATTGCCTTTGCTAAACATTCACACCTCTATACCTACAGTTGAGACATTTCTAGTCTCAAATACAACACCTCTTATCCCAGTGGAAAATCAACAGAGGAACACTGGATCCATCAAATTCTGGACACCACCCCCTCCATGCCTGTGCCTGGTCTCAGTGACAAATGGAGGGGGTTGCACAAGGTCCCAGAGCATGACTTCCAACTCTACTGGCCTCTGCCAGCTAGCATAGGACCTCTGGCATAGCCACATCCCCCTGCCTGGCTTACCCTGTCTCCCTTTTTGTAAGTCGCTCACTCCAGGAAGCCTTCTGTGCTTGATCCACCGCGTTGCACACACCCTCACTCTGCAGAACCATGGCTGTCTTGTTCTTCTTTATACCTCAATGCTTAGGTGTATCAGGTCCATTATCTTAGTTTGTTAACTGAAAATGGTCCTTATAGAAGGTTCTCGCATCTACGCGATGACATCCTGACTTCCTTACTGCAAGGGCAAGACGCACCGGCCAATGATCTTTTCTGTTAAAGTGAGGGAGGTGAACGGAAAATGGGCGGCAGTACAGCTTTTAGAGCAAGGAGGTGGGGAGACTGCTCCAACCACAGTTTCCTGCAACTCCTGGGAGCAGCAGGTCACAGACTTTCTAAAGCTGCGACCCTTTAATACAGTTCCTCACGTTGTGGTGACCTGCAACCATAAAAGTATTTCGTTGCTACTTTATAACTCTAATTTTGCTACGTCTATGAATCATAATACTCATACGTGACGTGTGACCCCAAAGGGGTTGAGATCCACAGGTTGAGAACCTCTGCTTTAGAGGATCCAGAGACCCTCCGACACTTGAATGGAATTCAAACACCAACATGTGTATTTGAGAAAAGAATGGCAAGTTCAGACCGGCACCATCAGTATGACTGCCACTAGCCACGCGTGGCTTTTTACATTTAAACTCAATTACTGAGCTGGGGCCGGATCTATGTTAAGTATTTAATGGCCACTACATATAGGACAGCCCATGTAGAGAACATTTCTGTCATTCAGAAACTTATTTAATACAGACCATCTCTGGTTGGTATCATTACTTCAGATTTAATATACTGATAGGATTTAACTCATGTAGTGACTTGGCAACATTCAGAAACGAAAAGTCTTATAATCTGGTATCTTTCTAGAAGCCTTTCTTCCTCTCTCCCCTATAACAGGAACTAGAAAAGACTTCTCCTTTCACACGGGTCCCCTCCCACGATCCAGCCTTATCTCTTGGACATTGAGATTGCCTCCACCCTAACCTAGGGGACCACGCCCATTCTGACCTCCTTCCAGACTCTTGTGTAAGTAACCACACTGCAAACTATGTTAACTGGAGTTGAATTGGACTTAAGTGCCCATCTCTGGGCAAGCCTGGGGTTGAGGTTAGGGCTCTCAGCTGGAAGCTGACAAGGGAGCACAGCTACTCTAAGCCGGAGATAGAGCTAACACACCGAACATCTGTTGCTTTTTTTTTTTCTTTAAACAAAGAACTTCTTTCCGGTCTTGCAGAGAGCCCTCCAGTCCGCAGCCCCCTTCGTCTGGGCCCGCCTCTCGCAACGAGATCGCGGGGAGGGGCCGAGGCGAAACCCGAGCCCGACGCCCACCACCCGGCCTGGCGACGTGGCTCGGCGGCCCCGGCCTCCCCCGCCAGCGCCGCGGCCAATGGGCGCGTGAGTGGGGCGGCCCGAGCCTCTCCGCGCCAGCCGGGCGCGCCCCTTGCTGGGGAGGGAACAGCAGCGGTGGTGCTGCGAACCCCTACTGCCCCGCCACCATCCTCTGCTCGCGACCATGGCGCGCTGTGGCCGCCTGGGACTCGCCCTGGGGCTGCTGCTGGCACTGGCGCTGACGCTGCGGGCCAAGCCCACGGTGCGCAAGGAGCGCGTGGTGCGGCCCGACTCGGAGCTGGGCGAGCGGCCGGCCGAGGACAACCAGAGCTTCCAGTACGATCACGAGGCCTTCCTGGGCAAAGAGGACTCCAAGACCTTCGATCAGCTCAGCCCGGAGGAGAGCAAGGAGAGGCTGGGGTGAGACCGCGGCCCGGGCCACACAGGGGATCACGGAGGGGCCCACGGCAACCCCAGGGGGAGCCACGCGGGACCTCCGGAGCAAAGCGAAAGCGAAATCATGGCAATTGGTCACACCGCCGGAGCCGGAGGCAGGCTGGGCTGCACAAAGTTGCCAGCGGGTGCCCAGACCTCGGGTGGAGGTCGCCGCCACGCCCCGGCCGGGATAGCTTCCCACGGGGAGGCGAGAACGTGGCAGCGGCCGCGGGAGCCGGGAGCATGAGGGCCCGCCCCCTCCTCTAGGTTGCATCAGAAGAGACGGGCGTGAGTGAGCCAGAGTTTGTTGGCTGTGGCCTTTTAGTACCCGAGTTCTTTCCCACAGTGTTAGCCCCAGAGGCGCTTGAGACTTGCTAAAAGTGTCTCACGAACTAACAGAAATGGGTAAGAGATGGATGAGGGGGGCAGTCGATGGAGACGCTTATTCCTTGGCCTGTCTGGGTCGTGGCGATGTTCTTGTCGTCTGACCAGTTATTCCAGAAATCTCATGTAGAGACTTAGAAATCATATTTCTAAAGGGTTAATAGGAGCTAGTACATGGGGAGGAGGCACAGAGATGGAAACTGATTTCTTGGGCTCTGCTTCCAGCATTATGGGTGAGGCGTTCAGTTTTTTTGGAAACTGGTTGTCAGGGGCAAAAGAAACTACCAGTGGCATTGTGAGCTTAGCTTGGAATCTAGAAATAAAGCTGGGCAACATCTCAGTACTCCCTCCCCTGGCCCCCAGGAGACACTTGGACATTGTGCATTTATCTGAAAGCCTTTCAGAGGGACGAGTAGTGAAGACCTGGTGAATTCAGGTGGGGAGGGATACAGCAATCCTGCCTGTGGGCCCCTACAGCTTCCAGAACCTGGCTCCTGGGGGTGGAGGATCAGGGTGTTCTGTTACCATTGAAAAGAACACAGCCAGCTCTGTACTACAGAAAGGCTAGGGTGCTCAGTGGAACAGGAGAAACGAAGCCTATTATGTAGGTGCAACACCAGCCTGTTGTGATAAAAAAGACCTTTGAACCTCAAAGTCACCTCCAAACATTATCTTTGTTTGACAGGGAAGTACTTCTCTTCTTGCTTGGGACATAACAATAAGGGCCATTGATAAGTCCCTCTGTTGCCTGCTTGGAGGTCCTGGAGACTGATTTATTCTGGGGCCCTGACTGCAGCCATTCTGCATTCTCTTGGGAAGGAGGGGAGTCAGGAACTGGAAACCCTAAGCACAGGCCCTCCGGCACCATTGAGTTTCTTCATTGGGTGGTAGTTTAAGTGGCAGATGGAAGTGTCGATGGAGTTCCTCTGGGCTTGATCCTTGTGTGGAGACCTCAATTTTGCTCTTTTATTCGTGTGGCCGGCATTGCAGTGGCTACTTTGGTTGACATCCGGCAGGTACAATGATGAGTCCTCGTGCTCTAGGTCTCGGGGTGCTGGCCATCCCATGTGAGGACACACCAGTCTTTTGAGGGTTGCTGTGTGGGTGATAAAGTAAAACCTGCATCACCGTGGGTTTATCCGGGGCTCCTGGGACTTCAGGTTGGAGGGAGGTGCTTGGGTCTTGCAGGCGGCTTAACTGGTCAAAGGAAGACTGGTATATCGTAACAGAAAGGTGTTCCTGAAGCGAGAGCCAACTTGTTTATTAGGGGTTGGAACTTTTTGTGAGGCAGGGGGAGTGCTGGACCTGGCAAAGGCAGAGGAAGGAAATGGAAGATAGAAGAGGAGGGGAAATTAAGGGCAGAGGAAAGGACCACGAGGAGGTAGAGATGTTAATTGTGTGTTGGACAGGATGTCCTAATTCCCAAACATTGTTGGGAAAGCCAGGCTGGCAGTAGAGTGGAGAGTGTAACCAACCATGGCAGACAGGGAGCCCTAGGCAGAGGCTCGGTGAGGGTCGTCTGGGTGTTAGGGCAGGAAAGATGCAGACACCTGTGGCACACTTGCCGTGACCCAGCATTGAGGAAGGATCCAAGAAAATAATAGCTGGGTCCCTGGCCTGAGCCCCTTCCAGTCTAAGGTGGTGTGGGCCAGAATTGGGCTAGCTCTTTTAGAAATGACAGGTCTAGCTTGGGGCTAAGTGATGAATTTCCTCTCTGTCTTCTGCCTCAACAGCCCCCCCTCCAGGTCTAGGCTGCTGAGGGAGGAGCGTGGCTAGCTCCAGGAAACTTAGTGTCTATCACTTGACCATCTATTGGAGACATGTCATCATTAAGATCTCTGGAGGGTTGCGAAGTGAAGCCACAGGCAGCATACAGTCTCAACAGTTTCCTACAGTCTTAGAAAAACGTGAATTACTTTCCGAAGTGGGGAGTGATTCCACCTGTCCACCAGTCTCTGGTTTCTCTGGGCTCCTGGACAGCAGCAGGCGGGGGAACTCCTTTGGCCCTAAGCCTTTCCCGGAGGCTTGACTCACTCCACATTTTTGCTGAGAGTTGGAATATTCCTTCCGTGCATGACCTACATTGTTGACCTGAGTGAGGAAAGGCCGCCCTTCTCTTTGTTCCTCAGGCTTTTCTTGTCACTTGGGTGTTTCCGCTTACCCTGGGGAAAGTGAGGCCCAGAGACTCGCTGGCTTGAAAGGCAGGATGAAGATCTATCTCAGTGTTCTGACCTAAGCATTCAGAGTCTATCTACATTCTATTTCCTTCCTTGGGATCTTCCTCTTGCGACCTTTCTCAAGGGAGGTCAAGATGACTCCTATAACTCCAGGCAACAGTTTTAGAGTCCTTGCTGGGCATTGGGCTGGGTATATTGCCTGGATGATAATTGATGGAAACTAAATGCTATTCTTTCCTCAAAGGGGGGTTTCCTGGGTTTCATGACACTGAGCCTTTGCTGGCCTAGGGTTCTGCTTCTCAGTGGTGTTGGGTAACCAATGGGCAGTGTTTTCGGTGTGGCCTGGGGTTGGAGCAGTGCCTGCCTGTGCAGCATTGAAGGAATTCTGCTGTGTCTGGCTGAGTCTTCCCCAGGGAAGCCTGAATATGCGTGGGATTTGTGCTTGAAGGGACACTTAAGTTGTTAATAATGGCCACAAGTTCCAGAGGAAGGAGCTGGGCTCCTTGGGTTCGGGTAGGAGATGTTGACCTTGTTTATGCATGCCACTCACCACCCTTCCCCTCCCTTTCCCAATAAAAGCTATGAGTTACAGACCGAACTATATTTATAAAAAACTAAGGAATTCAGTTCCCATTTTTAATTAATCAGTATTAACTGTTAATCAGAACTGCTATTGACAAGAAAATTTATCGCTGGAGTTGATAGAGTTCTAGCCCCAAAGAAAGAAACTGAGTTTCTTTCTGGCTTGCATGACCTCATCCCAGGTGTTGGAATAATAACATCGGCCTGTGGATGTTCAGTTTCCCCACCGATGTCTCTCCTAGCTGGCTGAAACTCAGCTATGGACAGATGGGGGAGTCTCCAGCCTGCCTTTTGCCCTGAACTAGTGTTTAGGATACCCCAGTAGAGTCTAGTTGCAAAACCCTGAGACCCAGGTCATGATAGAGCTGGAAACCCAAGAGGGCACAGTGGTCTGTCTCCTCTGTGCTGAGTTCCTTTGGCTGCCAGAGGGCCAGGTTTCTGTAAGAGGTCGCTTTATCCGACAAGACTGGTCATCTTGGGCTTCTTATGTTTCAAATCCTTGAGTCCGAGCTGGTAGGATTGAAAACACAGCTCCCTCATCCTTCGATTAACATAGAATTTCCTGTTGTTGCGTTGCACCCCAAGTTGTAAAGATTACGTGATCACCCAGTTATACTAGCTGTGTGCTCTTGGAAACGTCATCCCACTTCTCTGGGCCTTGGTTTCCATTAAAGTAAGTGAATTGGACTGCATTGGGGAACACAGTACGTTCCATCTTCCAGGTCATTCTCCATCAGTTGGTAGTGGAAGTCTCCAAAGTCCTGAGCTGAGAATTCTGAGTCATATCTGGGTTTCAGGATCTTGAGGCATGATCCATGAGTGAAATCTGCCCCTGACCCTGGTTCTGGGGAGGAGAAGGCATATCATCCTTGGTAAGGATCGAACTATAAGACCCTTCGATCGTAGGACCATCGGATTACTGATGGGCTGAATCTATATGAGGAGTTTATAACATTTAAGACTGGAAATTGCTTATTTTGCTGGACCGAGACCGTACAAGCCTTGAGTATGGTCTTGAGGGATGTTTTTGTTTGATGTTATTATCATTGTTACTGTTATTATTTTGAACTACAGGAAAATTGTTGATCGAATTGACAGCGATGGAGATGGCTTAGTCACCACTGAGGAGCTGAAAGTTTGGATCAAACGGGTACAGAAAAGATACATCTATGATAATGTCGCTAAAGTCTGGAAGGATTATGATAGGGACAAAGACGAAAAGATCTCCTGGGAAGAATACAAGCAGGCTACCTATGGCTACTACCTAGGTAAGGCATGCCACCTTGGAGATTGCACAGTAGGGGACAAGCTCACAGGAGACTCTGTCCTCCTGGCTACCCCCTTTCAGCCAGATGTCACAACCTTCAAAGTAAAACCTGTTGTGTAACATCCTCCTCCGCCTACTAAGAATGTACCAAGCTGCTTCCTTTGACTGACATAGGGGAAGGTGTGTTGGGTCATGGCCCTACTTGAACTGAGTTCTCAAGATAAAGAGAAAAAAGAAGGAAAACCTGTTCGCTTTTGGCAGTTTCAAATTGCTGACGAAGTTGGGCAGTAAGGATAATGCATGCCTGAACCATCATCAGAAGGGGGCTTTGGAAACCTGGGCTTTGAAGAATGGGTTTCAAGTTGGAGAGATGGACAGACCGTGGGAATGGTGGCAGAGTTGGAGGGGCGGAGGCACAGAAATGCATGCATGGGGGCGGGGCTTGGGTTAGTAGAGTAGACTAGGGGTGTGGTGTGGAATCTCCAGGTGCCTGGGAGAAAGGAAGACAATCAGAGCCAGATTCAGCGAGCTTGGAAGGCAGCAGAGGCACTTAACCGAGATATTCTAGAACACACGGGGGGGGGGGGGTCCTCATATGTTCTGGATCAGAAAGTGATATGGTGAATGCAGAAATCTGTAAATAGAGGTCTGAAATTATGTGGTTTAAACCCCCTGCTCTTCAGCGTTTGCTGGGAAGCCCCTCGTGGGCAGTAAGGCTGTGGTTATGGGGTGACTTGGAGGGAGAGGAGGTGCCAAGGGTGTTTTGAATAGAGATATTTTAAAGAAGCCTGTGGGTGGGTCAGGATCTTTTGTGTGTGAAGAATGAGTGATCTGGAACAAAAGGTCTTTCCTAACAAAGGTTGACCAATGCTGTGCACACCCTGCAGGAAACCCCGCTGAGTTCCAGGACAGCTCTGACCACCACACCTTCAAAAAGATGCTGCCCCGGGACGAGAGAAGGTTTAAGGCCTCAGACCTCGATGGCGACCTGACAGCCACGCGGGAGGAGTTCACTGCCTTTCTGCACCCAGAGGAGTTTGAACACATGAAGGAAATTGTAGTTTTGGTGAGAACAGTGAAAATGCAGACTGGGCAAGGACCAGGGAGAAAACTCTCCCCTCACCTTGTCCCTTTTTCCCAAAGGGAGACTCAGGGGTTCAGCCTGCTGGGAATTGGGGAAGGACTGAAGCTGAGTATGTCAAGTCGCTGCCCAGGGAGTAGTCAGGACAAGCTAGCTGCTGTAGCAAATACCCCAGCTGAAACCATTTAACACAACGCAAGCGTGTTTGTGTTAGCACAACGTCCAGTAAGTGCATTAAGGCTAGTCCCAGGCATTTCCCCTCTCGACACTGGAAGGCACCCAGGCTGCATGTCTTCATTCTGCCATCTTACAGCTTCAGGGTCATCCGGGGAACAGCCAAGGGGCAGAGCTGGACAGAGACAGACTGTAGCCCCCCTTAGATATGCAGAGAATGGGAGACTCTATTTAGACATGGACTCAAAAAGGGCCAATGGGCTAGTGAGCAGCTAGCTGGACTCTGCTCATGTATTTTGTTGTTGGATTTTCTTTCTTTTTCTTTAAGAAAGGATCCTTTCTTATTTATTTATTTATTTATTTATTTATTTATTTTTGTGGGTTGGTTGGTTTTTCAGCTTGACAGGAATAGAAACCTTCTGGAACCTAAGGTGAACTTGGAAAAGCTTCTACTTCCAGCAGGGGCCTCTAGAGGAGACGGCTCAGATGCCAGGCTTAAAAAAGGGTTGGTGCTTGTCAGGCCTCTGAGTGCCATTGCTTTCCATAGTGTCCCATTGGGTACCATGTGTCTTCATTTTTCCTGACATTTAAATAAATGCCACCACCTATTCCCTGGACAGGGTCGGTTCCAACTGCTGGGAAGCCATTGGTGAATGTAAATGACTTTGTTCATAAACAGCCCTGAGTATCTGAGATATCCAACCCATGTCAGTGTCTACTCTTGCCTCATGACTGCCCTGACCCCAAGGGCTGGGCAGTGAGTGGTCCAAGGATCATTTTTCTTTGTTACCCAACATCCATTTAGTAATAACTAAAGTTCCAGTGGAGATGGAATTTGCCACAGGGGAATTGTTTACCTTCTAGGAAGATGGTGTTCTGGACTGAAGCAGTGTTCTTTGACTAGGATGTCCTCGAGTTACTCTACCCAATGGACTGTAAATTCATTTAGTTACTGATGCTGAGCTGGGCGGGAACAACTAAAAGTCAAGTGTAACTAATTAGAGTAGAATACTTTCATAAATCAATTATGCCTCTCATGTTTAATTCTCTACTCTCTGACACCAGCTGAGTGTTCTTAGATCTTAGCTATGGAATCTATTTTTATGGTCCCTCTAATAGGTGTGTCTTCTGCTGGACTCTCACACACTCCTAGGGGCAATGTCTGGTGATAGATATTGGTTGGTCTGGCAGGGCTTCTTGAGAGCATCAGAGCTCGGTTGGGTTTATAGACACCTTCTCCTTTGAAGAAAGGGTTCTGCTCTTGAAACTGTGGAGAGATACATGGGGATGGATATCAGCCATCACCTGTTTTATATTGTAATGGGCTTCCCTGGGAGCTAAGAGAACGAGTCATGAGTCACCAAGTGTTCAGCCATAAAAGCCAGGCAAAGAGGACATTAGGAGTCTCGGACTTGCTTAAAACACATGGCCATCTTGTGTTGTTTGCCCATTGCTTCCTAGGAAACGCTGGAGGACATTGACAAGAACGGGGATGGTTTTGTGGACCAGGACGAGTACATTGGTGAGTGTGTAGGCTGCAGTGGCTCAGCTGTCCACACCGGGCACACTCTTCCCCACCCACTCCCACTAGAGACAGCCCTTCAGCCTTGTTTGTTGGCTTAGCCCAGTTGGTGCTAATTTTCCCCCAGGAGAGAAGAACCAAGAGGGCAGTCAGCAGCCAGTACCCCAGGGCTCAGGGGTGCTCTTTGTCACACTGCCTTGGAAGTGGGACTGGAGAGCCACAGATGTACAGAGAGACTAAAGTCGATGGGAGGAGAAGACTAAAATTAGACGTAAGTCAGCCAGCTTAGGAGCTCAGGCTGGGCGAGCCTGCCCCAGAGCCACAGACAGGCCCTTGTCAGGGAGGCAGACCTTTCTGTGGTGTGCACAGTTGTCTCTTGTTAGGCCCACTCATCCTCTGGTGTTCTGTCATTTGCCTGGGAATCCCATGGTTGACATTTTCTTATTGAGAAACATAAGGGAGAATTGCCTGGCTGAAACTCATATCCCAGTAGCCAGTAGTCGACAAACACAAATCTACAGCCTACATGGAAATTTCCATATGATTCCCCACCACCCACACCACTGGCTTACGTTTCCAGCCTCAGGCTGCCATCTTGTAAGAGCCCTTCTTTTCCTGTCTGTAGTGAACACTGGGGGGAAATCACTTGACTGCGTCCTGGCTTCTGGGAAGGGATGGGAAACTTTGTGTGAATGTATTTTAACAGATGCAGTTGTCTTTAAATTAGAATACTGAGCCCAGGTTGCCTCGTTGTCTGGTTTGTGGTTATATGATTTTGTCCCCACACATAAGGACAAGCATTTTTGGTGATGGCAAGCATAGCTTCTGCTCACTGGGAAAAGTCATACATGGCCCTAGAACCAAACACTTCCTGTCAGTCGTGGAGAATGGCCAGCTAGCCCTCTGCCTCGGTAATTAAAGTCTTTGTACAATAATAATGCTAATGGTGACCTCATCAGTGCAAGCGCTGGAGTGGAGCCTTCCTTTTAAGAGGCCCATCAGGGAGGGGAGATTCAGAGCCTCCCACCTGTCACCATGACAGCAGTGAGTGAGTTAAACAAAGAGAAAGGCTCCCTGATAAAAACAATCAATGTGGTACTTTTGACTCACAGTGTACTCTCTTTATGGTCCTCCTGAACTCTGCATTGAATTGGTGAGTGGCTTTGACCAAAAGAAACATTTCATCGTGTACACTGTACAGAGAGGGGAGGAATGTATTATTCATGAGAATCAAATTTCAGCAGTGAGAAAGACTTTATGTACGAACTTGTCAGGTTAGGGACCTGATTTCTAGGGTGTTCTTGCCGTAGCCAAGCCAAGGACTTGTTAGGATGGCGTACTGGAAAGGGCTGTGGGGTTCGGAGTCCTGGCTTTCCCACCCACTGATTGTGTGACTTTGAGAGAGTTCAGGAATTCCTGTCTGCCTCAGTCTTCTCATCTGTTACCTGAGGACAAACAGCACCCATTCCTGCAGGGTAGAGTGAAGCTCAGAGCAGCTCATATGACAACCCCTTCTCAAAACCAGTGTGCAGGGGCGGCATTTGCTCAGTTAGCATAATGCTTCTGAGAAAACAGGAAGACCCGAGTTCAGATCTCTGGTTTCCACATAAAAAGTCAGAGTTGTGGCACATACCTGTAATCCCAGCGCTTGGAAGGCAGAGACTGCGGGACACTGAGGCTCAATGACCAGCCGGTCTCACCTGTCTCAAATTACCAGGTGAGATAATTGACACCTGACATAACTTTTGACCACCGCACACGTAGGGCACATGTACACACACAAATACACAAAATGTGCAAAAATCAGGCATGATTATTCGTTTTCTTTTCTTTTTGGTTTTTGAAGACAGGGTTTCTCTGTGCCTGATTGTTAAACAGTAGAGATCTGCCTGTGTCTGCCTCCTGAGTGCTGGGACTAAAGGCGTGGGGCTCCCTTGTGGCTCTTCCCTGCTTCCACCAAGTGCCTGCTTGAGCTGAGAACTGACTTTCCCTTTTGTTTAAACTTTATACAGAAAAACCTTTTTTCTATTTTGAAACATTATCATTTTTTTTCCCAAATGAAAATTTTACAACCAAAATCTTTTTTTTCTACACTGAAATTTTATCACAAAGAACTTTGTTTTTCTTCTGTATTGAAACTTTTTTCCATTTAAGGTTTCAAAACTGTATTTCCATCAAAGAGAAACCTGCCATGGGGTGTAAGCAGCCAATAACATCAGGGTACCAGAGCACCCCTTTAATCCCAGCACTTGGCAGGCAGAGGCAGGCAGTGTCTGAGAGTTCCAAGTACCCTGCTCTATATACAGCCTGGCTGTATCGTGAGACCCTGACTCAAAACAAACAAAAAGCAGCGCCTGAATGTTCCCCTCTCCTTTATCCTGGCATTTTATAAAATTGGGATAACGACTGATCTTATAGTAATTGTTAGAGGGCTGAGTGAAATAAGATCCCTTGATGAGGGAAGCTGTAGTAAAAATCGTAGAGGAGGGGACAGGGTTGGGAGCCTCCTGGGGTCCCCTGCAGCCTCCTGGGGTCCCCTGCGGCCTCCGGTTCAGACAAGCTGTGGGCTGCATCTTTACATCATTCTCATTTGTAAGGTGGGAGAAAGCAGCTACTTCAGAGGATATAAAGGAACTGAAATGAAAATGCATACAGGATGCTTCTAATGTGGACCGTGGAACGTGCCCAGTGTGTTTGCTTTCCCCATTATGGCGCCAGTTGGAATAGAGGTTCTCCCAGAAGTAGCCCTCTGGTCTGCATAAACATGATTTAGGGATTATTATCTCCATTTTACAAGCTTTGGGCTCAGACACTGAACTAAGAGACCCCGAGGCTCATTTCTGGCTTCTAACCAAGTCTTCCCTCGCACCTTGTGGTGTCTGTAGTATGTAGATCAGTGCTCCCCCCCCCCCAGCTCTGCACCTGCTGTGATCTATCTCTCTCCCTGGATGGTCACCTTTCCAAAAACTCAGGGGTCAAGTTTTTTGTCTTCTGTAACTGCTAACAACTTTGCCTTCTAGCGGACATGTTTTCCCACGAGGACAACGGCCCTGAGCCGGACTGGGTTTTGTCGGAACGGGAGCAGTTCAATGACTTCCGAGACCTGAACAAGGATGGGAAGCTGGACAAGGACGAGATTCGCCACTGGATCCTCCCGCAGGACTACGACCATGCTCAAGCCGAGGCCCGGCACCTGGTTTACGAGTCGGACAAAAACAAGGTAGCTTCCATGTTCAGAGCCATTGATTGGCAGGAAGCAGTTTGTTCAAGATTGGGGTTGTTTGCCTTGTTAGTGATAGCGTTGGCTCCATTTGGCCATGTGCCTGTACACGCCTGTTCATTACGCCTGTACTGTGATGGCTACTGTAGGCGTCATTATTGCTGGGCTGTAGACTAAATTACTAAGTCACCGCCTCTAGGGTGTGATGGTAAAGCATGAACATCTTTGATATAGTCGGCATGGATTTAAGAAATGAACCCAGTATGACCTGAGACAGGCTTACTCCTTCCTTCATCTAGGTTCAGATATTTATCAAACTTCCATGATATGCCTGGCATAGGGAGTCCATCCCATTGGAAGTCAGATGACTGTTTGCTTGCTCACCAGCAGGAGCTCTAAGGATTATCAGTATTTCCATATCCACTAATAGGTATCTAAGTCATTAGGGGCTGGGAATGTCCTGAGTCAGGCTCTGGGTTCCCTCCCGAGTACTGTAGTACTAATAATGTGTTAGAGTCCAAGCAAGGAGATAAGATTAAGACAAAACTCTTGCCTCATCTGACCCTGATGCTTGTCCCAAACACTGAGCTTTGCAGCCCTACGTGTTACACAGTGAGGCCGTGAAGGAGAAGTAGATCCCTCTGGCCTGTTCAGGAATGCCTGCATTGCGTGTAGAGTCTGTCTTCTTAATTCTTAGACGCCCACCTGAGGCACTGTAGCACGGCCTTCGGAGACAGCGAGAGTTCCTTCCAGCTTGGAGTTGTGTGGCAGTCGCGAGAGATACACCCACACGCTGGCTGCTAGCTATTAGTGCTGTTTGTAACACTGCAGATCCTTGAGGCAGAGTGGGCGGGATGCTAAGCGGTAGAGCTCCCAGCACCCCCTGACAGCTCTCTGTCTTCCCGCAGGATGAGAAGCTAACCAAGGAGGAGATTCTAGACAACTGGAACATGTTTGTGGGAAGCCAAGCGACCAATTACGGGGAAGACCTCACAAAAAATCACGATGAACTTTGAAAGGCGCTCATCCTGACGTGGCCGACCGTCAGGGGCATTCTTCAGGTGTTCGGGGTGGTGGCTGCAGTTGTCCGGTGTACAGCAGTTGTGTCCCTAAACAATGAGATTACACCTCAGATTGGGGTAAATGTTAGTTTTCATTCCATATTTACTGGAAAATAGCCGTCGCTGTTTATTCCAGTAGGCTCTTCCCTGAAGCACATGAAAATCTTGGCAACTGCAGTTCTCCGAGGGGATACATTGCTACGACATGACTTTCTAGTTTATGCTCCCCCCACCTCAGTTTAAAGGAACGGGGACGGGAATGTGAAAGGTGCTGTTACTGGGGAGGAGGCACACTGTACAGACTGTGTACTGACTGCTGTGTATTCGGACGATTAGAGTTGGGGCCTTTTAGCTGCCGCTGTTAAACAGTGGCGAAGGAAAATGCTGAAGGAGTACACGTTGTGTGGCCCTGGGTCAGCTAACCTTGGAGCAAGCATGGTATTTCAAAGCCTTTCTTTCTATCTTGAGCTGTTACTGTAAATGGCATATAAACTTTTGTGTGTTTTCTGTATGGGCCTGCTAGTGTGCACAGTGGCCCCACATCTTTGGTGTGTTTGTTTTTATACTAAGAAGCAATCAAAAAAGATAATGTGAACAAGACAGGAATTGAGAGACGGGGAAAAGATGAATGCCAGGAGTTTGAAAAACTGTATGACCGTAGTCAACACTTTAAATATACTTGAGAAATTGTTTTCCATGTTAACGAGTGGGTCTGGTTTTTGAAGTGGGGAATAGACATACCTTTCTCTCCTGGGTGTGAGGCTGTGGGGTCCAAGGGAATCCAGATACAGTGGCGTGCCTTGTTTGTTCCCGCACAGCTTATGCCAAGGAAACAGGACGAGGTGATAATCTAAGCCAATGACCAAACCATCTGGAGTAACCATTTACAGATGAAATTCTACCTCATAAACCGGGTGGATGGAGTAAAAGCTACCCTTGAGGATTTCCCCATGTGTCTCGTGCTGTTTGACTTCACAGAAAGTGTGGTTCCATTGTCCCTCTCAAATTAAACAATAAAAGGAGTACATGAATCAGACTGAAATCGATGAAGCTATCGATTCAAAATATATCTGCAGTTGCTGGTTTCATCACTGTATTTCTTGTTCTTCCCTACAGTTAGGCACTCAATGTCATTTTCACAGTAGGATCTTCCTGAGACAGGTTTTAACTGGAAAAGCCGGACCTCTCACTGTTGCCTGTGAGGCCTGCCTGACAGGATCCAGCCTTGCCTCCCTCTGAGAACTGGCCCTTTTCTCCTCTCCCCTCCCCCACATTTCTGCACCCTCCACTCCATCCTCCAGCCCCACTGACTTGGTTGTCCTCAGACACAATTCCGTGTTCCTAAAATTCCCTCCCCGGGTGTGGAATGAACAATGTCCTAATGAGGAACCAAAGTACAGTTCCACCAGAGTTCACCTGGGGAAGAAAAGAGCCTGCTGGACTTGTGTACAGAGCCTGGATGAAGGAGTGCTGACAGGAACGTGGATGATCCTAAAGCAGCCATGCTGCGAAAACTTTACCCAGCAGGGTCTACAGAGCTTCCTCACAGCCACAGAGACCTAAACCCCATGGCCACGTTGCAGTTAGGACAGAATTGCATACACGTGACCAGGAAGAGCAGCCTGATGGATAACCAGGTCAGAGCCCTCTGACCCTCTCCGCCCCCTCCTTCCTGGAATCATCACGGACTCTCCCAAGTAGGCACAGCTCATCTTACAAAGATGGAGACTGTTTGGCTCTGAGAATAACACATCACAGCTCTTTGCACCCGCTGCCCCCTCAGATTCAAGACGTGCCCCCCACCCCCATCTCTCACATCCCCTGATAACGAGCATGGTCCCCCCTCAGTGAGGCCTTTCAGACTCCACATTTAAAGCCCCAAATGGGTCTCTACCATGTCCTATTATGATTCATGTCTTGGCGTGCATTATAATCTTACATGGGTTTCCCGTAGTCCAGATTACTGTGACAGAGGTTGCTTGCTGGGCTGGAAACTCAACCCTCATGACGCTGGAGGCCAGAGTCAGAGCTGAAAGTGTCAGCAGGCAAGTAGGGAGTTGACTCAGTTGACAGAGCTTGAACCTGAGTTCGCCCTAGAATCCATGGTTGCGGTTTTGTTTTTAAATGCAGGCTGGCATGCTCCTCATGTCCGTGGGAGGAAGCAGACCCCAGGCTTGCCAGCAGCCAGCAGAGCCTAGTCGGTAGGTCCCAAATGAAAGAATCTCTCATATGGTGCCCAAGGAACGGCCGTGGAGGCTGTCCTCTCACCGCCACACTCACACGTGCATGCCCACGTGCGCACACAGTGCCTTCCAAAGGCCCAGGACAGGCCCTCCCATTCCTTCCAGCTTCAGTGACTCGGGGTTCTGTAACTTGTGACTCAGTTGTGTCTCTGTGTCTGCAAACAGACTTCCTCTCTGGCCATCTTCCTCGGTGATATGTCCATTACAAGGATATTTCTCTTTGGATCATCTTGAGATTCTTCCATATAAAGTCACATACACAGGCTCTAGGGTTTAGGGGGTGGGGATACCCTACTTACTGTGCCATTAGATATTATTTTGCTCGTACAGTCCCATCCAAGCTCAAACATGAAGCCCGTTGAGACAGACAGTGGGTCTGTCTCATCTGTGCTGAGGACCTGAAATAGTGGAATCTGCATACCAGACATTGTCAGGACCAAACTAAAATCCAAGCGCCAGAAATCTCAGCGAGTTAGCAGTAAGTTGCACTGTGCTGGCTCTGGCTCTCGTGCATTTTCTGTCTTTGCTCCCCACTGGTATGTGATTGTGTGGCTAGAATCTTCTAATTCATCTGAGCTAGAAATAGGCTGCTTCTCCCACTGACTTTCTCTCCCCTCCCTTCTCTCTCTTGTTCCCTCCCTCTTCTTTCTTCCTTTCCCTTCTGTCTTAGGGCTTCTATTGCTGTGGCAAAACACAGTCACCAAAAAGCTATTTGGAGAGGAAAGGGTGTGCTTCGTTTTATACTTTCAGATCACAGTCTGTCCCTGAGGGAAGTCAGGACAGGAACTCAAGCAGAGCAGGAACCTGGAGGCAGGAGCTGTGACAGAGGCCATAGAGGGGAGCTGATTATAGACTTGCTCCCTGTGGCTTGCTCAGCCTGTTTTCTATAGCATCGAGGCCCACAGCTCAGAGATGGTATTGTCCACTGTGAGCTAGGCCCTCCACACCAACCACCAGCCAAGACAATGCAGCCCAGGCCTATCTGTTGGGGCATTTTCTCAGCTGAGATTCCCTCTTTCTTCCCAAATGACTAGCTTGTTGGCAAGTTAACATAAAACTATTCAACACACCTTTTGTCCCCCTCTCTCTCTCCCTCCCTTCCTCTTTTCCTCCCTCCCTCCTTTCCTCCCTCCTTCCCTCCCTCTCCCACTTTTTTTTCTCTTTCTCCTTCTCTCCCTTTCTTCCTTTTATTTCTTTAAAGCCATGCCTCTCTGTGCTGCCCAGGCTGACCCTGAGTTCAGTCTGTGACCTGCCTACCCCACTCTCCTAGAGTGCTGTGTATCAGCATGCCCTATAGTTGGTGCCTGTTTTCTTTTAAAGGGTTAGAGACCCCAACTTTAGCAAAATGATAAAGTTACATTGTGCAACCTAAATACAGTCATTAACAGTTTTGCAAAGCCCTCATTATTTTCCCCTGCAAATGGAATCCAGGTTGATTTATTAGGTTGTGCATAGTAGGGCACTAGGTGCATTTGGAGCGTTAAGTTTTTCCTTTCAAGCCAGTGCACACCAGAAGACTAATACTCAGAGACTTGAGCATCTGAGGCTGAATTTAACACTATTTAAAGAAAGAAAACCTTAGCCAGGGGACATAACTGTTAACATGGTGATTTGTAAAACCCTGGATTTCTAATAAGGTCTGACTGTTTCAAGGAAAACATATTTTGTTTCTAGGTAACATTTCAAGTCTTATTATGAACAAACACTACAAAATTGACTTGTAATGGGCAATACTGTAATGTCACAAGGCATTATTTAATGCCTAATGTGACTGAAAGCATTAATTGCTAGGAGCCATATCCTGTCCAAGCAGAACATGAACACACATTCTGTACCTCGTCTCTTACTGTAGGTTTCCGGATGAACTCGAGTGTAACGAAAGGCACTTAGAGAAGCTGTGCTGTCTGTGGCTTTTCTTCACCTGCTTGGATTATGCTCTTGGTCTCTTGTTAGCAAGCACAGGAGTCGCACCTGCTCAGAAGTGTACGGTAACAAGAGCTGCACGGAACTCAGCTACCGCATCTTGTGAAGCAGCGAATGGCCAGCGATTTCTTTAGAAGACTCTGGGTTTTTTTAAGTCACCTTTATAATAACAGCCTAGCTTCTTCCAAGAACATGCAATTGAGAGTTGGCTCTGTCTGCAGCCTTGAAATGAGTTTGGAGTGCTAGGATTGCCCACTGAAATCCAGTGAGTGGCCTTGGCTCATGCTGGAAAGTGTGTGTCAGCACGCTTCATGGAATTTACCTAATCTTGGGGCTATTTCCGAAAAAACTATCTCGGCTCTCAATTTTGGTGAGTTCCAGGGGACTCGCTAGGTCAAATGCATCTCATCATCCCTTATTTCTTATTCATCATTGTAATTTTTCTCACATAAAGTAGAAAATGATGTCTGATTCACTACAGAAATATGGAAGAGAAATATAACCGTCATATACTTTTCTGCCTTGAAGGCACATGCAGCATCTTAGTTCCCCTGGAGAAAATGCTCCTGGCTGTCTACCAGATACCAGGGGAGGGCAATCCTGCTGCCAAACCATGGTGAGCAGGGACTGTGATCACCATGGCACTGTTGTCCCCATTCCTCAAACCAGGGAATCACAAAGGGGAGTAGTGCCTCAAGTCCCACTCCACAGCTCATTAAAGAGGTAACTGCTAAGTGCCCATGTTGGGACACTTTGGTCAACATCTCTCCAAATCCTGAGCCACTTTTTCTGCCCGCTCTGGACTGAGACAGATCCACTCCTTTTTTGCTCTGCTCTGGAGAAGCTCACGGGCCAAAGAGATTTTGTTGACTCAGGGTGAGTGCTGCTCTTTGAGGCCACATTCCAAATCTCCATAGGCCTCAGAATTCATGCCCGGATGACCTCAGAGCACTTCTCAAATAGAGCTTCCAAATGCTGGGCAGGATGGTATATGCACCTCTAGTTTGCAGAATTAGCCAGTAGGGTCTCCTCCCAGGCTGCTGTGGTTTTCTTGTGCCCCCTAAAATTTATACATTGAAACTGAAGACCTAATATGATGTTATTAAAGGCTCTCTAGAGGATGGTTAAGTCAAAGGATTGGTGCCTCTAGAGACAAGATAAAAGGGAACCAGCCAGTCACCTTTGACCACCAACTCTTTTCTGGTGTGAGGACACTTGATACCGCTGTGGAAGGAGAAGACCCATCGATAGCATAGCAGCCAGTGTCTTGGTCCTGGGTTTCTCAGCTTCCAGAACACCGAAAATTCTTTATAAAGAATCTTATAATGATCCAGATTATGTATCTTGTGATAAAAGAACAAACAAGCACAGCCTACACAATGCTATTGATAGGAAGAGTCATGGGCGAGTGACCGATAGCCTGCTTCTTCATTTTTGTTCCCATTCTGTCGTCCATACGTGTCGGGAGGGGGGGGGGTCTGTCACAACACTAGGACAGTCAGGACTGTTACCTAAAAACATGCTGTTCTTGCATAAGAGGCGGATTCAGGATATAAGTCCAGGTCTTGCTAAGGGTTCCCTTAGCCATTGTACCGCATCAACTCTGACCTAAGACACTACAATCACTACACTGTTTAAAAACTGGTGGCAGAGCATGGTGCGGTGTAGAAACTGAGAACCACTGCGATGAGCTGAAGAGGCACTGTGACAGAAAGATGGGTGCGGGGCTAGGGAGACGGCTCAGTCAATAAAGTGTTTGCCTCAGGAACACAAGGACCTGAATCCAAACCTTTCAAAACTGCCTGGTGATGGATATGGGCATGTGTCTTCGTTACTCTTCTATTGCTGGGAAGAGACACCATGACTAAGGCAACATATAGAAGAAAACCTTTAATTGGGGGCTTGCTTAGGAGGATTAGTCTATGATCATCATAATGGGGAACATGGCAGCAGGCAGGCAAGCGTGGCAGAGAAGTAGCAAGAGCTTTACATCATGATCCGCAGGCAGCAGGCAGAAGGAGAAACAGTGTGCCTGGTGTGGGCATTTTAACCTTCAAAGACCACTCCGAGTGATATATCTCTTAAGTTGCCTCAAATAGTTCCCCTTCCTGGTGATTAAGTATTCAAATATGTAAGCCAATGGGAGCCATTCTCAAGTAGAGCACCACACTTAGTAACCCCAGCCCAGAGAAGCAGACAGGTGGATCCCTGAGGCTCACTGGCCAGACAGGCTAGTTTAATGGGTGAGCCCCAGGTTAATGAGAGACTCTATCTCAAAGGAGTTAGATGACATTCCTGCAATGACGATCAGGGTTGTCTTTGGGCCTCCACATGATCACGCAGATACTCAAATGCAAACCCGCACATGAACATAGATATGTCTCCCATGCATACGCATACACACATAGATTTAAAGAGAAAGAAGAGTCCAAAGTCCTGCATGGACCCAAGTTTCAGCTCTGCCAGCCAAAAGCTCTGTGGTCTCTTCAGGTCACCTTTCTTTTTAGTCTATCCTGGCTGTGCAGTGGAGTAAGAATACCCACCTCTAGGAGTGGTTGTGTAGCGTGAGGAGACAACGCGAGAGGGAGACCCTCCAGGAATGAAGCTATGCACCGATACCGGAGTTGCCTCCAAGGGGCCACATGAGTAGGTCCAGAGCCAGAAGTCAGGGAGATCAATGCCTGGACACTGCAGTTTGCTGGGAAATAGTTCTCCATGTTTTAGAATTATTATATGAAGTGTTTTTTAAAACCTTAACATTTAGCTAGGCAAAACACAGTAGCCTTAACGACAAAGGACTAGCATGGGGTCTTGTGTATACCATGCATGGCAAGGGCATTCCAGAACTAGTATAGGTAGCAGGGATTTGGCAACTCAATTCCTCAGCTAACGAAGAGTCTCTATTTGTTTCAAAAGCATTCAGGAATCCAACTGTGAAAGTGTTGACATGTTTCTGCCCTACCTGGTCCCACAGACGTTCAGTCCCAAAGAAACCATTAGAGACCTTCTTTTCCAGATATATGAAAAAGAAAGGTGATTTTTTCCCCCAGCATTATAGTTCACAGTGACAAAAACAAAAATAAGTGAATGAAAACATGAGGTGTTTGTTTACTGGAAGAAGCCAAGGACATGTAATGAGTAATGGGAAATAGGCAACCTGGCTGGTAAGATACTGGCAACGAAGTAAGCAATTTCATTGGCTATAGAGAAGCTAACAGAGCAGCCAGCCTGCAGGCAGCGCGTGCCATTATGTGGAAATGGCCCCCTTCATGGCCCTTGGTTTGCTCAAGGTTGAGGGCTGTGTGGATAGAGCGAATATCAGTGGCTAGGTTGAGAGTGTGAGTTTTGAGTGTGGTGGTTTCACAGAGGCAAATGGCTTCTGTCTGCAGACTTCACTATCCATGTCTCATAAAAGGGTTAGAATGGTGCTTCCCTCGTTGCATAGCTGTGAGCTGTTCTCTACGATAAAGCGTGTAAAATACTTGGCTACAGGACTGACCCTTGGAGGTATTCCACTATGACTGTAGATGACTCTGCTATAAAATCTTTAAGGAATTGACAGCCATTTTAAGGGCAGAAATATATTCTAAGAAATTAAAAAGAATAAATGCACAGGGAACAACTTAAACTTTATTTTATGACATAAATTCCATGCATAGTGTAAGACAATCCACGCTATGCTGGACGCATCAGTTTCTGGAGATTGTTCCTGAAGTCTTCTGGAAGGTTTTCTGGCTTCCCCGTGGCTGGATTCACGAAGACATGGACTGCAGAACCCGTGGCGCATGCCAGAGGATCAAACTGTGCTAATTTAGGGTGGCCTAAGAAAAAACCATCAGTGAGGTCATGGTGATCTACTGAAGGCATCTCCTCGGTGGACTTAGGAGGAAACACAGCCAGTCGGTAATACACACTGGAGCGACCCACTTTCTCCACAGCCAGGGCAGCCACTGGGATCTGAGGGAAGCTGATGGCTTTGTAGTATTGGCATTGATTGCTCACCATGAACCCCATCAGGGGAGACTTTGCCAGGCTGAGATTCAGGCCGCAGTACCTAGAAAGTGAAATCACAGTGCTTACTCTAGGTTCTCCCAACACCGACAACAATCCTAATCCATAGGCTGTGTGTTCAGCGGCTTGGGAAGCCCAGTTCCATCACTTCTCACCTGAATTCCTTTGGACAAGTTATTTAACTTCCCTGCATCTCAGTTTCCACAACCATGTAATGCCCATAGCTGTAGTCTTCATAGTCTGACTATTAGCATTAAAAGGCCAATGTTTAGGGCTGGAGAGATGACTCAGGGCTTCAAAACATGTTCTTCCAGAGCACTCAAGTTTCTACCCACTTCCAACTGCCTGTTACGTCAGCTCCAGGGACTTCAGTGCCTTCTTCTGGCCTCCCTGGTCACTACATTCATGTGCACATGCAAGTATACACATAGATAAAATAAAGCCTCTTTTTAAAGAAGATGGATGTCTATCATTTAATATACCATAGTTCCTAGACATAATGATCTCTCACTAAACATAGGTGACTTCTGTATCATTCTGTCAGCTTGTCTTATTTCTGCTGTTGTGTTAATTAATACATGCTGGCAAAAAGCAACTTCGAAAGGTTTTAGCTCGTAATTCTAGGCTACAGCCCATCACTGCAAGGAAGTCAAGGCCACAGGAACTTGAAATAGCTCGTCATGTCCATAGTTAAGAGCAGAGTGAAATGAATGCATGCATGCTTGCCAAAGCTTTATACTTACACAGGTCTGCATCCCATGCCCAGGGAATGCATGGATCTTCTTACATCAACCCCCACAATATGCCCTTAGGTCAAACCAATCTAGACCATCCCTCACTGAGACTGTCTTCCAAGATGATTCCAGATAGTACCATTTTTACAGTCAAAATTAACCTTCACACCTGTTTTTCTTCTCATCAAGAATTAGGTTTTTCTCCACTAGATGAGAGGGAAAACTCATAAAAGAAATTATATCTGGTGGCCAGTGGTGGCACACGCCTTTAATCTCTGCGCTTGGGAGGTAGAGGCAGGTGGATCTCTGTGAGTTCAAGGTCAGCGTGGTCTACAAGAGCTAGTTCCAGGTTCCAGGACAGGCTTTATAGCTACTGAGAAACCCTGCCTCAAAAAGCCAAAAAGAAGAAAGTTATATTCTTTATCTCTGCCTCTAAACTTTGATCCTTTGATCTCTTTAAGAACAGGGGCTGCATCTCACTTGGTTTTTTTTGCTTGTTAACAAGAAATGAAATGACACTTGACACAGTGCTTGGAGGACCGAATCCCAAATAGAGAGGGGATTCAGCATGAAGTTCCACCTCTCACAGAGGACCTTCCGGCAATCCTCAGCTGCTAAGAAAGGGAGAGTCAGTTTTCTCTAAGGATGTGGCCCTTGATAAGCTGACCGCGTTCCAGTGCAAGGCCACACATCCAGGATATTTGGCAGCACAAATTGGCCCATCTAGAGGGGAAGAAAGACACAAGGTTGGTTGGGAAGGGAAGGGGAGATGAATTTGGCAAGAAGAGGAAGAAGAGGGAACATTATAATTGAGCAAAATTCTCAAAGAGCTAAAAACAAACCAACAGGCAAGGTCAAACAGAGTGGGAAGGGAAAGGTCAAGGTCAAACAGAATAGGAAGGAGAAGCTCCCTGCTAAGTTACAGCCCCTCCCTCAGTCGGCTGAAGACCCATTGCTATTGGGATTTAAGTATTTTCTTACTGCCCTTTCTTGCAGAGAACGAATGTGGAGCTCTCTGCAAGGAATAGTGATGGCTTGTAGACAGGTTTCACCCTAAAATTGTTCACTAGAAGTTGAGGAACAAAAAACAACTTAATTTCAGAATGGGCCCTGTGAGGGGCTTGTCACCGTTGTTACCCGCCATTGTCACCCAGAGAAACACTGGGTACCTTTTACTTTCCCTCATGGAAAGCTGTCCAATGATAAAGACCCTTGCAGAATGGTTGTTCTGTACCATCCTGGGTGACCTCATTTGTTGCATAACAGAATAGAGTATGTCCAGATTGCCTAGAAAGAAACTTTGAAAGGATGAACAGCAAACTGTTTTCAGTGACATCTAAGATTCACAAATGCTTTCTTTCTCTTTCAGCTTGTATGAATGTCTCCAACTGAACACAATTTGCTTTTGAAAGAAGAAAATGTTTTAAAATGACTGAATGTAAAAAAATAAAATAAAAGAAGATTCAAAGATCTAAATGAGGCTCTTTGGTCTTGTCCCTGGCTGCCCTCCTCTGTGTACCTTCCTCAGGAACACCATGTCATGATCTGTTCAAGTGCTCTAAAAAAGCATCATAGCCTGGATGGATTATAAACACAGAAGTTCATTTCATACAGTCCTGACATCCAGGGCATCTAAGATCAAGATGCTAACTGACTGGGGTCTGGCGACAGTCCACTTACTGCTTCACAGACAGCTTTAAAGTGTGCGCAGGGCAAAAGCAAAGGCATTCTCCCGGGTCTAGGTCATAAGGGCATTAATTCAATCCATGTAGCTCTGCCCTTGTCACCTAATCGGCTCCATGGGCCCCATCAAGAGTCCCTCATCCTGAAGATGAAGTTTCAATGCAGGCATCCAAGATGACACAAACATCCATGACAGTGCACAGGGGAAAACTAACTGGGAACCTTTCTTTGTGCTCAGACTCCAAGGTGCACTGAGAATCAGATCCCCTCTTCGCTTCCAGAGCCCTCCGTGGCTTTTCTGTGCTGAGCCACATTTCTCTCTCTTTTAGAGAGTGGAGAGCAGAGAAACAGTAGCTCTTCCCTCCAGGACAGAAATATTTCATGAGCTCCTTGTTTGCGTGTGAGCGCAGCTGGGATGCTCTTAAATAATTGAGACATGCCAGATTTCAACACAGCAACTACTGAGTACCGGAGTAGGGCAAGCCTGTGTTCCCTGCCTTCTTGTCTCTTCGGTTTTCCAAAGAACCCTGCAAGGCAGCATTTGCTCCCCCCCCCCCCCCACACACACACACTTTACAGGGAAGGAAAAAAGCAGAAGGATTTGCATTCAGTAGTGCTGGACTTGGCCCCAAACTCTGGGCTCTGGGCTCTCTTGATGCAAATTCACAGTCCCCCCTGCCATCTTAGATAGTTAAACAACAACAACAAAAATTTGCATCTAAGGTCAGTGAATGGACTATATTAAAAAATGTTTTTAATTATTTGAGAAGTTCGTTCAATATATTTAGATAATCGCTCAACTAATCTACCCGACTCCTCTCATATCCACCCATCTCCCTAGCTCCACTGTGTGTGTTTATGTGTGTTTGTGTGTGTGCATGCGTTCGCATGCACGTGTGAGTGTTCAGTGTGGTCAACCTACCAGGAGCCATAAACCATACACCTCAGTCACTTCTGTGACTTGAGAGCAGTGTCATCACCCTGAAACCACATACAGCATGTTCAAAACATCACACCCCAGGCTGACTGGATTGGTGGTCGCGACAGGCTCCCAGGGAGAAGCTTTTCTATTGCTGCTTTTCTTTTTCTCAAAGTTTCTATAGGTAAGGGTACTTTTCAAAGTCAAGTAGTTGTTAACTCCTCACAGATAAAGCATTTCTATAGGCTACTACCTTTCCCTTGACCCAATGTTAGCTCGATCCCTTTGGTTGCAGAAGAAAGTCATGCTTTTCCCTCCTATTCTTACCTCCTTCTTTCCCATGCATTTTATCTCCATCTTCAACATCCCCAGCACGTCCTTGATGAGGAAGAGGAAAAGGCAAATGAGCTGGAAAGGGAGGGCCCTTCTACATACACTGTCGATCTCGAGCAAAAAATCACTGATTCAATCCCAGTGCGGATGTGATAAACTCAATTTTATCAAATGTGATAAAACCAGACTAAGTCCAGGGGTTCTGCCAGGTCAAAACAAGGCAGCCTACTCGATCTTGGGAAATGGGGATAGTTTTCAGAGATGTGATAGCTTAAAATGAGATGTTAAAAAGATACAAAAGTCACCCAAGTGACCAACAGAAAGAAAAACCCTCTGAGGGAAACAGCTCACATCAGAGGCCAGAGAGAGAAAAGCTCTTGGTGGAGACAGAAGCTCCCATCATCTGGAACACAGGCTCCAAAGGAGACTGGGAAGGGTTTTGTGAATGAGCTTGGCCTTTATCCCAGGCAATGGGAAGGAAGTGCGTGTTCGTAAGGGAGAAGCAAGATGGGGATTGTTTAGTGAAATGGTCAATCGTTTCGAATGGAACAGTGGGTTCCAGGGGAGACAATAGTGCCTGGAGAGAAAGCAGCAAGGCAACTCTTCCCTCCTGGCAAAGATGCTGGTGGCTTGAACCAGTGACCACAGAGAAGATGGAAAACGGTCTGATGAACTCAAGAGATTTTTTTTTTTTTGCAGAACTTCTAGTCGCAGAATGAGGGAGAAGGCTCCTGAAACAATAGTCTCCAGGCTTTTGCAAGGGACTGATGGCTCCATTTGTGGCAGGAGGGAATGGTGGCAAACGCTTGGTGCTGGCGAGGAAGAAAAGTGAGTCGGGTGCTGAAAAGGCTGAGTTGAGGGACTGGAAGGGTCTAAGAGGTGATCTGAGTCACTGCCTCTCTCAGTCCCTATCACTAGCCAAACCTGTCTTCTGAGCTCCAGACCTGCGCATTCGAGTGCTTCCTGGGAGAAGCTCCGAGCTGTGTGCTTAATGAAATCCAGTTCAGGCAGGCCACACAGAGGTCGGGGTGGGCTGTGAGACAGACAGTGTAGTAAGTCCGCAGGGAACTGGAAGGCAAGTGCCTGTCTGGCTCCGGGCAGACTCCGAGGCTCGTGTGACCTGCCTGGTTTGTCCTTCAAGCCCCTAGTCTGTAACCATTGGGTGAAGTGAACAGCAAACGTGGGAGGAGACACTCACTGTCTTGGTGACCCAGAGACCCAGTCTTACATAAGCTGATCCTCAGCTGGTGACTTCCTGGGATGTAACAAGCAACCGGAAGTGCGTGACTCACGCACACGAAGGCTAATCTTCCGTGTATTCTGATGCCTATCTCAGTACACTGTAGACAGAGGAATGCTTGCGTTGGAAGCGCCTTTGGAGTTGGGTCACCTAGGCTTTCAATCCTGATGCAATTCAGAATCTGCTGCAGAGCCTGTGAAAGGTTCAGATCCCCCACGTAACTGTCAGACCTCCTGAGTAGTTTGCAAGGGGGTCCAGAAAGCCTAGCAGGCTGCAGGAGACGATGAGAATCAGCTTCCTCTGCAGAGCAGAACACTCACCCAGATGAGGAGGCAAATGGCTCAGACACTCAGATACCTTTACCCACACTTTTCAGTGGGACTGCTCATCACCTCACCCCATGACTCAGCCCTGCTCTGGCTTGAGGACCAAGGCGTCTCGGAGGCATTCACCGCCCAGAGTCAGATGAGAACTGCCCGTCATCCTGCTCAGACTTGTACCTGGCCCAGCAACTGTGTTCATTCTCTCCTCCAAGTTCCTATCTCCTTCAGTGAACCCATTAACTCCATTCTGCCTGAGCCTCTCAGAGGAAGCCCTGCCTACATGGTGTCTGGTTTGTCTGAGGACACAGTCCCAGAGAGCATGTGCCTGTCAGGTAGTGGGAGGCCCTCAGGCAGATGGTTCTGCTACACCTTTGGGAGGAGGGCAGCTATTCATGTCCCTTGATGTGACTCACAGAAAACTGGCTGTAGCCCATGGTCAGTCACCTGGAGAGCCAGGGCAGGAAGATGACAGGAAGCCCATCCCCCACCTCTCTCAACTAAAGACAGGTTTGGCAGTGGGAGCCCATGCAGGGCTGAGTTCTCAGGAAGCATCCCACAGGATCTGCAGAACTGTCAGCCTCCGGAGACCAAGCTGGCATTGAAGAATGAATTACTTATGGCTCTGCCCAAGTCATTAGTATTGAATCAAGCATGCATGAATCTTGTCATCACAGAACGACTGGAGTCCACAAAGTCCAGGCAGACTAATAGTCCCTTAGTCAGCCATGTCCAGTAATTTGTCACAGTGTGCCTTGGATGGCGTGTACCTTTAACTCACAGAGATCCTCCTGCCTCTTCCCCACAAGTGCTGGAACTAGAGTTACAGACCACCACACCAGTTTAAAGTCCTCTCCTTTTGGTTTATTGTTTGTTGTTCTTGTTTTGTTGTGGTCCTGGGAACTCTGACTCAAAGACAAAAGACAACAGGACCAGCTACTGAGACAGACTTTAGGCCAAGGCAATTTGCAGAGTTAATAGAATTTAATGACCATTGACTGCACTGCTGTAACAGGCGTTTCCTCAGGAGGTTCAGCGTGGGTCCTTGGTGGCAAAGACTCAAGCATAACCAATTTGTGATGTGACGATATTAATAGTTGATAACCTAAGCGTGACTGCTCAACTGTACCAATTTAACCATTGTGTTTGTGCTGGTAGAAGACAGGTTTTCGTCTCTGCTGGGTTCTACAATAATCACAGAGATGGAGAACACTTCATTACAAACCAAGAGGACTTTGTAAGAAAGCAATATGTACAGTCGTATGAGATGCTGCAATAAAGGAACCCAGCTGGGAGCGAGGCAAGTGGAGCATAGAGCTTTTGAGGTTCCAGGAAGAGGTAAGTGAAGCTGGACCACGAGATGGGATGGGAGAACAGTGATGGGTGAACTGGGGGAGGGAGAATGGCCCTACCCTGTGCAAACTGCACTTTCACCTAACAGAGTGGGACTGTTCTGTGGGAGGAAGGTAATGGCATAATCATGTTTGCACCTCAAGACCAGCACAGTAGGAATGGACTGGCGCAGGCAGGGTGGATGCAGAGGCAGGTCAGGAAACCACAGACTCGATGGACGGGAACGGCAGAGACTGAGTGTGGCTTCCAGAGAGATTCAAGGAGAGCTGAGAAGAAAGAAATCTGGGGTTTTCTTGGCCAGTTGCCTTCCTCTGATGAAAGTCGTAGCTGAGAGCAGTTATGTCACAGGAAGAGCACATGTCCCCACAGGCTCTTTACCAGGAAGGAGCTGCGACTTAGTGGACCTGCTTCAGTCACCTGTCATTCTGCCTGGCTTTGCCTAGGTTCCGATCCCATTGTCTAGTGTAGTCAAGTTCTTCCAGAACATTATCACACAGCTCAGGGAAATGACCAAACAGATAAATAAACTTATTTGAAATGTATGGAAGCTGCTTTGCTCCCAAAAGGGATGGGAGGCAGTGAAGATGAAAACGGAACAGAATGCTTTCTGACAATCTCATATTTAAAGCAAGCACGACCTCAAGTGCACTGTTTTTTTTTTCTTCTTCTTTGATTAGTTTCGTGTTGCTCTTGAGCATATTTTGGCTCTATTTACAGGACAAATTATCTCAGAGGTAACAAGAAAAATTTCTCAAAACTAAAGTCTAGCAAGATGCGAGACTGAGCAAACATCTAAATAAGCCTTTAGTCCGAGCTATGTTTATCTTGGTACTCGGCAATATACCAATATAAAAAATAAAAAATGATATTTCTAAACCGAGTTGCCTAGCTCCAAAGAAGTGAGCAATCGTTTAGATTAGGAATATTGTGCAGACCCAGTGGGCTGCAGACTGTAGTTAGTGCAGTTTTAGTGTGCATCCAGAAGGTCCCAGACTGAGAAAATCAAAATAATGGAAATTATCTGCTCTGAGAGCAGAACCATTTCTCTGCAACCACATTCTCACAGGAAGTTCATTCTGGTAAATCAGTGTCAAAGTGACAAGACAATCCAACATGTCTCTAGAGGCATAATATATAACAAGCAAAACAAAAATACAAATCTGTGTTCAGAAGATTAAGGAATGGAATCTTTTTTTTTCCCTTGAAAATTGAAAGAGTGAAACAAATTCATTAAAACATTTGGAATGAAAACAGAAAGACCACGACATGATGCTCAATTAACAGAAAACACTATCCGCTCGAATAAATGTAGGAGACAGCCATCTGATTTTTCCGACGCTGAGAAGCAGAATCTGTCGATAAATACAGACCCAGAGGAGAAGCTGTGGTAGGAGGGAGAAGCTTGCACAGGAAGGGCAGATGGCATTGCAACTTTCTGCTCTGTGCTCTCTGCCTTTGCTGGAGCTGTTCCCTAAAAAATGCTTCAAGGACCACACTCTGAGCTATGATTAGAAAGTGACTGGAGTTCTTAAAACCAAGCAAGCCAGGGACCTGGTCATTGTCCTGGGTCCACTGAGGACAAGCCTCCCCTGCCACAGCATTCAGCCAGGCCACTAAGGGGCTGCCTGACAGCCAGGTACCGACCAGGGCAGAAGGAGCAGCGGTTTGGAATCCCCAGCATGACTGGGATTTCTTATCTAGAAAGGGCAGAACTGGAGGAGGCAGAGGATTGATAGAGACTAGGAAGATGTTTTGGGGGACTGGGGAGACAGCACAGTCAATCAAGTGCTTGCTGGACAAGCCTAAGAACCCGAGTTCAGATTCTCAGCACCCACATAAAAAGGCAGGGTGCCATGATGTCCATCTGTAATCCCAGCACTGGGGACTTGAAGACAGGAGGAGCCCTGGCGTTTGCTGACCATTCAGTCTAGCCAGATCGATGAGCTCTAGGTCCTTGTCTCAGAAAACAGTGGAAAGTGATTGTAGAAAGATACCTGATGCATATATTCTATACTTTCTTCATCCATTCTTCCATTGAAGGGCATCTAGATTGTTTCCAGGTTCTGGCTACTACTCAGCAGTAAAAAACAAGGACTTCTTGAATTTTGCATGCAAATGGATGGAAATAGAAAACACTGTCCTGAGTGAGGTAAGCCAGATCCAAAAAGAGGAACATGGGATGTACTCACTCGTATTTGGTTTCTAGCCATAAACCAAGGACATTGAGCCTATAATTAGTGATCCTAGAGAAGCTAAATAAGAAGGAGAACCCAAAGAAAAACATATAGGCATCCTCCTGAATATTAGCCTTCATCAGGCAAGGAAAGGAGACAGAGACAGAGACCCACATTGGAGCACCGGACAGAAATCTCAAGGTCCAAATCAGGAGCAGAAGGAGAGAGAGCACGAGCAAGGAACTCAGGACCGCGAGGGGTGCACCCACACACTGAGACAATGGGGATGTTCTATCGGGAACTCACCAAGGCCAGCTGGCCTGGGTCTGAAAAGGCCTGAGATAAAACCGGACTTGCTGAACATAGAGGACAATGAGGACTACTGAGAACTCAAGAACAATGGCAATGGGTTTTTGATCCTACTGCACGTACTGGCTTTGTGGGAGCCTAGGCAGTTTGGATGCTCACTTTACTAGACCTGGATGGAGGTGGGTGGTCCTTGGACTTCCCACAGGGCAGGGAACCTTGATTGCTCTTTGGGCTGACGAGGGAGGGGGACTTGGTTGGGGGAGGGGGAGGGAAATGGGAGACGGTGGTGGGGAAGAGACAGAAATCTTTAATAAATAAAAAAAAAAGAAAGATACCTGATGTTGACTCCTGGCTTCCTCCTACACATACACACACGGATGTGCACACCTGTGAACACAGGCTGGCTTCCTCCTACACATACACACACGGATGTGCACACCTGTGAACACAGGCTGGCTTCCGCCTGCACATGCGCACATGGATGTGCACACCTGTGAACACAGGCTGGCTTCCTCCTACACATACACACATGGATGTGCACACCTGTGAACACAGGCTGGCTTCCTCCTGCACATACACACACGGATGTGCACACCTGTGAACACAGGCTGGCTTCCGCCTGCACATACACACACGGATGTGCACACCTGTGAACACAGGCTGGCTTCCGCCTGCACATACACACACGGATGTGCACACCTGTGAACACAGGCTGGCTTCCGCCTGCACATACACACACGGATGTGCACACCTGTGAACACAGGCTGGCTTCCGCCTGCACATGCTCACACGGATGTGCACACCTGTGAACACAGGCTGGCTTCCTCCTACACATACACACACGGATGTGCACACCTGTGAACACAGGCTGGCTTCCTCCTGCACATACACACATGGATGGGCACACCCGTGAATGCAGGTACACACATCCTTCAGACACGCTTTTGGTTTTTAAAATTCCCACAGTGTGTCTTTCTTTAAGTAAGGTACACATCCATGGACATATTTTAAAGAAGAAACATTTTGGAGAGAAATGGGCTAAGGTGTGAACATCAGATATATGGATCTCTTAAGTAACGTAGTCTCTTTGGTGTTAGTAACAATGTTCTGGTCTGTTTGTTATTGCTGTAATAATCACATAACTGGTAGCTACCTGAGAAGGTGTTTATTTCTCCTCTTAGTTGATAGTCTGGCATGAAAGGAAGGCAGAGCAGAGACTCAAGGAAGGAATTGGAGGCAGGAATTGAAGCAAAGGCCAAGGAAGAACATCACTAACCAGCTTGTTCCTCGTGGCTTGCTCAACGTGCTTTTTAACAACACAACCCAGGACCACTTTCCTAGATACGGCACTGCCCACAGTGGGCTGAGCCCTCTTAAATCAATCATTAATTTAAAAAATGCCCTAAAGACTTCCCTATAGGCTAATCTAATATGAACATCTTCTCAGTTGAGGTTCTGTCTTCCCAAATGACTCCAGTTTATGTCAAGCTGACAAGAAACAAAACAAAGCCCTAACCAGCACACACAATGCAAACACATCTTCTCATTATTCTTTCCTAACTTTTATTGCATTTTTGAAAATGAACATGTCATGCTAACAAAATTATAAAACTACTTTTGTGGTGGGGGGAAGAATTGGGAGAAGAGAGATTTGAAAAAACTCATTTACATACATGAGCTTGAGTGGATGAAAAAAAAAATCAAAGACACAACGTCTTTCAAATGACTTCATTCTTTTAAAGGCCAAAAGGCAATGGGCACTATGAAAGGGTTTAACAAGGTCCACAGGGCAGCGGTAAGGGTGGGGGTGGGTGGAGGGGTGGGAGGTGCAGGAGTATATATATCTAAAGCTAAGGCAGTCTGAGGAGATACACCATTTGAGCAGAGCGAATTGTTTAGTGGGGTAGCCAGGTTCAAATGCCTTTCAAATCCACCTAAGAGAGACTGTGATGTGGGATTCCCCTCTGTATGCTGTGAACACCATTCATTGGTTATTAAAGAAACTATCTTAGGCCTGTGCAGAACAGAATAGCGGTAGGTGGGAGAAACTAAACTGAATGCTGGGAGAAAGGAAGCAGAATAAGAGAGAAGCTATGGAGCCACAACCAGAGATAGACACGTTGAAACCTTGCTGGTAGGTCACAAACCTCATGGTAAAATATAAAATAATGGATATGGGTTAATTCTAGATGTAAGAGCTAGCTAGCAATATGCTTAAGTAATTGGCCAAGCAGTGATTTATTCATACAGCTTCTGTGTGGTTATTTCGGGAGTCTGGGCAGCTGGGAAATGAACAAGTGGCCTCCTTACAACAGAGAGGCAAGCAAGGCATAGCACAGGCACCATGAAAGGTGCAACTTTCCATGACATCAAGCCCATTACTTCTGGAATCCACTCAAAACCAGAGGACTAGGGAGTAATTTAATGTAATTAGCAAATGCCCCTTGCTGGATTTACTAAAAAAGACACACGGCAATGGCAAGATAGGTCACGGAGTCTCTTCTACATCCATCCAAATAAGGTTAAGTCTCACGAGCCTGGGAGTCCACTCTTAGATTTGATTACTGAATCTTTCTATGCAGGGTTCTGAAAATCTTGTTAATGGTGAAAGTGATAATTTGTTAGAAAAGCATTCGGGGAACATTTTTAATCCACTCAGATGATTAAATATTTTTAAATATTTGGTGTATTAATTATTAGAATGCCCAGTATTCAGACCTGTCAAGTAGTAATTTATGTTCACTTATTCAACAGAAAGTCACATAAGTATCTGGAGCTAGGCTAGGTCCTAGACACAAGAAACCATATAGCACCATGCCCTCCTGGAGCCAGCTTGCCTAATATCAGAGAACCCTGTAACCAGACAGTGAGGTACTTTGATTGGCCAGGCCTGGGTCATGTGTCCAACTCCAAGCCAATTACCACAACTAAGAGCCCGGAGCTCTTTGATCACGCCTACCTAGAGCCCAGCTGATGGAGTCCTACTTGAATCAAGGCCTGGGAATAAGAGAGGTTGAATTTCTTACAGAGAGGCTGGGGTGGGGAAGAAAGGGCGATCTGCTGGCTTCAGAGGTGTCACCTACGAGGTGATACCCAGGAAGAGAAGCACCACCAGAGGGCACTGTTGAAAGCAAGTCTGGCCCTGCCATCTCTGGTTTCCTGGCTCATCTTGTAGTCTCTTCTGCTTGTGGCTGTTTAGCTGTTTCCTTTTTCCTTTTTCTACAACACTGTGATACAGCCAAGGTGGAGGGAGATGCTCACCAGATGCCAACACCGTTTGGTTCAGACTGCTCAGCTACCAGAATCACGAGTAAAAATGAGCCTCTTTTCCTTACAAATTATGAGCTTCAGTCATTTTGTTACAGCAGCACACGTAGCCTAAAAACACCATCAGAGAGGTTTCCCGCAAACGGAGGCTTGAGTAAGCCGGAACTGGCAGCCTAGCTTTCCTCAGCCTTGAGGTGTGAGGTGATTGAATAACTATCACGGCTTCCTTGGCCTCCCAAACGATGACTTGTCCCAAAGCCCTGCATGAAGCCTGCTCCTGGGCAGACCTCTTGTGGACCCCTCGCTTTCTACTTCTCTATAAAACTTTGCCTTTTGAGGATGGTGAATGACTCTGCTTCTGGGAAGAGCCAACCTAAAGCAGGTGCACCAAGACTACGCGGACCAGGAGGTGGGAGGAAAACCAGAAGACTGTGGTTTCCGAGGGGAAAAGCAGAATCGGAGAGGAGGAGGAATGTTCCTGGAAACGCT
The DNA here is from genome assembly GCF_037038515.1 of Microtus pennsylvanicus. Classification (NCBI taxonomy): domain Eukaryota; kingdom Metazoa; phylum Chordata; class Mammalia; order Rodentia; family Cricetidae; genus Microtus; species Microtus pennsylvanicus. The sequence goes on along the minus strand of NC_134580.1, from coordinate 84,172,698 downwards.
AACACAGTGAGTCACACACCCTTGAAATAATAAGATTCCAAGTGCATACTCCTCCAGAGTCTGCTTTATTCTAATAGGGCCCTTCCCGGGACAGTTCATCCTCAGCCAGACGTGGTAAGGAAAGAATTCAAGTTTATAACCTCAAAGCAAAAAGACATCAAAGACCCAAATGATTTGTGAGGCTTGAAGAAAGAGGGGTAGGGTCATAGAGCAAACCAGGGCCATAGGCATGATTGTCCAGAGTTATGTGTGTTCAAAACAGGTGGCTTTGTAGAGAACAGTCATCAACAGCTATCATTAACGGCCTCTTGCATTCAAGCCCCTTGCGCCATAATTCCCTAATTTCCATCTTCTGTAGCTCTGAGCAGGCCTCGTATTAGTCAGAGTTTCCTAGGGGACTGGAACTGATAGAATAAAAATGTGTGCGTGTGTGTGTACATGCATGTATGTGTATGCATGCATGCTAGGGGAATGTAACTAATAGAATAAAAATGTGTTTGTGCGTGTGTGGGTGCATGTGCATGCGCATGTGCATACGTTCATGTGCGTGTGCATATGTGTGTGTGTGCATGCGTGCATGTGTGATTTATTAGAATGGCTTACAGCTGTGATCTAGCTAGTTCAACAAAGGTCCAAGGAATCCAGTAGCTGTTAAATCCTCAAGGATGGATGTCTCAGCTGGTCTTCAGTAGATGCCAGAATCCTGAAGAAATAATGTCGGCGAAGGACTGGTGTTGCCAGCAAAAGGGAGAACAAGCAGACGAAGCGCAAGCTTCCTTCTTCCATGTTTTTTACAAGCTGGCAGAGGTGTGGGGGACAGAGAAAGGAATGCAGTAAAAATCCCAAGTCTCGGTCCTGAGAGCCTTGTGAACCTGCTTGCCTCATAGATCCTCCCTGTGCCATGAGAGCAAGTCCAGGATAACCCACTGAAGAATAAGACCATGTACAACAAACAAGGTCACATCACCCCAGTGTCCCAGCCAAGCCTACAGGTGAGTCCCCCAGGATCAACAAAGGTGCAAACTGTTCACAGAGGCAGGGGGAGGCAAATGGGAGGAGAAGAAAAGTGAAAGGATCAGGGGTAAAAACAGTTAAAGTCAGGGGTGAACAGTTACGTAAGAAAAGCGAAAGGAGATGCAGGCTTCATACTCCACCATTATCGGGGAGACTCACACTGGAAGCCAGTGTTCTCACACATCCACAAGGTAAGCAAGAGCACACAACCGAGATGATAAGGCCGGGACACTGCCTTGGCAGGGGAGAGAGAAGGGACGCCAGCAGCAGACAAGATGGGCTGCTGATCACCTGCTGCTGGGTGCCTAGCTCATTAGAATTGTACGACAGATTCCAAATTACCCCCATGCTGAAGCAGTGCTGATTTTACCTAGAACGGCTTTGCCAAGCATGCAATGATACACTGAGCCAATGGCTGAATGGCCAGCATCACCACCTCTGGCAACAGAGTCCCTTTCTTTGCTATCTACACTGTGGGGAGCAAGTGCTGGGATTTGACTGAGTCCAGTCTGCTTCAGAGGGACCTTTAGCAAAGTTGCCTTTCAGCTCTGTTAGATGTTGTTCTCCAGACAGGGTCTCACTACATCCTCAGGTTGGCCTGGAATTCTTCACATAGCCCAAGCTGGCCTCAAACTCACAATCCTCCCACTTCTGTCTTCTAAGAGCTAGGAGGGCAAGTGTGTGTCCCCTGTGGCTGTGCCCAGTTTTTGGAGGCTTATTTACATAATGAGAGAGAACTGAAGTTGGCTCCATCGAAGCAACAGCAGCCCGAGGCTCTCTCCACTCTCTGCTAAGAGTCTGGGTGGAGTCTCCTCTAGTAATATTCGCTTTCAAGCAGTCTGTTCTGCCCTCTGGTTCTCTGTCTGCCTTTGGCCTCCTTCCCACACCCTGCTGCCATTCCATTGCCAACAGAATCAACAACTATGCCTTTGTCTGTGGTGGAGAAATGGTTCTCCCCCCCCCAGGACAAAGGTCGGTACTCATAAGAACTAACTATTATATTTTCAAAGCTTTTACCAGCTTGTTTTCAATATTATCCCTACTAAAAATTAAATTGCATACACATAAAATGAAATAAGGGACAGTCATAAACACTCAACCCTTATTATTCCTCGTTTTTCTACAACTTAGAGAAGATTTATTTCTTTATTTTATGTGTGTAGGTATTCTACCTGGACGTATGCTTGTACATCACATTCAGACCTGATGCTCACTGAGTCCAATAGAGGGTGTTTGGTCCCTTAGAACCTGCCGTATGGGTACTGGAACTGGGACTTGAACCTGTGTCCTCTGCCTCTGAAAGAGTAATCGGTGCTCTTAACCACTGAGCCATCTCCCCCGCCCCATTTTCCTCTGTTTTTAATCTGTATATGTTCTGCATTGATTTAGATCTGTTGTTCTTGCACAGTGAGACTGTTACAAGCTGCAAAGCTCTTTCCAGCCCTTTATTGCACAAGTCAGTACTTGAACTTGGCCATGGTGGTGATAATTGACAAAAGCGTGGAAATCAGTGCTTTTGACTAACCAGTTAACTTGTTTTACTGATTATAGCGAGACAGAAGGAAGCAGCAGGAATCTCCTATAGATCTCGTGGCTCATACAGTCTCTGCTACAACTGCTCACCCGGGCCTATGTGAGCAGGCACGCAGAGGTCCAGTGAACATCACTTACAAAAACAGGCATAGGCCAGAGCTGAGTAGATTCATGATTTGTTGATCCGTCAGCCGAAGATACAAGAACATGCTTAAAGTACAGATCAGAATGCACATCTAGGCTGTAGCATGGATGGTATAATATAGGAGATACTGTCCCCAGCAGTCCCATTATGTTTGTGTGGGGTTTATACATTCATTTTTATTGAGCTCTACAATTTTCTCTGCTCCCCTCCCTGTCTCTCCCCTCCCTTTCAACCCTCTCCCAAGGTCCCCATGCTCCCAATTTACTCAGGAGATCTTGTCTTTGTCTACTTCCCATGTTGATTAGATCTATTTATGTCTCTCTTAGGGTCCTCACTGTTGTCTAGGTTGTCTGAGATTGTGATTTGTAGGCTGGTTTTCTTTGCTTTATGTTTAAAAATCACTTATGAGTGAGTACATGTGATAATTGTCTTTCTGAATCTGGGTTACCTCACTCAGAATGATGTTTTTTTTAGCTCCATTAATTTGCCTGCAAATTTCATGATGTTGTTTTTTGTTCTGCTGTGTAGTACTCCATTGTGTAAATGTACCACATTTTTCTTATTCATTCTTGGGTGGAGGGGCATTTAGGTTGTTTCCAGGTTCTGGTTATGACAAACAATGCTGCTATGAACATAGTTGAGCACATGTCTTATGGCATCCATTGGATATATGCCCAAAAGTGGTATTACTAGGTCTTGAGGAAGGTTGTTTTCTAATTTTCTGAGAAATCGCCACACTGACATCCAAAGGGGCTGTACCAGCTTGCACTCCCACCAGCAATGCAGGAGTGTTCCCTTTTCCCCACAACCTCTCCAGCATAAGTTGTCATCAGTGTTTCTGATCTTGGACATTCTTACAGGTGTAAGATGGAATCTCAGAGATGTTTTGATTTGCATTTCTCTGATGCCTAAGGATGTTGAACATTTCCTTAAGTGTCTTTCAGCCATTTTAGATTCCTCTGCTGAGAGTTCTCTGTTTAGGTCTGTACTCCATTTTTTTTATTAGATTATTTGTTCTTTTGATGTCCAATTTCTTGAGTTCTTTGTATATTTTGGAGATCAGACCTCTGTCTGATGTTGGGTTGGTGAAGATCTTTTCCCATTCTGTAGGCTGTCGTTTTGTCTTGTTGACCATGCCTTTGCTTTACAGAAGCTTTTCAGTTTTAGGAGGTCCCATTTATTAATTGTTTCTCTCAGTGTCTGTGCTACTGGACTTATATTTAGAAAGTGGTCTCTTGTGCCAATGTGTTCAAGTGTACTTTCCACTTTCTCTTCTATGAGGTTCAGTGTGACTGGCTTTATGTTGAGGTCTTTGATTCATTGGACTTGAGTTTTATGCATGGTGATAGATATGGATCTATTTTCATTCTTCTACATGTTGATATCTAGTTATGCCAGCACCATTTGTTAAATATGTTTTTTTTCATTTGATATATTTTTCCTTCTTTGTCAAAAATCAGGTGTTCAAAGGTGTGTGGATTAATATTCGCATTTTTAATTTGGTTCCATTGGTCCTCCTGTCTTTTCTTATGCCAAAACCAGGCTTTTTTCAGTACTGTAGCTCTGTAGTAAAGTCAGGGATTGTGATGCCTACAGAAATTCTTTTATTGTACAGGATTGTTTTGGCTATCCTGGATTTTTTTTTCTTTTCCAAATGAAGTTCAGTATCTTCTTTTGAGTTCTGTGAAGAATTTTGCTGAGATTTTGATGGGCATTTCGTTGAATCTGTAGATTGCTTTTGGTAAGATTGCCATTTTTTACTATGTTAATTCTACCTACACAAGAGCATGGCGATCTTTCCAGTTTCTGGTGTCTTCTTCAATTTCTTTCTTCAAAGATTTAAAGCTCTTGTCATATAAGTTTTCCACTTGTTTGGTTAGAGTTACTCTGAGATATTTCATGCTGTTTGTGGCTATTGTGAAGGGAGGGTGATGTTTTTCTGATTTCTTTCTCGGTCCATTTATCATCTGTGTACAGGAGGGCTACTGATTTTTTTTAAGTTAATCTTGTATCCTGCTACATTACTGAAAGTGTTTATGAGTTGTAGAGATTCCTTGGTAGAATTGTGTAAACTATCATATCCTCAGCAAATAGTGAGAGTTTGACTTCTTCTTTTCTGATTTGTATCCCCTTGATCTCCTTTTGTTGTCTTACTGCTCCAGCTAGGACCTCACAAACTATATTGAATAGATATGGCAAGAGCGGACAACCTTGTCTTGTTCCTGATTTCAGTGGAATCGCTGGGAGTTTCTCTCTATTTAGTTTGATGTTGGTTGTTGGCTTGCTGTATATTGCCTTTATTATGTTTAGGTATGTTCCTTGTATCCCTGCTCTCTCCAAGACCTTTATCATGAAGGGATGTATTTTGTCAAAGTGTTTTTGGCATCTAATGAGATGATCATGTGGTTTTGATTTTTCAGTTTGTTTATATGGTGGATTATGTTGACAGATTTTCATATGTTGAATCATCCCTGCATTTCTGGGATGAAGCCGACTTGATCATTGTGGATGATGGTTCTGATGTGTTCTTGCGAGTATTTTAGCATCAATGTTTATGAGTGAGATTGGTCTGTAATTCTATTTCTTAGCAATATCTTTATTTGGTTTGGCTATCAGGGTAATTGTAGCCTCATAAAAAATTTTTCCTTGTGTTTCTATTGTGTGAAACAATTTGAGGAGTATTGGTATTAGTTCTTCTTTGAAAATCTTGTAGAATTCTGAGCTGAAACCGTCTGGTCCTAGGCTTTTTTTTTGTTGGGAGATTTTTGATGACTGTTTCTATTTCTTCAGCAGTTATAGATCTGTTTAATTTGCTTATATGGTCTTGATTTAATTTTGGTAAGTGATATTTATCCAGAAAGTTGTCCATTTCCTTTAAGTTTTTTAATTTTGTGGAGTACGGGTTTTCAAAATATGACCTGATGATTCTCTGGATTTCGACCATGTCTGTTGTTTTGTCCCCCTTTTCATTTCTGATTTTGGTAATTTGGGTATTCTCTCTCAGCTTTTTGGTTAGTTTGGATAAAGGTTTGTCTATTTTGTTGATTTTTCTAGAAGAACAAACTTTTTGTCTCATTGATTCTTTGTATTGTTTTCTTTGTTTCTATTTGGTTGGTTTCAGCTCTCAATTTGATTATTTCCTTCCATCTAGTTCTCTTGGGTAAGAACTTTATGTTCTAAAGTTTTCAAATGTTCTGTTAATTCACTAGTGTGGGATTTTTCCAGCTTCTTTATGTAGGCATTTGTGCGTGTGTGTGTTTTGTGTTTATGTACAGGTGACCTTATGAAGGCCAGAAGGCAACATGATAGCGTTGGCAGTCCCTCCTCAGATGCTTTTCACCTTTTATGTTGTTTAGCAAATCTCTCAGTGGCCTGGAACCTGAGAATTAAGATGGGCCAACTGCTGGGCTGGAGAGAGAAAGCTCAGCTATTAAGAGCCTTAGCTGCCCTTGCAGAGCACCCAGGTCTAATTCCCTGCACCCATGTAGCAATTCATAATCTTCTGCAACTCCAGTCCCAGGGAATCCAATGCCCTCTTCTGCCTTCTGCAGGCACCAGGAATGTACGTGGTGCACATGCATGCAGGTAAAACACTTCATACACACAAAAATAAAATACATTTAAAAATTGTTTTGAAGATGGGCTGGCTGGCCAGTGAACCTCATAGACCCACCTGTGTCTGCTTCCCCAGCGTGTGCCACACACTTGGCTCTTTCTACCCAGGTTCTGAGGAGATAGCTCAGGTCTTCATGTTTTCAAATCAAGCACTTTACCAATGGACTGTCTCCCTGACTCTTAAAAACTTAGGTTTTAAAGCCTACCACACAGTTTTCATTCATCAACACAAACAAAAATTCCAACCAACATTCCATTCCAGAAGTGCGTTGTGTGTCAACTGCTGCATATGGTTGGCTAAAGGTAGAAGAATTCAGCCCAAATTCCTAACAGTGTTCTCTGCAAACCAATTAGCTGTATGGAATTTACAATACACGGGATTGTAGGTTTCATTACCATTCGCGAACTGTGTGCCAAGTGCCTTTTGTTATTAGTGAAATCCATATTGACTGCATGCATGTACATGGATGCTGGCTGTTCAAAACATTTCCCTGAGCACCACTCCTCGGGAGGCACCTGCGCTTGGTGCAGAATAGTAGATGCAAATGGATTTGGGAAAAGGGCATTGTTGCCAAATTCCCAAGCCAAGTGTATCTAAATCTCTTGCTAGGCCCGCTGGGGGTTGGTGCAGGGAAAGGGGGGAGGAAGGAGGAAAGCTCAAGACATCTCCATTGCCTAGATGAGAAAATTGAGGCTGCGCTTGAATTGTATCACTAGTTATCGATGGCACGAAATTCCAGGCTAGTTTGTTCAGCTGAAGAGGTAGGTCATCCTCTGGGCTGCCTCATCCAAAACAGCATATTTGGTGCAGAAAAACATGGTGTGTGTGTGGGGGGGGGCGTGGTGATCATGAAACATCATTTGAAAGTCGGAGAAACTGCAGAGTTGATGACTAGGGTAAGGCCAGGCAGGCCTGAGAGAATGGGAAGCTGGAAGGGGGTGCACACACACAAACACACACAAACACACACATACACAAGTACTGGTTACAGATGTCACTGAGAAGACACCTGGACAATGCAGGGAGGGAGGGGGGCTTTCCAAGTCAGAGCTGTGACAGCAAGCACACCAAGGACTGTTTGTCTTGAACTGTGACTATGAGCCTGTAGATAAGTCAGTTAAGTGGTTTGGGATGGAGATGAGGTGCACATCCCAGTGGGGAGCAGTGCCCCAGCTGAGAGTGGTGCCAGCCAGCTGTGAGGTACGCTGTCTGTATGCACACTGTAATCACAGGGCTGGAGAAATGCCTCTGGGTAAGAGCCTTTGCTCTATACACTGGAGGTCTTGAGTTTAGATCCCAGCACCCACCTAAAGAGCCAGGTATAGCCATGAGAATGCTGTGTGAGGTGGAGACAGAAGGATTACTGAAGCTTGCTGGCCACCAAGGGAGCCCCAGATTTAGTGAGAAATACTGTCTCAAAGGAATAAGGTGGAGAATGAGAGACCAAGACATTGCTGTGTCTGTCTTGGTCTCTACAGGCTCGCAGGCCTATGCGTATGCATATAACCACACATAAGGAAGAAGGGATGGGAGAGAGGGAGTGGGGTAAGGAGAGAAGGAGGGAGGGAAAGAGGAAGGGAGAGGGGGAGGATGGGAGGAAAGCAAGAAAGGAAGGAATGGGGAGGGAGAAGGAAGGGAAGGAAAGAAGGGAGGAGGAAAATGGAGGGAGGGAGGGAAGAAGGGAGGGAGGAAGGAAGGAGGAAGGAAAGGAGGGAGGGAGGGAGGGAAAAAGAATGTGTTGTAATAGGAGCTGCGGGGCTGTGTCCCGCCACCCGGCTAGCTTTGCCCGAAATAATTACACAGAAACTGTATTCTTTTAAACACTGCCTGGCCCATTATCTGTAGCCTCTTATTGGCTAGCTCTTACATATTAATCTAACCCATTTCTAATAATCTGTGTAGCCCACGAGGTGGCTTACCAGGGAAGATCTTAACCTGCGTCTGTCTGGAGTGGGAGAATCATGGCGACTCACTGACTCAGCTTTCTTTCTCCCAGCATTCTGTTCTGTTTATTCCACCCACCTAAGGGTTGGCCTATCAAATGGGCCTAGGCAGTTTCTTTATTAATTAACCAATGAAAGCAACAGATCAGAAAGAAATCACTCCCACATCAGCCATTAAGAAGCAGAAATAGAGAACAGGGCAGACAGTTTCTGATGGTCAAATGGCTTTGACTAAGGAATAGGCATCCCTGGAACCTGGATTGTTCTGAATAGGAGAAACTGAGTCTCTGTCTCCGCTAAGACTCTCCCAGTGTCAAGTGATAGAAAGGTAGCTTTAAAAGCTTAAGGAGGAAGGGGAGGCCCCTGGCTCCTGTAGAGCATGCTCAAGTGCAGTGCCAAGGTCACTAAGGATTGAAGTCCTGATTCCTCTCTAGTTCTCCCTCCTGTGGTTTTCTGTTGAAGTAGCCAGGAGTCTCAATAGAAGTCAATGAGGTCTTTGTAGCTCCACACTCCTCCAGGAGAGCAGAGTTCCGGGATACCCGCTTCTGAATGAAGTTCTCATTTTTCTCATCTCTAATCATGTGTCCAGTTTTGGTCCAATCAGAGAGGTCAAGTACTGTGTAGGCCTGGGTGACACTGAATTAGCAGCCTTGTCCAGCTCACATGAGGAGAAGTGGTACTGACCACCCAATATGAGGGTGAGATTTTTACCACATGGCGGGAATGTTTGCTGGAAAAAAAACAAAAGCTATAGTTCCTTAATTACTAGGATTTTCCAGAGAGTTCTTAGCTCTAGAACAACTGCTAGCACTATGACCTGGACAAAGTCCTTATCATCTGCCCTGAAGGACAGGAAGGATGGAGAAGTAACAGTTATGGGGGGAACACTTGTGTATGAAGCTGTACTTAGTACCCAAGTTGCTGCTCCAGTTCTGGCAACTCTATGACCCTCATCTCCCAGAGAAAGGAACAATGATCAGGACAGTCAATCAGTTTTCTCAGACACACAGCTGACACCTGCTAGAGGTGGCAAACAGAGGCCCGGGTCTCCATCCTTTGGCAGTGAGGAAAAGGCTTGCCTCTGTTCCCTCTTCCTCATGGGCTCTAGTGTTAAAACCTTACTCAAATACTTAGTTTGTCTTTCAATCCTATATTCTTTGGGCTCTTTCCAAAGATCAAAATGGAGCAAGATGTCTTCTCTTTCATCACTGATATTTGCTATGAGATATACTATTTAGATGCCACCAAACACAGAAACAGCACCAGACTTAGATAGAAGATGGTATTGTTTATAGTGCCCCAACTGTCATGGGCTCTCCAATCAGATTCACCAGCAATCAGCGTGACTGTTGAGGGTCCTCTGCTCATACATGTGTGCAGCAAATGGCAAAGACGTTACAGAATCAGCACACCAGGAAGAAGGCAAGAGAACAGAGTTAGATGCACCTGTCTCTCGCTCCTGTCTCCTCCACCTGGCAGCTGATCGCTAACAAACAACTTGACCTCCATCAGCTTCTGCACTGTGTCCAATCACACTTGCCTTATAATGTACCAGATAGATAATCATTTCCCTGACACTATTTGTTCTGCCCATGACCCATGTCCTTTCTGGCCACAGGGGACATATTCCTGACCCAAAGCCCACTAACTGATAAGAAACAATGCTGTCCTGGAGAGAATGCCAACAGAGAAGAGTAAAGACGGTTGCCAGGCTGTGGTGGTGACTTAAACCGGAAGGTGATGGGCAGACGGGGCTGGAGTAGCTACCCAGCTCCAACTGAAAAGCAAAGGAGCAGAGAAAAAAAAGAGGCACAATAAACAGACAAGAAGCGGAGTGAGAACAGCAGCCAAGCTCCTCAGTGACAGAGGAAGACAGGAACCTTCATCCTTAGAGGAAGAGAGCACTTAGTCTCTGCATCATCAAGGCTAGCCCGAGGAATTCCCCGTTCTTAGCATCAGAGCACCGCAACACAGACCACAGAGAGGACAAGGAGCACCGTTAGGAGAACTTTCATTTCTGGCACATAGTAGGTGCCCAATAAACACAGGAGTCTTTCCAGAGCTTGATTGCAAGAGGCGAAACACGAGCGAACTACCTCCACTTGGGTCCTCTCCCTTCCTCCCTCCAGTCCTCCAAACCAGTATCAAACTCACCCTACAAGATATACTGCACAATTAGTGTGCACCTCTTAGCCTTGGCTAATTAGCTCTTTTATCAATTAAAAATATTTTTCCCATTAAACCCAGGAGTTGAGAGGGAGAATGGAGCCCCCTCCTAGACTCCTAAAACCTCTGGAAAACCCGGTAAGATAATGCCACTGATTTGCTTCATTTCAGGTGCACATCGGGCTACTCAACCTAGGTGAATTTAATGACTCAGGACAGGTCGGGCAATGAATGTCCCTGTAAATCATTCCTAATTGCCAGCAGAAAAATTAAGAATCAGTCTGAAGAGCTAGATAACACAGTGCTAATGGCAGAGAGCAGGAGTCTGAAGATAGAGGTCCCCTGCTGCAATCAGGCCCATTTGGATGACAGAGCACTAAACCTCTGGGGAACTGTGCCTGGAACAAAAGCCCGGAGGCCTCCTTCAGTCTTTAATGACTGGCTGTGATAAAAGAAATTAACTGAATTTTCACATCGTAATTATAAAACTTGAAAAGGAATTTTCCCCCTTCTTACTCTTTATTTTTCTCCTCATCTAGATAAGCCAACGGCCTGTCTATCCTTATAAGGGGGACTTTAAAGACCCATTGTGTTCAGCTGTGTCATATTCAAAGTCCAGTTCATAAATTATGTCCAGACAGAGGAATCGATATTTCTACAGTGGAGGCACGTACGGAGACTTGAAGATATTAGAGAAAGCCGAGTTTTATTTCTAACGTTTATATGATACACTGGTCCCTTATAGTAGTGAATGTCAACATCCCTGCAAATAGAGTACCAGACTGAAACAATTCACGGGTGGGAAGGTTGATTTGGGCTTGTGATTTTGGAGAGCTCTTCATCTAAGGAGAGACAGTTTGGTGCGGGAGCAGCTCTGTCCACGGTAGCTGGGGTACACCCCCACCACTTTTCGCCAAGGTTGGACTACAACCTTCAGCCATCTTCCCATTTAGACCCTGCCTCCTAAAGGTCCCACAGCCTTCAAAACAGTGCCACTAGCTGGGAACAAAGTGCTGGGGACATAGGAGCCTGTGAGGGGCATTCCAGAGTTCCACTTGAGTCAGAATCAAGATAGCATTAAAATTCTTCCCCCATGATGACAGAAAACTACAAATTACACCCCTCTTTCCTTGCCTCTTGGGCTGAGTGAACACAAAACCATCTTGTGTCCTAAGAGGACAAAGAGCACATTAGAAGAACTTTCATTTCTGGCACATAGTAGGTCCTCAAACAACACAGGCATCTTTCTAGGGCTTGAATGCAAGAGGTGAAACACAAGCGAACTATCTCCACTTGGGTCCTCTCCCTTCTTCCCTCCAGTCCTCCAAACCACGATCAAACTCACCCTACAAGATATACTGCACAATCGGAACCCTTATCTGAGCACTCAACACTACTTCCTCCTTTCCCAGAATATCCTCATCCGGATGGGCCTTCGCTCACCTTCCCGTTTCCTCTGAACAATGTGCTGAATCTAATGCAGGCTTCGCCACTCCAGGCTACATCATAGGAGAACTAAGTTGTCTCGCACACCATCACTTATTACACACTATACACTCTGACTAGACAGGGGCGCTCTGTGAGAACTGTAATAACTGACCCCGACCTTCTGATCTGTAGGATAATGGAAACCCATGTTATTGCCAGGTTAACCTGGGAGAGAGCAGTGGGGGAGGAGTGGAGAAAACAGCAAAGTATTGACATTGTTGAGTTCAGAGACTGGGCCAGGGTGTTTCCGTAGACTGATAATCCTATTTAAATGCATATCCCTCAATACCCACACAATTCTTGCTCTTGATACTAAGAATACACCTTTCGATGGTTTCCATGGAACTTTTAAATATTTCTAAGAGCACTTGATACAATGACAGCATTTCCTAGGGCTGGAGGGATGACTTGTGGGTTAAGAGTGTGAAGCGCTCTTTCCTGCAGAGGACCCGAGTTAGGTCCCCGGCACCCATATCAGAAGGCACACAGTCACTTATACCGCCAGCATGGGGATGGGTGGAGGTGGGGTCTGACACCCCCTTCTGGCATCTGTGGGCACTGCACTCACGTGCACAAACACAGGAATAAAAAATGAAATCTTTAAACATTAAAAAGTTTCCCCGAGCATCTGGGGTGACATTGCCCCATGGGGTTCCCTCTCCATACAAGTTGGATATGGTCATGTTGTGAGGTGAAGGGGAAAAAGAGAAAACAGGAGGTGGGGTTGCCGGGTGCAAAGGCAGGGAGTTGGGGTCGGGAGCAGGGTGTCTCTCCCACTGGGATTCTCACCAGCCCAAGCAGAGCATGATTTCTGACAGGAGGCTTGGTCACATGCTCACTGCCCACTGGGCTCCTCCTCAAGCTTCAGTTTGTCAGGGGCGGGGCCTGGGCACATGCATTTCTAGCCAGTTTCCAGGGGACACTGCTGCTACAAACTTGGCCACCAACTCCATGATCCGCTGCTCTGGACCAGTGGGTACATAGACAGAATGCTGCCATGTTTTTAGGTCAGAACTCAGTCACCAGGAGAGGCTCTCTCTGCCTGACAACCCTATTCATGGGAGACAGAATTCACTAGGCCAAGTGGAGTAAGTCCCTGCAGATCATTGTGGATGTGCAACCATCCCAGGAGATAAGGACCTGGCCCAGGAGCTAGAGATGGTTGCAAGCACCACGTGGGTGCTTGGAATCTGAATCCGGGTCCTTTGCAAGAGCAACAAGTATTCTTAAACATGGAACCATCTCCCCAGCCCTTGCTGGTTCATTTTAAGATAGGGTCTTACCATCAAGTCCAGGGTAGCCTTCAGGACACGATCCTCTTGCTGCATCCTCACGAGTGTGAGGATAACAGGCGTGCACCGGTGCCCCTGCTTTCGGCATTATTCTTGTTATGGTGGAGGTTATGTATTTGTGAACAGAACAGGGCAATATGACTCAACAAATTCTGAATAATCAGAGAGCTGGGAGGGTGGGAAGCCATGAGAATGTGCGTTTAGCACCGTTCTGCCATCTTTCTCCATCTAATCACAACATGCTCTTATGTTGGCACTTTTCATCCTGAATTACAGTAAGTGAATATTAATCTGAGCTGATACTAATCACCCGTGACAGAAAATTCCCACTCTGATCAAACTTTCATAACATATTAGGAGTAAAAGGCCCTCTGCTGCCTCATACAGGCCAATCTCCATGTGACCCGTCAGTGGATGGCAGGAACAGCATCTGTTCACCTGGAGAAGGCTCCTTAGCACAGCCCTGTGACAACATGGGCCCTGGGATTGCACTGCAGATGTTAGCTGTCCAAACAGCAATCCTGTCCTCTATCTAACCAGTGTCCGGCATCCTTCGTGTACCTGAGAGCTGGCAAAAACCCTGCCCACAAAGATGTCACGTGTGTGGAGGAACATTAAATCTTGGAACCTTAGAGTGGAAACACCTTAATTCTCTTCCAACTCAATTTGTTCCCTTTTGGGCTCTCAGCTCATGGAAGGGACTGAGGACATTCCTCGACTTACAAGAGAGTTATGTCCTGATTACCTGCCCATAAATTGAAGACACTACTAATTTGAAAATGGAATAGATGTGTCTCACCTACCAAACATCCTGGCTGAACAAGCAGCACAATGCACCTCCACAGTTACGGGTGTTCATCCAGGAGATAGCTGCTCTCCAGCATCTTGAGAGAGGATTGGCCCAGCTATCATTAGCCCAGAAAAAGACCAAGATTCAGAGTTCAGTGAAGAATAATTAGTATTGATCATGTCTCGGGTTTGCAACATCAGAACATCACAGAATTGTGTATCAAACCATCAAAAATTGGGGACTGACATATATATGAATTGAACCCGAAGATAAAAAAATCTTCCACGGTAACTGGCTGTTAGCTACAGTGGAGAAATAATCTTGGCTCTGTCACTTCCAATCCAGTTGCTGTAGCAGCCCTTTAGGAGGGTTCTGTGCCAATGCTTCTCTGGGCATTGTGGTGTTTTACGTTGATCTAATGAAATAGTATTTGACATTTAATGGATTTGTCTGACATCTTGAGATACTGAGCTATTTGTGTTTTATTTTATGTGTTTTTCTAGATGGCTCATTGCTTGACTTATTTCTCCTTCTCTTTTTAAAAACATGTTTATTCATTCATTCATTTCATTTACTGTGTGTGTGTGCCTGCATGAGTTTGTGCACCACATACGTGCAATGACCTGAGAAGTCCAGAAGAGGGCATCAGATTCTTTGGGACTGGAGCTGAGAGGAGGTTGTGAACCCCTGGATATGAGTTTATGTTGTTGGTTTGAAACTATACAGTATATTTCTATCCATTTGATCTATATTATTTTAACCTACTTAATTGTTTATAGTATTTGCACAGTAATTCTTCCAAATCATTCAGTATTGCTATATTCCTTCTCAAAATAATATAAATCTTAGTGTGTGAAAATGACTGTATAGTCCCAAAGTTCAAAGTATTTACTACTTGGCCTTTTAAGAAAAATTCTCAGGTCCTCACTTTTAGATGTTTTCATTGGGCTAAAAAAGTCAAGGTTGATGGTGACTTTCCTTCAACACTTTGGCATCTGCTAGCTTTTAATATTGTTTAAGAGTAATGATACTTCATGCACTGAAGTTTTTTAAAATTAAAAATGTAATGCTATGGATTAAACTCAAGGTTTCATGCAAGGTCAGTTTGATGATTTGAAAGAAACTGACCCCCAAAGGAATGGCCATATTAGAAAGTATGGCCTTGTTGGAGTAGGTGTGGTCTTGTTGGAGGAAGTATGTCACCGTGGAGCTGGGCTTCGAGGTCTCATATATGCTCAAGCCATGTCCAGTGACTCAGACCACTTTCTGTTCCCTGCCTATCAAGATGTAGGACTCTCAGCTCTAGCACCAGGTCCACCTGCATGCCGCCATGCTGCCCCATGATGATATCGGACTAGACCTCTGAACTGTAAGCCACCCCAATTCAATGTTTTCCCTTCATAAGAGTTGTCATGGCTGTAGTGTCTCGTCACAGCAATAGAAACCCTAACTAAGACACCCAGCCAGCCCTCTGCCAATGGAGCTGTGTCCCCGTCCCTATGCTCTAAACTTTTACTATGCCATGTGTACTTGGGACTTTTTCTTGCCACTGCTTTGAGTTTGGCATGCATCCCCGTCTAAAGGTCCGTATCTGTCTTCACTCTTGTCAGCTGCTGTATTGTGCTGTTTCCTTTGTTGGAGCCTCTCACCTTGTTTCCATATCTCAACTTTTAAAAAGAAAACCTCTGCTGTTTTCTCTGGTGTAACATTCTCTCTGTGTGTGCTGCGTGCTGCGTGAGTCCATTGCTGTCTTCCGAGACGCTCGCTCTTCCCATGATTAGCCTATTGATTTCCCTTGCTTGGGTGACTACCCTTGCTTTGTTCCAGAGGTTTCTAATTGGCTCTCATTTCGCTTGTCCACTTGCCTTTCATTGCCAGCCCCCTTTTCCTGCTTGACAACTTTGCAATGGACTCTGTGAAGATTGCCTGCAATCTGCTCTCCAGTGACATTTCAGGGCTCTTTCCCTGTCAGACAGGGGAAAGACCCTGATCCCATCACCAGGCAGGGGCTGACATGGCAGAACTATTCATGAGTCTCTGTGTTCAGTACAGTGGTACTGATTGTCCCCTAGAGGATAGCTGTCTGGCTGTTACAACTTGTTACAATTTGAATCTAAAGGCCTGGCGATGGTTTGAAGGAGAATGGCCCCCATAGGCTCATATATTTCAGTTCTTTGTTCCCAATCCCTGGAACTGTCTGGAAAGGATTAGAAGATACAGTTTTGATGGAGGAGGTGTGTCACTGAAGTTTCAAAAGCACAAGCCATGCCCTGTTAGCTCCCTCTGCCCTGTGCTTGTGGATTAGGATGGAAGCTCTCAGCTACTGCTCCAGCACCATGCCTGCCTGCTGCCGTGCTCTCTGCATTCATGGTCATGGACTCATCCAAAACCATAAACCTAAGATAGACTCTCCTCTAAGTTACCCTGACCATGGTACCTTATCACAGCAATAGAAAAGGAATGAAGACAGGCCTGATTGGGGCTGCTATACTTTGGAAGGTGACCGGATCAAGAGGACACTAACCCAATGGGCTATTAGGAGGTGCGGCCTGCCTAGAGGAAGTATGTCAGGGAAAAGTACACATTGTTCCCAGCCCCCCCTTTTTTCTTCACTTCCTGGTCCCCATGGGGTAAGTGGTTTTCCTCTATTGTGTCTTTCCCACCATGGGCACCCCAGCCAAGGTGACAGGGCTGAGGGAAATGGACTAAAACCTCGGGAACCATAAGCCCACATGGACCTTTCCTTCTTGTGAGTTGTTTTTCTTAGGCATTTTGTCACAGTGCTGGAAACCTGACATACAACCACCAGGGAGGACCAGGGATGGGGAGCAACAGTCTACACAAACCCAGGGCAGCCATGCTCAATGAAATAACCCCATCTCCTGTGCCCAGAGTCCTGACGGTGATGGACTTTGTCATGCTACCTCTGGAAGTAGCTAGGGATGTTGAGCCTTTCTTCATAGGTAGGGAGCTACACTCCAGTCCCCAGAGTTCTGCAGCATGGTGTATCTGGGTGAGCACTGGGAATCCTTGTCATCTCTCAGATGTCCCATTGATGGCCACTGTCAGCTGCTACCCCAAAGTTGTGTTGGCCAAAAGACTCAACCCTACTCATGTTGCTTTTCTGGCCCATGGGCATTTCTTGCCGAGCTAAACTTTCTGTGCCTCATTGGTTTCCTACTTAATAATTTATTTCTTATGACTAAACATTTGGGACAAGTATTTTGGGCCGATACATGAGTTTACTGAGCCGCTTTATCCCAAGATAACCTCTTAATGAGGTCAGTCAATTCTTAAAACATTTATTTACCTTCTCATTTTATTTCTTTTCTAAATAAAATACAAGATGCTGTAAAATAAGCCCTCATAAAATTAAAATAGAGTCTAAGCTTCAATATTTGGAGGGCTGTCATATTCTCTTCCTGGTCTGGATGTGATGAGCCCCACCCATTGAGGTTCATTCATGCACTGAAGCGGTGCCCAGCTGATGATGTTGTCGGGGAAGGTACTAGAAACTTGAGAAGGTGGGGCCCAACTTGAAGAAGTAAGTCACCAGGGGTGTGTCCTTGGAGCTATACCTTATCCTGGGCTTTCTGTCTCCCTGTCTCTGTTTCCTGTCTGACTGTGACATGAACTTTTCTGTCACACCCTTCACCATGCAGACCGAAACCGTGAGTGAAAGAAATAGAGTCTCTTGGTTACATCAGCCATCTGTCATTGCAATGCAAAAAAAAAGTTATACAGTGTATGGCTGTAGCTGCAGAGTGTTTGCCTATGCACAAGGTCCTAGGTTCAAACCCCAGGACTACTGGAAGAAGATAGGAGAATGGAATATTTGAAATTCTCACTGCTATTATAAACACTGCAAGTGCGGTTGCCTGAGAGAGACCAGTCTGTGCAGCATTGCTTGAAGCAGTAGCTGTGAGAGATTTGCTAACTCTCAGGGGCTCACACAGCAAGGGGGAGAGGAGAGGCAGGATTCCCCCTCTGCAGGCAGTGCTTCTGCTTCCACAGCTGCCTGCAGCAGAGCCCCTCAGCCCTTTCCATTCTTCTGCCACTATTAATTCAAAAGATTTTTTTTATTCTTATGTCTATTGAAACAGTTCCCATTTACTACTCAAGGTCTTTTAACTCCAACCAGATGGTTGAAATAATGGCTGCATTTATGCATTTATAAATTGACCATACATTTAAGAAACAACAACCCATTGGATATATCAGATTCGATGCAATTCCATTTAAAAATTTTTAAATGACCAGGTTACTAAAAATAAAATAAAAAGTGCAATTTCTACGATATTATTGCCTGTGAAATATTACAAGTGCCAAATGTAATTACCTTAATGCTATTTTTGATATCATATCAGCAAATTACGCCGAGTACCCACTGTGACACTTCTCTAAGGGTAAGCATTATCCCTGTGCGAATGTATGTCCCTGGGGAAAATGGCATTTCGGTGTTGTGGCAAATTAGCCACTGGAACTTGCCAGGGAGGCCTGATTCCCAGTCACTTGTGGAATGTTGAACCTGTAAATGTCTAGGACATTTACTTCCTATTTGGTTTTTTCCCAATTAATCCCCAGAGAATCCTCTTTGTGTACACAAAGACTCATCATATGCAATAAGAACTTTTCTCACTCTATTTTCTTCCTAATCATCAGAAAATCCCCATCTTCCATTAAAACACACACCATGAGAACTGGAAAAAGAGCTAATAACAGTGCATTGTGCTGAGGACTAATACCCTAATGCTAAGAGGAGGAAACCCACATGAAGTGATGTGCGGGATGAAGGATTAGCTCTCGTCATGTTGAGCAAACGAAAATAATAGCTCCCAGCCACCTCTGGAGGCCAGTGATTTGCTTCCTAAAGTTCACAAGCTTATTAGAGATTTTAAAATGATGCAAAGGGCACCCTCCCACATATTTAAGCCTCGCAAAATACCCACTTACTTTGGGTATAAAATCGCCATGTGCTGAAGTCCCATCTGGCTTACAGGTTAGAGGAAGCTCTACAAGAGAAAGGGCACCCTCCAGGCACTGACAATACCATTTAGCATTCAGAATTTTAAGTGGTCTAGCTACAAAACAAAGGATTGCATCCTTACCTCACCCCCATCGAGCTCTGTTTAAGATGAACTAGAGGAGTTGGGGAGATGGTTCAGTGGGTAAGGGGGCTTGCTGTGAAAACTCAAGGAAGGACCTGAGCTCAGGTGTCCAGCACTTACCTAACAAAAAATAAATGAATAAAGATGAGCACGGTCACATGTACCTGTAACCTCTGCAGAGGTTGGGCACAGACTGATGGACTCTAGGAGTTCACTGGCCAGTTGGCCTCACTGAGAGGGTGAACT
This sequence comes from Microtus pennsylvanicus, assembly GCF_037038515.1. NCBI lineage: Eukaryota > Metazoa > Chordata > Mammalia > Rodentia > Cricetidae > Microtus > Microtus pennsylvanicus. Next base: position 84,153,357 of record NC_134580.1, on the reverse strand, counting down.
TCAGGGTCAACGGAAGACCCTTCCTCAAGTAAATAAAGCCTAGGGTGACAGAAGAAGACATGCGATGGCTTCTTCTGGCCTATGGATGGACTCATGTATGAACACACGCACACATATGTTCACACCATACATATATACACACCAGACTCCAACACACACACACACACACACACACACACACACACACACACACACACACACAGTCAGAGACAGAGAAACCAACAGGACAGATCCCTGAGCTGTCATTTCCTTTGGATGGAATCACATGAGAATTGCAGTTTCCAGGCTGGAATTAGCTATAAAGGCGTCTTGCCGGTTGTTCCTGCCGTCCCCGCCCCCAGCTTAGTTGGAAAGATAAAGACAATGAGGTCAGTTACTGACCCCCAGCAACTCTGCATCTTCAGTGTCTATTTGGGGTAGAAAACCACCCCCTAGGTTGCCATTCCATTAGAAAATGTAATTAATAAACCATCAGCTCTCGGCCTGCTAACAGCCCCAGAGAGTGCACAGGGAGGAGAAAGCGACTGGAATCAATTTATTACGCATCTGTCCCTGTCTGCATCCCTCCCTCACGCTCTCTTAAGCCCCCCCCCCACACCTCTAGACCAAGGGGCTTGGATTTATACAAGGAAACTCGGCTCCTCCTCTGATGACGGAACTGTCCCTGCTCTTTCTAACCCCAAATCCAGATCCTTACACATGTCAGCTTCTGTAGCTTGAAGCTTGGGTGGGTGACTATCTCCCAAAGGCTCATATATTGGGGCCTAGTAGAATGAAGTTAGACCATTCTGGAGAATGCCCTGGGTGGGGGTGGGGGGATATTGAGACCCCTTGCCATCTCTTTTCTTCCAGCTGCAGTAAGATAAGATGCCTGCCTTTGTGCTGTCAAAACAGAAAATTCCTCACCCACGGCCCCAACAACAGTGCCAGCTGAGCAGAGGAACCGCTGGAGCCTGAGCCAGCTAGCCCCTCTTCTCTCAGCCTCTTCTCCCGGGTGCCTGGCACAGTGAACAAGATACTGAAGAACAGAAGCACTCTAAGGAACCCCCAGGATAACAACCTCTGAAAATGCCGATGGAAGGATACCTGGGGGAAGCGCGTACCAGGGCCAGGCACGAAGGTGCACAGAGCATCCTCGGAGTGTAACAACGGCATGGATGCTCGTTCAGCCTTTCTGTGCCTGTGTGAACTTGAGCGTGTGATTCCTCCCTTTTCTCACTCCTAGCCGTGAAAGTTTAAAGTGTTTATTTTCTGGAGCAGAAGCATTGATGTCTTACCCCAGGAACATCTGCAGGAATTTATTATGTGATATGTGTGTCTGTTCACGGAGGTGATGGTGGTGGTGGTGGTGGTGGTGGTGAGAGATCCCCGGCCAGGCAGCCTCAAAGATCCACCAGTCTCTTCCTCTTCAGAGCTGGGGTTCCAGATGAACTCCATGTCAACACTCCTGGCTTTGTATAACAGGTCTGAGGAATCCAAATCAGGTGCTATTCTTACGGATCAATCATTTTGCTAACAGCCATCTCCCTACGCCATAGTATTTTTACCCGTACCCTCCCCACCTTAAGTGACGAAGGTGATGCTTAGAGATCAAATCACAGTTGTCCTCTACTATTTAAAGTTCTCTCCAAACTCCCAGAGTCCCACACTCCTGGGGGCTTCATTCTTCCCACCTTATCATGCCCCTCTTGCTACCTGCCAGCCCCGGGAACTGTTTGTCTGCTATTAAGCCTAGAAGGCTTACCTTTTTACCCCAGCTCTTTGCAGCTTTACGATAATGTTTACCCAGTCTGCATGCAGTCCTGACAATGTCTGGATTTGAACAGTGTGTGTCTACACAGAGATTTCTATCTATAATTCCAGCACTCCAGACCAAGATGAAGCACTGTCTTGATGTCTGGGCTTTTGCGCCTCCCTCATTCTGAATGTCAGGCATTTTTGGACTAAATCAAGCCTGAAGTGTTATTTGTTCTCTTTAGTGCTCTCTGATGATTCTCTTATTACCTGAATGAGTTTCGGTGCTAATTGTACATTACAATGGGTGTAAGCCAGCTCCTGGAGCACAGGGGTAGAATCCAGGCTGAAACCACTGACGTTCAGTGGGGCCAGATCTCAGAAGGGATGTCTAAAGGAAGTAGGAGGGAAAAGGAGATCTTACTTTATAGTTCTCTGACAGCTGGACCCAGTGCTGACCTGAAAACCAAATTAATCTTTTGGTGCTTTAGCAAAATGTCCTACCATGAGCATGTATCAAAGAGAAAAATAATATCATTCTTAACGGACTAGACATTGTTGATGTATTTATTGCCTGCATATATTGTAAATAGTCATTTTACTTATTGTATATAGTTTTCTTATATTAGTTATAGCCTTCTTTTTTATTTTAGATAAAAGGGGGGGATGCAGTGACATTTCAGTTGTGTTTTAATAAATAAAGCCTTTTATAGTAACCAAAATAAACTCAAAGCTCCAGACTCTAGAATCCACATATAATTGTTCTTGAAGAGAAATATACAATCCAAAATTTAAAAGTAGTTAAAAAGATGTTGATAGCAATTAACTTGCCAATAGAAGCATGGAAATTAAAACAGTTAAATAAGGCATTTGAAAACTAGAGTTTGAACAAATACTTTCAATCAGCTTCCTGCTATTTGTGCTATTCTAAGAATTCACAGAAACAGCTATTTTCTGTCCTCTACAGAAACACTGTCAGTATTCCAAAAATCACGGTGACCCTGAAGTCATGCTCCAGGGTGAAATACTGTGTTACATTATGAATACTTTGCAAGTTATTCTGCAAGACCACATATGGCACTAACTGCATCTAAAGAAGGATGATAAATTGCATATGGAAAACAAATTATGTAGTACTTCTTGGCATTTTTATTAACTTAAAAATGATTTTAGCACTGACATTTTGTGCAGTGTAATGAAACACAAATTATAATTAGCAAACATCTTGGTGTTCATTCTCAGATGCGATTCCCAGTTTTCTGCCAAGTGCACAGCCACTGGAGAGGGGGGAACCACAGTCTTCACCAGACTCAGGCTTAAGGTGCCCATCCAGGATGTCAGTTCTTTCTATGTCTCACTTAGCTCATCCTTGGGAGAGGAGAGACTGCCTACATGAGGCTATTGAAGCCCAACTTGGGGCCACTTCATTAGTGGGGCTCCCTTCAAGACTTTGGATCTAATTTTATATTTGTATTCTTTTCTATACATAGGTCCTCCCAAATGCATAAAAATCAACACTCACAAAAGTGGCCCCTGGGTAGTACAGATGGACCTCAGTGCATTGAGGCAATGATCAGCCCTCATCAGTGTCCACAAGTGCAGAAGGCACACACCCCGGCTGCCGCTGTTCAGCTATATATTGAGATAGAGTCTTGTTAATACTATAAAGGAAACGCTGGTTGGATATACTTTTCCCTTTGTCGAAAACGAAGTTGAGTTAGAGAGACGGCTCAAGAGATTAAGAGCACTTGCTGCTTTTGCAGAGGGCCTGAGTTCAGTGCTCTGCACCCGCATCAGGTGCCTCTAGCACCCGTAACTCCAATTCCAGGAGATCTAACACATTCTTCTGGTTTCCTAAGGCCTCTGTATGCAAGGGATACACATAAACTCACACAGGCATATACGTGTGCTCATAAAAATAACAAACAGGCCTAAGACAAAATACTAAAAAGAAACCCAATCAATAAATGGGCCAGCAAATTACCCATTTCTATTTAATATCCTTAGACATCAGGAAAATGCAAACCAAAAGTACACTAAGAATTTTGCCGTACCGCAGGAAGATTGCCTACCATCAAGAAAACAGACAGATGAGCTAGACACATGGCTCAGTGGTTAAGAGCACTGGCTATTCTTCCAAAGGACCTGGGTTCAAGTTCCAACACAGCGGCGTACTAGCAGCTTAACTCCAGTTCCAGGAGAGTTGGTGCCCTCTTCTGGCCTCCACAGGCCATCTTTGGTGCACAGACATATATACAAGCAACACCCACACACAGAAAGCAAATTCTTTAAAAAAAGAAAAAGAAAAATTACAACAAAGCAAACATTTTTCAGCTCAGATCATGCAGACAAGCAGGAACTGAGAGGTGACGAGACAGGATAAAGCAAAACCTCTATCTCAGAATTCGCAAAAATTCTTAGGCCAGCCCCTTGCATCTCATAGATTTTGACACTCGAGTGTAAGAAAAGATAGGAGGATGGACAGGGAGGGCTTTCGCTCAGTGGTAGAGGGCTCACCCAGCATGCACGAGGCCCTAGGTTCTATCCGTGGCACACACTCGCGTGCACGGACACACAGATCATTAAACAGCCTAGGCTCCAAACTTGAGAAAACACTTGATAACAGGCTCTGAGCTCATCACGTCTAGTTCTGGGCCCTAATGAGGACAGTGCGCATCTTCTAAGAAGAGAAGAAGGCACTGGGATGAGATCAGAACAACATTACCTGGGGAAAAGGGAGAATTCTGAGGCCACAAATCAGAGACGGGAAGATAGGGTCATTTACTTGAGAAAACCGTGTTCTCAGTGGGATTTCTCCGAGGGCGGAAAAGTGTGTCCACCCAGTCACGAAGCTGGAAACTGACAGATTGGATAGGAAATGGGCAGAGGCTAAACCAGCAAATCAAGGAAGACCGACAGTCCTAGGCAAGGAAAGAATGAGCCTCTAAAACGAATTTGGGGTTGATTTTAGGTCTTTGGGCATGGATAAAAAAAAAATGACAGAAGCAGTTGATTTGATCTTGGGAATCGATGCCATTTCTTATTAAACTGTCAATCTTTCTTAGTGTCATCCCTAAAGCTCTTGATTTGGTGAGCGTTCCCAGTGAACCAGAAAGCTACATGTTCCAACATCTCTCCTCGGGAAGTAAACACCTGGTTCTCGCTGGAGGTTTCTGGAGATTTTGGTGCCGTGAGCACTACCAGGACACTGATGAAGACATCCACAATGCCCAGGACTTCCCTGACAAGCTACACTGAATAGTTTAACTGTGGAAGTGATTTGTAGAAAATGTCAAACTTGAAATGCACTTTGAAAGTAAGTATGGAGCATTGATTTCCTCAAAGCTCTCAAACAAATAAAGCCTATCACATCCGTGCCCAAACCTACCGTTTTCCCATCCAGAAAACTGTGTATATAGCCATCCTGGGAAGCTGGCAATTTACAAGATCCAGCTAAGAATCACTACATTTGTTTTAATTGCTTCTTCTTAAAAGATAACCCACGCCATCCATCCCTTGAGCTTGAAGCTGTGAAGAAGGTAGGAGATTCATTCAAATTCTTGGGAGGCGGGATGTGCTACCCCAGCTCTCATGATTGTGATGCTCAGTCATCTGTCCATGTCAAGCTGTAAAGTGTGGGCAGATCTGGACCACCCAGCCAATGGAAGCACCTGCTTGTGTACAGTTGCCTTTCCAAAAGAATGGTAGACATAGACGCAGCATCTTGAATTCAGCTGACATCGGCTTTGTTTCAGGACTGGGCAAGGAAATATGTTTACATACGCGGTTTCTTCAGCCTTTCCAAGGAGGCAGGAAGGCAGAGTTTCTTCGCTAACAGCTGAACAGAGGGCCAAGAACATTAAGGACAAGAGGGTCGTTCATGCATAGATGCGCATGCAGATGTGTCCATGCTGTGCAAATACGTTTGACGAAACTAAGCACTTTACATTGTCGAATCCCAGCACCAAGCTAAGGATCTGAAGCAAACAAAATGCCCCAAATAGGAATGAAAGAAAAAGGCTTTGGGGGTATCATCAAGCCATTCTCTAAATAGGCCAAAGGAGACTAAAACAGCCCACTAGTTAGCAAAGAGTGAAGCTTAAGAATGTCCATATGTCCATATGGCTACCTACATAAATCTCAAGTCTTAATCTGTTTAATTTCTTTAAAAAATGGTTTTTGGGGGGGGGGCTGAGAGTATAGTTTAGTGATAGAAGGTTTTTCCACATTCACGCATACAATCTTGGGTTCAGTTTCCAGCATTGCAAATGTCTATCATCTATCTATCTATCTATCTATCTATCTATCTATCTATCTATCTATCTATCTATCTATCCATCCATCCATCTATCCATCTATCTACCTAATCTATCTGTCTGTCTTGGTACATTGTATCAGACGATACACCAGGGCTGTGTGAACCCTGACCTTCAGAAGCATACAACATGGCAGAGGGCACAGAGCCACAGGCAAATGTATCAGCAAACAGTAGGTGCAACAACTTAAGTAGAAACAGTTCTCTGGGCTGAGACATAGAAAACATCCCAGTTCACAGGGGGATGTGTCATGGAACGTCCTAGACTAGTCCTGACACTGGGTCTGTATGCAAAACATATTAAGCAAATCCAGATTAGAGATCCTCCGTCCTCACCATCTGATTGCTCGCTGATTTCATCATCTTGGTTCACACGGGACAAACCTCAGAAGCAGATCGTTAAAAATCCAGCTGCCAAAGTTGTGGACTCTGCCTTGGGCTGCACTTTAACACCGATGGACTGTTCTATGCCAGGCAAGGAACATGCTCAGAATCATAAAACAGGACCGGTATGTGAGCGGGGCAGCACCCTGGCCTGCAAGACCCAAAAAGCACCCCTAGCCTGGAGTCCGCTGTCAATTCTGGTTAGAGGGCTGGAAAGAATCTGTTGGTTCCACCACCCTGTGCAGTCCTGCCCAAATGCTTCCGCAGGTGTGTCGTCTGGCTAATCCAGTATGTCTAATCCCTGACCTACTCGTGACAATGGGTTTTCACCTCACATTTCAACAAATTAGCCGTCAGGGAGCCTTCAATTTCAAGTGTGCAAAACACTAATCCCACGGCGTTTGGATCCCGAGTCAAGGGAACGGACACCGCGCAACATGTCAGCCTTCAGATCTGGAGGGTTCACACAGGAAGCTGAAGCAGTCACCATAACAGCACTTGAAAATACCACATGCATTTCAAAGATGTGTAAGGGCTCAAAGAGCTTCGGCACCAGAGAGCTCCCGTCCAGTATAAGACATTAGAGCCTGCTCCACAAGGGTCCCATAAATCTTTGGGTTCACATTCTGCTATTGGCCAGTCCTGGGTCACATGTGCATCTCTAAACCAATCATTGTAGGTGATTGTTTGCTTCTCTCATTGGTCTAGGCCACCTCAGGAGCTGGAGGAGAGGTTAGCTCCAACCAAACTATACAGCCAAATCTGAGGAAGACTGGATACTGTGAAGGAAAAATCCAGGTTTGGAGGTAGCTTGGGGCAGACACCCAGAGGCCTTGACAGTTGTCCACCACCATCAATGTGACATGTCCGAGCTTGTTTCTTTATCTCGCCAGGTGTACGGGTATTCAACTAGGAAATTGCTAAATTCTCTAGTAGCTTCAGCCATGTCGCCGTAAATTAACTTCAATCGGTCCAAAGAACTGTCATAAGGGTAGGGACCCGGCCTAGCGCACCACCCTTTCTGGGAGGAGTCCCCCTAGACTGCTCGAGCAGAAGCCTGCACATAAACCAGGGATATGAAAAAAATCAGCGTCTCAGAAAAGTTAAAATCTGCAGACAGATTTTTATGCGGAAGGCTCATGCTACAGAGTGAGCGCAAAGATGGCGCAGGTACAGGTGGAGGAGCACGAAGCTGCGCGTACCTCCCAACGTTTAATAAGGTGACTCCCGGAAGTCTGGGGTTTCGAATTGCTGTGAAATGTCCTTTACTTTTTTTCCTTAACGTTCTTCTGGTGACAGGCTTGCCCATGTGCATAAAGGACTTGAGGGCTAATGAAGCAAGTGATATACTCTGGAAAAAGAATAATTCTTGGTGCCGGAGTATGTCCCTCAGTGTCTTTCTGCTCCGGGGCACTTTAAAATACCCCATTTATTTAAAAGATGAAGCACTCTTCCCGCGTTTATAATCTGCAGCAATTGTTGCAATCAATAGTCATTGGCATCTACCCAAGCAGAGGCTGTGCCATCTAGTCTGTTCACTGGTGTGTGCACGCGACTCGGGACAAAACAGGGGCTTGCTACACTGGATGCACTGAAATTAGAGCAAAATTCATGTCATAGAAGCCAAGGTAATCACAACACATACAGTCTCAGGTATTTTGTTGTGTTCTGCGAGTCCTCTGAATGGCTGGAACTAAGTGAGAAGAGGGGGTGATGGGGGTGAGGGAGTGGTTGAGAATGCGATGTTTAAAGACAACCGTGAGATACCCCCAACAGCTCACCCTGAGTTTTCCCTGTGATGGTGATGGAGAAAGATTCTGTCTTTGAGACAGCTGATACAGTCTCAAAGGACAATGAGTGCCCAGCAGAGGGGGAAGTGAGTTCTCCTGCAGGGCAAGGCAGAGGATGTTACAGAGCAATGGCCTCACCTGAACTTCCCACAAAGATCTCTGGAGAGGTGGGGCAAGTGGGAGGGCTGGGAAGATCAGAGGCATTCTGCCAGCCCCAATCCCCAGGGCCTCGAAGGTGGTCCATCTGTCTTCACGGATGGACGAGTGTTCCCTTTGCTGCCCTAAGGACCCTGTGATGTCCCTCACAAGCCCATGGGTTCCTAGCCTGCCAGATCAAAGGCCCAGCCAGGGGTGAGTTCAGCATCTAGGGACAGAAGGAAGAACCTCGTTTGCATAGGAGGCTGAGTGCTCTTTGGGCTTCACTGTTTTGTTTCTGGCAATTTTTTTAAAAAATAATAAACAAGAAGGACTGCATATTCTCTGCTAGATAGATCTGTTCTTGCCACATGGTGTTGGTGTTCCTAATGAACTGTTAACAGGCTGTCAATTAAGTACACAAATTAGGAGAGATGATGCAGGAAGGGTGCTATATCAGAGCTCCCCTAAGCTGCAGACAGCAAGTCCTCTAGCCCCACAGCCTTGACTATGGCCTTTCCTAAGGGCACCTCTGACCCCTGTGGGGAAAACATTGTGATCAAAACATTGGGACTGGTTTTGAAAGAAGCATGTAGGGTATAGAATATTCTGAAGATTGAAAACAAAGTTTGTGTAGAAAAATCCTCTGGCAAATCACACAGTTAAATCTCTGCTAGAATTTTGTACATTTAATTTAAGTGGGTGCTTGAAGGCTTGATGTCATGAGACTCGCCTGTCATTTCTTTTCCAGCCAATTGGTTGTTCTGTAGGCTTTCTGCTGTTTATTGGGCCTGCTGTAAGCTTTTGGTACGGCGGATGGTGTGTGTGTGTGTGTGTGTGTGTGTGGCTGGGTGGAGGGCACACAAAGGAAGCAAACTGCACAAACGAACAACTAACAAACTTCAGATGCCATTATTCCCATTCTAACTGGCACTCCCTCCCCAGAGAGTCACCAGAAAGCACAGCTTGTCAGAGGAGCCCCAAATCTCCTGGGCCATTTGATTGTCAGAGAAGTAACTGGAGAGGGATGTCTAGAGCCCTGTCGGTAGTACAGAGAAAAAACAAGCAGGCTGGCACATTCCCGGTGGCGGTGGGGAGTGCGGGGACTCAAAGGGACATTCTGAAGACTGAGAGAAAGGAAACACACATCAGAAGTGCTTCCAGAAAGAGCTGCCTGGGAAGCAAAAGGACCAGTTACTGGTTAACTTTAAGAAAGAGAGGATGCTCTGAGTGGGAGGGTGGTGTGGGAGTCCAGTGAATGAGACAAGACGGTAATGTCCGTCTTTGAGTCAATCTGGAATGAGAGCCTCCGGGAGGACCGTCCTGAGCACATGGCCCTGAGCACATGGTACTAGTGGTGCTGATCGCTCAGGATTCTCCCCAGAGTCAATCATTTCCCAATGGTCCTTTTCCAATTGGGCTCTAAGATTTGCAGAGCAAAAACCTGGCTAGTTTGCTAGAGTTGTGTGACTCAGTTTCTTCAAGGACTGGAATGATATTTTCAATCCCCAAATGAAAACTGTCCAGGGCAGGTTCCTGTCTAAAGAGGGGGTTCTGACCCCCACTTCCATCCCTGGAAGCCCAGAATGATCTTCTTCCTTCCAGTGGCCATGCTGCCCCCTTCTGCTCGGCCTCTTCCATCTCCAGGTTGTACCACTGCTTAGTCACACCTTGAAGGCTCTTCTCAGGTCACCCGAGGTTGGGCACAGGCCAGACCCCCGCTGCAGCTGCAGGTTTGGTCCTTACCCTCACCCAGACTGGGGCCTTGCCGTCTAGTGTCCGAAGAGCCGAGCTCAAGGCTCAATTCTGCCTCTCATTGTGTGGTTGACCTCACTGAATCTCACATCCTCTTCCCTGAGAAACTGAAGACAAATACCGGTGAGGTTCAGATGGAGCCTTCCAAGCCAACAATGGACCGGGAGCTTTGCAATTCTCCTGCCTGAGTTCTTTTGTCTTATCCATGGGACCATCTTCTTCCAAACGGGATGTTCTGAAACTCGAATCCTCTGCTTTTTCTTGTAATTTAGCTGGATGATGGCAGGGACCTTTGGTGCCTGTTCGTGTGGATGCTGTCTCTGTCTCTAAAAAACAGAGACTCTTACAACATGGGCCACTCAAGCTCTGCTTGTACTGGGTCTGTCACCGCCCTGGTCTCCTATTGTCTGACCCTCGTGAATACTGATCCTTTAAAAGACACCCCCAGACACACACACACACACACATACACACACAGATGCTCACACACAGAGACACACACACACAGGGTGGGGGCAACCTAGGAACTAGATGAAAATGTAATTTTCTCAAAACAAGACTAAGAAAATGAGTCACAGATTTGTTAACCAGAACTCTTTGAGAGCCCCAATAGCCCTGATTAACACTACCATTTCTGAAAGTGACCACAGGAGACGGTCCATTTGCTGGACAGAGGAGGGACTGGCAGTGTGCAGAGCTCTGATCAGCCAGCAGGGCCTGGTTGAGATTCCATGCACAGTGGGCATTTTTGTGGGTTCCAGGTGCATCTCTGCAGGACAAACCTCCTGCCCAGGATGGAAAAGCAAACCACGCAGGTTACACCCAGTCCCTGGAAGACACAGTAACCGCTTTCACGTGCTCTTCTGGACAGAGGAGCTGAGAATCACTTTACATGTTTTCTCTGCATCAGAGCAGCTGTTTTCTCGGGAACATGGGCCTTCAGCAGCTCACCAAAACCATCATTATAAAAAGTTTACAGAAAAATTGTACTGATTTAGGAAGCAATGGTGGGTTTTTGTGAGTCAGTGTGCCTAATTTCTGCCTCATCCTGCTGTTAATCTTTTAAAAAGATTCATGTTATTTTGTGTGTATGTGTGGAGGCCTGCATGTGTATATATGCACCATATGTGTGCAAGGTGTCCTGGGAGGCCAGAAGATGACATTGGACACCCTGGAATGGTGATAGACTGATGTAACATATAAACAGAAGAAGGGACATTGGAGAAACTGGGTCGGGGCTCTGCAGTGGGTGGAGGTAGGGATGATAACAAAATGTTTTGTTTACAGATGCCAGACACTGGCCCACAGGGGACTAGCCTCCTTCCATCCCTCAAACTGGAACTCCAGGGTGACCATTTGTGGCTTTCTTCTGCCCTCTAGTGGGCAAAGGTGGTCAGGGTTTTTCCTTGAGTGACAGCCAGACTCGCTTATGCACTTGTCGGCCTTCTTATTACATCATGAATTTTGATAAGCCCATTAGCCAGCCAGGCAGCCAGGAGGAGGATGTCTTTCTCACTTGATGACTACACAATGAGGAGTAATATATTTTAATTTAAACACCATAAACCTATTGAGTGCTTAATTAACTTTAACCGTCTTTAGGGGAATGAAGCCAATTTGAGGGGGTCAAAAGGAGTTGTTTCAATATCAAACAGTTTTACATAGTCAATCCATTCATTCGGCCTACAGCTACTGATTAACACACAAAATTAACATGTTAGTAAAAATTCATATTCAGGCCTCTGGGGAAATTAAGATGCGCATGCACAGGGCATGATTAGCACGGCTATTGTTTTCTTCCAACAATATAATTTAATGGGTTTTTAGAATTACAGAAAGAGAGACTCGGTGCTGTTTTGAATTGATTATTTACTACAAAGCTTTGAAATATAGAAACGATAGAAAACATCTCAAGCCAAAAGGGCCAGGGACCAGAGGCAGAGGAACTTGGAGTGAGTGTGGCTTCCTGAGGGAGCTGGCCAGGGTGGACAATCGAGGTGCCACAGCCAGCCAGGAGCCAGGCCAAGCGGACCAGGATGAGGCACTCCAGCTGCACAGAGGAGCTCAGTAAGTTCTGCTTTCCAGGGAAGACGGAATTGTTCCATTTAAGATTCAGTTGCAGGACACAGCCAAGCCAGTTCCCTATAAGTATGTATTCTGGGCAACTTATGCTGTTTAAACATACCAAAATAATAAAAATTCAAAATATAACGAGAAAGAAAACAGTAAAGGGGTAAGGTGATTACCATATTCACAAAACAAATCTAATTCTGAGTTTCCTAGAACACAAAGGAAAACTGATAAATGCCCTTTAGTATCTACTGGTCATTATCTCTTGTCCTTAAATAGCATGTTTAGCCGGATAGACATGGTCCCTTCCTCGTGCTAACCGTGAGAGCGGCGGACGTGTGGTCATTTAGAGAAAGGTCACTGAGTAAGAAGGCTGTCCCCGCATCTAAGGACAGTTCAGTAAAGGTACAGAGGTCTTCAGAACATGCCTCTTGTGCCAGAGGTCCGTGAAAGGTGGGTTTCAGGATGAACTGGTCAAGTCACTTCTGTGTGAGCTACGACAGTGTGGCCAGATGGAGGCTCTGGATGACCTTTCTGGAAGTTGGGTGGGGACAGTAGCTTAGGGCTCAACCAGCAAGAAGCAGGCTAGGGTTTTTCTCACCTGGGCTAAGGAAATTCCTGAAAGCCTCCATCTCTTGCCTTCAGTCTCAAGTTCCCTGTTACTCTGCCTGACCAGTTCTCCTATGAATGTGGCTCCCTCACACCATCTGACGGAAGGGGCAGTCCTATTGAGTCATGTGGTGCCCACGTGATGGGTACCTCTCCTCCCTCATCTCGTCACTGCAGGATTTCTCATCACATAATCCGTGTCTGCAGACCCCACTGCCACCACGGATGAGGGGCTAGGAGCTGAAGCAATATAAACCTACCGGACACAACATGGCAGCTCTGGGGATCCAATGTGACAACCCAGAGACCTCGGTGTGACACCGCTGGAGATACCAGCAGACTAGCCGAAAGTCTTCAAGGCACCTACATTCCTGGGACTCTATTTACTTACACGAAGAAAATAATTATAGATGTGTTTAGGGACTTAACTCTAAAGACATTAATCACAGTATTAACTCATGGAAAGCCAGAATCATACTCAGCAATAGACTGACAGTTAATCTGATTTGTGGTGACTAGTCCCGAATACTGGCAGTCTAAAACAGACCCGCATTTATCAATACAGAAAATGTTCATTCTACAAGATCAAGTCCAAAGAGCAAGGAATAAAACAGTGCCCCCCCCCCCACCTAATCCTATTGTTGTCAGAAGCATGTGTGTGCCTGTGAACACAGAGAAGAGTCCAGAAGGCCAGTCAGCAAGATGCTTAGTGATGCCACTACTGGAACCGTAGTGCTTGCTAGCTACAACACTGTCCTATTAATATGAAAATTCTAGAACGTCTAACAGTCGCATCGTTCTGCTTTGAGAAAAGGGAAGGGGCAGTGTGCTACTGTTGTTTGTCGTTTTCTGTCAACATAAGCACAGCGCTGTGTACAGTCCCCACCTAGGGTTTCAGAGAGTCATCCCCTCCTGTGTGTCCTCGCTGATGGCTGTGCTTTCGTTCACATCGTCATTCTCCTCCTCTCCACACCTCAGGCTGCTGCCTTGGTACCCTGACCCTCCCCATCACTCTGAACATGTTCAGATGCTCAGATGTTCAATGGGGAGGGGTTTTCCCCTCCTGGTAATTCAGCTAGAAAACAGTACCCAGGTAAGGGAACACGGCCTACTCTCTGCTTCCTGGGGCAGAGGAGTGAAAACCATGTCATCAAATGATGTGGGAGAAAGACTGGGGAGGCCTCTGCTCCCATCATAGCAACCCCACCCCTGGACTCTTCTTAAATACACACACACTCACGCACACACACATACACATGCGTGTGCGCATGCACACACACATACACATACCAACACACACACATGCACACACACACATACCAACACACACACATGCACACACACATACACATACCAGCACACACACATGCACTCACACACATACCAACACACACACATGCACACACAAACACACACACATACACACACACCTCTCTGGACTTCTTATATGTTAAACATCACGATCATGTTTAAGCCCTATTATTTTGGATTTTCTGCTCTGTGTGGTCATTTCTACTCCTCCAGTGGTGGATTCAAGGATATTGGAGAGAGCAAGAAAGAGAAAAAAAAGACTCAAATGTAAGTTGAAGTAACAAAGAAAGCAGGCAAAGAGTTCTGAGATCCCTTCTGGGCTCTTCTGTGTTACTATTTAGAATCATAAATGCTGACATCCATTCAACAGAGGGAGGCCGTGCCATTATTTCAAGCATTAGCGGCAACACTATGGCAAGTTATTTCACTTTGAAGATGTTTAACACGGGCGCCATAATTGTCACTTAATGGGGCAGGGGATCCAGAGAGACCTGCCTTTGTGTATAGGGCCTCCTCTCTGCAGATCACAAATATTTCCTTTGATGTTTCAGAAACGTAATTATGTCTAGTGCAGATTACAAGCCAGAATCCGCTTTTGTGACAGTTTGGGCGCTTCATTATTTTACAAACACTGTAGCTGCCTCCCCAAAGGGAATGCATTTAGCCCCAAGACCTTCTGGAGAACACTTACTCATGTCCTTGGGACTGGTCAGTGAGTGCCACGCTGCTGGTGGGCAAGGTGGGTTTTGTTTTTGTTTTGCTTTTCACTACAGCCCTCCACAAATGGACATTTCTAGCCACCACTCCCTTCCCTTCCCTGTCTCCTTGCTGCTTATTCCTTTTAGGATTCAGGTTTATTGTGTCCTCCTGGCAAAGCATCCTAGAGCCCATCTCTGGTCCCCTGGCACTGCCTAGTGCTAACTTCTTTCAGAACGATAGCCGTTGTTTGATTCTGAACCACCCCCGACAGGTTTGTGTTTTGAATGCTTATTCCTTGACTGATGGTGCTTTGCGGGGAGGCTGTGGGGCCTGTAGGAGGAGAGACCCAGGAGATGGAAACAGATTGCTAGGTACGGCCCTTTGCAGTTGATCCCCCGTTCCCGGTTCCTGTCAGGCTCTGGCGAGAACAGCTTCTCACGGTCTCCACCACCATGAGATGGGCCATTCCGCCACACCTTCCCCATCATGATGGACAAAAATTGTCAGAAATCCTGAGCTCAAACCAGTATCTCCTCCCTTCAGCTGCGTTGATCAGATATTGTTGTCAAGGTGATGCTGAAGTAAATAAGACAACAGCCGCCATTTATCAGCCTGTACAGGGCACCGGACACAGAGCTAATCAGTGTTTGGTGAGGGTGGTCTCACATAACGCTCATGGCAAACTCACAAGTATTAGAGCATGGACTCTTGTTCTAATCTCCTCGTGAGATTAGGGAGTCTTAGAGATATGGACAACTTGCCCTTAGCCATGCAGGTGGTAGTTAGCAGTCAGAGGCTAAGCCACACTGCCCTGTGGTGGTACACCGTCTCACACTATGTCCCGCCCATGTTCTGTAGCGCCAAGCATCTAGGGACACCCGGGGTTAGCTGAGTAACCTACTGGTAGAGTTTTAGTTTGTTCCCACTCAACTACCCTGGCTTGGGTTAAAAGTCACCAGAGTTTAGTGAGAATGAGTCTCCATGGCTAGGAAGCCCTCGAGGGACCTAGTTAAACTGGGAGATACGAGACCCGCAGTTGAGGCGTTTCCACGCGTGGGGTTGAACACACGTGGATGAAACAAGAGCCACATTTTTCCCCTCACAATTCTACACAGAGACAAAAGAGAACCAACAGCAGCTTGTGAGACATAAGGAACAACCTGCGTAGAAAGCCTAGCCCTGTGCGCCAATCCTAAGACAGGGTTTTGCACTCAGAAGGTGTCCTTGAGGAGGCTCCACAGGCTCCATGCCAAGGGATTTCCTCAGGCCTTACAATGTAGTGTTCCTTCCTAGGGCAGAAGAACTGAGTGGGCCAAGTGTCTGAGAAATGGAGAAGTCAGGCCTGTGCCATCTCTTCTGTGAGTCCTGAGGGGAGTCTTCACAGTGCTCTCTCTCTCTCTCTCTCTCTCTCTCTCTCTCTCTCTCTCTCTCTCTCTCTCCCTCCCTCCCTCTCTCTCTCTCCCTCTCTCTCTCTCTTTCTCTCCTCCTCCCCCTTATTCTTTCTCCCCTCTCATTCTCTTTCACCTTCTCTCTCACTCCTACCTCAGTGAGCTTCTCCATGTCCATTGCTGTACCACACACCCGTGGAGAGATGCCTCTCCCTGCACAGACACAGGAAGCAGCCGCCATGACAGAAGGCGATGCCAAGTGCATAGAGTGGCTTCCAGCAACAGCACCTGGCCTCCTGGCAAGCCCTCAGCCAGGCTTGGAGCTGTGCCTGAGCTTTTTTGTTCCTGATTTTTGACATCTCCCTCACTCCACCCTCCACATCATTTTCCCTCAAAATACCATCCTGTTAAATGCTCCCACCGATGGGCTCGGTCCTGCTCTCTTTATCACGACAAAAGTTAGCCCCGATGGCTCAGCCAGACACAAGCTGAAACATAGCCCTCCTGAAATCGCAAGTTTAATTTGTGAAATGGAAATGAAATCCCCTTTTATGTGGCAGTTTAACAAGCCAGCTTTTGTTCAGGTTGTATGCTTAGGAGAGGCTATTCAGCTCTGCAGGGGACAGGGCAGAATGATCGTTAGTCTAATGAGTGACCACTGTGTGGCTTTTGCACCCTAAGGAGAAATAAAATGGGCTGAGAACACGGAGAGCTATCTACCAGCCATGAGTGACTTGGGCCACAGACCTATCGCCTTTCCAGCCCTCCATCAACAAGCTCTGAAAGCCAGACCCCTTCGATAGCCACTTATAACCAAGGACCAGAAAGGCAGCCTTCAACTACCTTTGTCTAGGTTGTCACGATAGCACCTTGTATTCCCTGACTACCCACCTCCTTCCACCCTGGAGTCTCAAGCTTACATGTAATCACGCCTCTCCCACTGCCTGGCTTTAGACAAGAACATGGCTCAAATTCATTTGTGATGCAGTAGCAATTCCTCCCTCCCATGCTTTTCCTTCCTATCCCCTGGACAGCCACAGGGGCTGATGTGTTTCATTTGCGTTGCTACCCATGCCTGAAATGCGTCCCCACAGTCTTGTCTGCTCTATTCCATGTTCTCCAGTAAGCACTTTGATATTATCGAGGCCACAGATCTATACCCTCAGCAGGCTCCAGGATGAGTTAACCATACCCTCGTTTGGGTTTTTTCTCTTAGTATCTCTTGGGTAGCCCTCCCAGGGCTGTTGCCTTTTCTAGAGCCCGAGGGTGTATTTCTGTCTCCACATGTTGTCCGTCCAGAGACTCAAAACTTCAAAACAGTTTTGAGCATTGCATTGCAAAAAGGAGAAAGGTAGACCATGCGCATAGATACTAGTCCAAGCAGCAGACTCAGGTAGAGGAGGAGCATGCTCCCGAGGCACTCAGAAAGGTCTTCACCCTTAGGGATGTCCCCTGCTACAGACACATCCGTTATTGTCCAGTTCTCATCAGTGAGCTTAATACGGGAAGCCTTCACATTTCTGAATCATGTTTCTCCCAGCATCTAAATTTGTTTCTTTAAATATCTTCATCCAGAACCGCTCACATAACCCCCATTCCCAACTGCTTCCTTCTGCCCTTAGCGCTGGTAGAATCCACCTTGTCCTGTAATGAATGACCTGCTTCTGGTTAGCTCAACTTCAGGAGGAAAGGCCCGGAGAGCTTTCTCTAGCTCATGTTCCTCAAAAGACGAGATGGCAAAATGTGTTGTTTGCAGCCGTGAGGCATCAGGCTTCTACTGGGGAGAGCTAGGCTGGAGGAAGGACAATGGTCCACTCCGCTACTCCTCATCATCACTAAGCCTTCTTGATGGAAGGCCCTCCCTCGCTTAAGTTCATCCATTCCTGTTGCCACTGACAGATGATCAGAAATTGGGTCATGTCAAACTCATTCATGACATCAGGCATTTCCACCTCGCCATCCCATTCCCTCTTCCACACTGCTGTGCAGGAACACCTCATCATTCACTGAACTAGCCTCCTGAGAGATGCATGCTGGGATTGCCCAGCATGCATCTCTCCTTCCCAGTCACCTTCACACTGTGGGCAGTTTTCTTCCTAGACAACAAGCAGAGTATATTATCGCTCTGCACAAAATCTTTCAGTAGCTCTCTGACTGTCTACGGGAAATATTTGAATGCCTTCAACAGACATTGAAGGTCCTCTAACGGTTTAGTCCCGATTCTTTGTTTTCTCTCCTGCTTGCAAGCACCTGGCCTTCCTCCCCAGTGATTTACTGCTCCTTGAATTCAGAATATTCCCTTCTTTCCAGGCAGAAATAATCCCTCCATTTACAACATTGCCACATAGTTCATGTCTTAACTTCTTTGTTCTGACTGTCATTGCACTTAGTCGCTTTCATAGAAGACTAGATGCAGGCTTTGCACACAATAGACGCTCAGGATATTTACAGCGTCTGCAAATAGAACCAATGGATCAAAGATACTGTGAGTTCTAGTTAATGGGTTCACGGGGGCTTGCAAATGGTGGTGGTTAGACCATGGCATGAAGCCGTTCATGATGAGAAAGTGGCTCTTAAGGAATTCACAAAACATTTGAGAGAGTGTAAGTGAATGTTGGAACACTAACCCATCACACAGTAAAGGAAAGGAAACAATCTACTTCAAACACGCAAGCCAAGCGAGGCAGAGGCTGCTCAAGGCTCATTTGACATCTAGTGCCATTTTCATGCCTTGGCTTGGGATCACATATTTGTGATTTAAAATATTTTTGTCTCTCCATGGCAAGATTGAGATTCTTTAGAAGCCTCAATATTCCCGTTCGTGGCTGTTGGAGAGTGTCCTCAAGATGGGTCAGCACAGGAGGCTCTCCAGAGGGAGCATAACCTAGTAGCAAAAGAGCCAGGCCACCTGGGTTCAAATTCCAACTGCTGCTTCATTTATTGCCTGTGAAATTATCAGGTCAGCCAGGACAGCTGCAGAAGACCTTTTCTTCCAGTCCTGAAGGGTGGCTTTCATTTTGCAGAGCCCCCAAATCACTGTTCAATGTAGAATTCAAATCTGGACTCCTTAGGTTGTCACTCCAGATGTGTCAACCATGGTTCTGGTCACTATGACCCTCCTTAATGGGGGAAAGAACCTAAGGCAAGACAGCCACAGACTGGAGGGTGACTGAACACCCAACTCAAAATCAGTCTGATGCTAGGCTGACTAGGACCTGTGAAGTGGCTGGCAGGAAGACTGCTTAGCAAGAATAACAGCGACTAGTTAAGCCAATCAGATTCATTCACCCTCTAGTATATAGACAGCAAGCTTCGGAGAGAGCATCAGTGAAGGCCAGAAGCCAGAATAACACACACACACACACACACACACACACACACACACACACACACACACACACACATCAATGCAGAAAGCAAGAAAGGCGTGGCTCTTTTCCTAAGGAGCTGGGGACGAACACCTGTTCACTTCGCATAGAACACAAACAAACCAAAGACCTGATAATGGTCAGGACTAGCTGGGGACCAGTAAGTTTATTTGGATGACACACAGGAGCATGGCTGAGACGAGGGTGACTCAGAGGCATTTGTGTCTTGGAAGCCTGAGCCAGCTTGGATAATGACTCACGCACCTTGCATCTCTCTAACTCCCTGCCCAGTTTTCAGACCCCAAGAGACTCCCCTCCTTCTGGCCCAGTAATTGTTTACTGCTAACATATAACTTTGGGTAGGAGTCTTGGGAATTTTTTAGTTTTGGAGCTTTCTGGACCTTTGAGCTTCTTTAACTTCCTGGGTCATGAGCGCCTTCCTCTCCGCTCTAGGAAGGAGTGTCTCTCTTTGGAGGAAACAACTAGGTACCCCAGAGGAGCGGCATTCATTTAATTCCCTGAGGACAGAGGTGAAGCTCTCAAACTCTAGGCACCAAAGCAGAGGTCTTGAGTTAAAGATCATGGTGACTCCTCCACATCCCTGTCCATCTCTGGACATGAATCTCAGTCTAGACAAGAACCATCGATTGATTGAGAAAACTGAGTTTCTCTGCTCCTTCCATCTGTGTAGCTGAAGACTTCCTGGTCCAATCTGACCTGTTCTGCTATCCCTTCTGTTTCTCTTCTACATATAAACCTAGGGTCCCAATGACTGCTCATGCTCTTCTCTTCTACCCCAGATCCTTCATCTCTCCCAGCATGACTCCACTCACATAAGGGTGGGTCCTGTGTCTTCTGTCACCTACCCAATAAATATTGGCTGCTTGACTTGTTTCCTAATGCAAAGCACTATAAAGCGAGAGCTGTAATTCCCAAAACCACCCCTGGAGGGCAATTATGCCCCCAGGGGACATTTGGCAAAGCCGGAAGGTATTTTGGTCACAGTTAGGGGATGCGATGTGTTCCTGGAATGCGGCAGGTAGAGGCCAGCGATGTGCTAAACATTCTAGAATCTACTGCCGCAAAGACTTCTAAAAGGTTGAGGAACACTGCACTAAAATCAGAAGAAAGAAAGAAAGAAAGAAAGAAAGAAAGAAAGAAAGAAAGAAAGAAAGAAAAAGAAAGAAAGAAAGAAAGAAAGGAAGGAAGGAAGGAAGAAAGGAAGGAAGGAAGGAAGGAAGGAAGGAAGGAAGGAAGGAAGGAAGGAGATTTGGAGACAATAATTTTAATGATAATGTACTAATGGAAACAGGGTGGCTGAGCCTCATTTCCCTGATGCACTGTGATGCTGTGGTTCCAAGCTCTATAATAATGTTAATTAGAGTAGAAGGCAATCAACAGTTGGCAGCAGACAAACTCTCGCTAGGCAGAATGTGACCACGCCTTGCATAGGGGGGTTTCTGAACCCCACTGACAGCATTGTGGAGGTGTTGGATTATAGTTGCCCAGTGTTGTAGGGATGGTGGACAGACTGAGGATGTTTGAAAAACCTAGCCATGTGGTTGCACTTGAAATGGTCCTACTTAGCATCTTTCTAACCTGGATAATCTTTCCCCCTCTTTCTTAGTCCCACATTGGTTAAGGACATGAGCTCTGGTGGTAGATATCTCAGGTATGGTAGATATCTCACCAACCAATTTCATGCTCCACGCCTGAAGAGTATCATCTGAAAGAATATGTCACATGAAGGAATGGATGGCCCCTTCTTTTAGCTCCACAAACTGTTTCTGCCTGTAGATGAGGGAGTAAATGACACTAAGCATCCAATTGCTGCAGGAATTAAATGAAGTGAGGCCTTGAATGAGAAGCTCCCAGTCATGGAAGGCTACCAGCCCTTCCGCTTTTACAGTGAGTAAGAGTCCACTGGTGCTCTCAGATTCCTGAACGGTGCTGGGATTTCCTCCTCAAACCCTCTGTTTTTTGTCAAAGCACCAGACATGGAGGAAGCCATAATTCACTGGAAACAGGGTAGACTTACATCCCTAAAATTAATTAAAATTCAAAAGGCCCGACTTTAGTTTTTAAGCCAAAGTTGTGCTCACATATTTAAATTTTAATTTGTATGTGCACAGCCCAGGCTAGTAACAGGAACGAGAGCCAGCATGCCATCTTTTTAATATTTTCTCAGCATTACTTCCCTATTGCAAGTGCTTAATACAATAGTAAATGAACAAAGAAGAGAGACCTTGGGTTTAGCCACTGGGTTTCCTAACACTGAAAATGAAATACGGACATGAAAGCTTACCAGCTTGTGTTCTGGTCCACAACTGGGCATAAAGCTATTGGGATGAAAGAGTTTAACTGTAGCGTCAACTCTTCAGATGAAACTGAGCCTCCTCCGTGGCTGCAGAGAGAGTATCCATGAAGCAGAGTTTCTGTAAGTCCACTGCAGGCATGAGAAAACAGCGCGCTGGTGCAAAGCCGCCAGAGGGCTGGATGAGGACATTCGTGAGTTCAGCTCTGAGCTGTTACCCCTTTCTAACTGCAAAATTTCCAATCTCCGTTTTCTCGTCTGTGAAGGGCAATACTGTTAGGCGTCTTACCTTGCTGCTGCCCTGAACCCTGATCACATGCTGATATCCAAATCCCCAGCATACGGGACCCTTGCCTTGTGTGGAAATAGGGTCTAGGCAGAGGCAGCTGTTTGTAAATAACACCATTATATGAGCCCTTCTCGTGTGTAAGAAACGCGCTTACAAAATGAAGTAGTCACACACAGGGAGAATGCCATGGGAAGATGGAGGGTGGTGGGGCACTGCTCCACAAGCTGAGACTGCTACCAAACTCCTGGAAACCGTGGAAAGGCAGGCAGAAGATCTGCCTCCACAGCCCTGGCAGGAACCAAAAGCCCTGCTGACATCTTGATCTTAGGACTTCTGGGCTGTGAGATGAGAAATTTCTGATGTTCTTAAATCATTTGGTGTCTGGTATTTTGCTACAGCAACCATACACCAAGCTAGTACATCTGCCCTACGGGGTTATCATGAGGCATAAAGACAAAGTTCAGAGGACAGGAAAACTACACCACACATTCCATATGGGGCAGAGTCATAGGTTTTGTTCCTATTGGTCATTACTGTAACCCAAACAGAAAACATAATATGTACACTAAACCCAAGAAATACCATCTGTCTCAACACAAGGCAAACCCCTAAATGCCAAAGTCCCTTTTGTTCTGAGAAAACAGGGAGAAAATTATGTGTATGTATGTATGTATATATATATGTGTGTGTGTGTGTGTGTATATATATATATATAGAGAGAGAGAGAGAGAGATGTGTGTGTATATATGTGTGTGTATACTACATATATATGCACATATATGTATATATGTATCCATATGTGTATATATAACAGAGAAATGTTTATTAACAATATTTAATAAATTTTAGTTACATATACATATTTAAATTGCTTTATAAATACCAGATTCTATAACTATTTATTTAGAAATGCCTCTTCCATTTCTTTAAGTAGTGATTTTATAATGCTTTTTTTTTGGGACCACTTAATGTGAATTGGTTTTCCAAAAAACTTCATTTCCACCTAAGTGATCTGAGAGCCATCACTTTTGAATCTTCATATGCTGCTAATGCAGGACTGAATCCAGGCAAGTATTACACTCACATACCATTATAACTGTTATCTCTTTCATTATAACTTACATGTATATTCATGGTCTCCACATTGAAGCCATTAATCGTGTTGCTTTATGGCATAATTTCTAAAAGGCACATTTATAACAGAATCTAACACCTATTGTGAGGTCCTGCTCCGAGAAACACTGTAATTCCCACATCCAACCCAAGGAGTCTTACTAAGCACTGGAGTGATACGGATTTAGATCCTGTAGACTTACTAAGCATTGGAGTGATGTGGATTTGGGGTCCCGTAGACTTACAAGCACTGGAGTGATGAGGATTTGGGGTCCTGTAGACTTACTAAGCATTGGAGCGATGTGGATTTGGGGTCCCGTAGACTTACTAAGCACTGGAGTGATGAGGATTTAGGGTCCTGTAACGTTTTCAACAGAGGACAGATCTAAGCGAATCCTCCAGTCTGAGAGAACCTGGGGCACCTCCATGTAGAAAGAGACCTCCAGCACCTCAGCTACAGCTCAGCATCATTGCCTGTGTCAATCAGGACGTCTTTCCCACCTCACTCACGCTCACCCTTCAATGCTAAGGTCAAATGTCACCATTCCTCTGTGTAGTCGCCCACCTAGTACACATGGCTGGAACGGCCCACCTTGCTTACAACTGCATGCCCCTGTGTATAGCATGGCTGTGCTGTAGCTCGGAGACCATGCCTCTGTCTTCATCAACCACACATGCCATTTTCTCTGCAAACAATGATCCGCCTTTGCTTAATACATTAGAGGGAAAAACTCTGGTTCTTTCCTTCTGATTATTGTGCAACAATTTGTGTATTATGGAAATGTTTTGAAAAGTACATCCTCTAGCCACGTGTGATGGTGCGTGCCTGTTATCTCAGCACCCTGCAGGCTGAGGCAGGAGGACAGTATGTTCTCAGCCATCCTGGGCTGCGTAGTGAGCTCTCGTCTTGGAAAAGAGAGAGAGAGGAGGGAGGTAGATAAAATTAAGTACATCTTCTAAAAGTCTCACACTGTGATGGGTCCCTATGGGCTCCCGTCTAAACACTCAGTCCACAGTGGTGATGCTGCTTGGGGAGATTTGGAGAGATTTCTGGCCTGGCCCTATGCCCAGCTCACAGACTCTACTTGGTGTTTACAGTGGAAGATGCGATCTCTCAGTTTCCAGGACCAGCCATGCCTCCTCCACTATTATAGAGTCTCCCCGTAGACTCTATAATATAATAAATGTTCTCTTCTATAAGCTGTCTTGATGTGGTGGTTTGAATGAGAATGGCTCCCATGGGCTTGTAGATTTAAATGCCTGGTCACCAGGGAGTGGCACTATTTGAAAGGACTGGGAGGTATAGCCTTGGTGTAGGAAGCTTGTCACTAGGGGTAGGCTTTGAGGTTTCAAAAGCTCGTTCCAAGCCCAGCATCACTCTTTCTTCCTGCTGCCTGCGGATTCAGATGTAGAACTCTCAGCTACTTCTCCAGCACCATAGCTGCCTGTGTGCTGCCATGTTCTCTGCCACTAAAACTGTAAGCCAGCCCCAATCAAGTGGTTTCTTTTAAAAGAGTTGCCATGGCTACTTCAAAAGCTCATGTCATTCCCAGTTAACTTTCTCTGCCTCATGCCTGTGAACCAGATGTAAGCTCTCAGTTACTGCTTCAGCTCCAGCCTACCTGAAGGCTGCCATGTTGCCCACTATGGTAGTTATGGATTCTACGCCTCTGAAATCATGAGCCACAATGAAATGCTTTATTTTATAGCTTGCCTTGGTCATGGTGTTTTGTCATGGCAGCAGAAAAGGAACTAAGACAGTTGTTTTCCAGATCTTGCCGTGTTAAGCTTTATTCTTCCAACTCCCACTTCTGTTCTTACTGAAACACATGAGTAACTTGCAGTTTTCATGGGCTCGTGGGCTCATTCCCCTCACTATCTTCAGAGAACTAGCTCTTGTGTTCCTACCATAGAGTCTACAAAACAAAACCTTCCACAGAGTCTACCAAATA
Source organism: Microtus pennsylvanicus (assembly GCF_037038515.1). NCBI lineage: Eukaryota > Metazoa > Chordata > Mammalia > Rodentia > Cricetidae > Microtus > Microtus pennsylvanicus. The sequence continues at coordinate 84,128,131 of NC_134580.1, read as the reverse complement.
AAAAAAAATGTATCACTCACTCACGGTGTGCAATGCTTCCTGCACAAGTCTGTCAAGAGCATTGGGAAAATGAAAATTACACTAAACATAGCCTTGCTCTCATGCTCCTTACATTCCAACTGATAGGAGAAGTAGACTTAACACTATTAGAACATGGTAATTCTGGTAAGGTCTACACAAAACTAGATAAGAATAATTAACTACATAATGGGCTGTGCTGTTTGAAATTTCATGTTAGAGAAAGTGGAACATATTTTTAACCATGAGAAAAGTTCATGTCATTCATTAAATGACATTTAATGGAGGAAAATTTGTGGAGTGGGTGGGTAAGGGGGCTACAAAAATCATTGCAAGTCAAAAGAATAGGGCTAGAGTAAATAATAATAGGCAGAGTAGATAAAATATTTGCTGCACAAACATGGAGACCCAAATTCAGATCCCCGGCATCCACATAAAAACCAGATGTGGTGCTGTGTACCTGTAATCCCCAGCACTAAGAGGTAAAAACAGAAGATTCCTGGTGAGCTCTGGGTATGATGAGAGGTCCTGTCCCAAAAATGACGATGGAGAACAAAAGAGGACAATACCTGATGTTGACCTCTGGCCTCCACACATACAACACACACACGCACGCGCACACACACACACACACACACACACACACATACACACACACACACACACATATACACACACACACACACACACACACACACACATACACACACACACACACACAGAGAGAGAGAGAGAGAGAGAGAGAGAGAGAGAGAGAGAGAGAGAGAGAGAGAGACAGTCACTGAGGGGCACTGCAAGCAGAAGGAACCCCCAGGCTGGCAGACAAAATCTGACTAGCTAGCCTTCTGTTTCCTTGGCCATCCCTGTTAGTTAAGCTGAAGTCCTGAGAAGGAGAAACTGAGGAAGCTGATAGAGTCTAGAACAAGCATTGTACCTGCAGTTTCAAAGAGTCTGAAATGCTCTCTCACAAGCCAGTGTGAACACACCTGAGCTTCAGAGGGGCCTGAAGGGGATCAAAATTGAAATAAGGCAGAATGGTGCATTCCTGTTGACTCCAGACTTCCTGTTTCTGAAGAAGAGAGAACTGAATTAAAACCTTAAAATATCACTATTCCAGGTTCTGTGGTAAAATACCTCCAACAAAAGTGAAGAAGGGAGAGTTTATTTGGGGTCAGAGTTTGGGGTTGTGGTCCATGGTTGTAGAGTCGCAGTTCACAAGGAGACAGCTGCTCACTGTCTCAGCAGTCAGGAAGCAGAGAGTGATGAACAGTGTTTGTATTTAACTCACTTTCTCCCTTTTATGTAGTTCAGGATCACAGCTCAGAGAATGGTGCCCCCCCACACATGGGGTGAGTCTTCTTACCCCAATTAACTCAGTCAAGATAACCCCCAGAGGTGTGTGCAGAGGCCCATCTCCCAGTTAATTCTAGAACTACTCATCAACTTGACAATTGATATTAACTACCACAGTCATAAATATCCAATGAAAGGGTCCTTGGCAAATAGACTAAAGTCATCTCCTACAGTCACACAGCAGGGAGCCATTAAATTTGTTGGAGGGCCAGCAAGGTGACTTTGTGGGTCAAGGTTCTTGCTACCAAGCCGGACAACTTAAATTTGATAATCCCAGAAACCCACATGGCAAAAGAAGAGAACTGACTGTGACAAATTGTTTTCTGACCTCCATGTGCATGCTGTGGCACAAGTACACACACACAAACACACACACACACATACGACAGAGGACAGAGAGAGAATAAATAAAGTAATAGAAATTATTGTTGGAGAACACTCACAAACTTTGAAAAATGTTAGTCATGAGGGAATCATGAGATATCACTGAGCAAAAGAAATTAAACTATGAAATAGTGTTGGTGGAGGCAAATTCACTGCCTCTGAGCGCCATTCTTTCCGCCTCAGATCTAGGGTTGCAGTGGGTCTGTGTCACCATTAAGCAATTTGTAATACGCTGCTCACAGACCCCATTTAAGTGCTAGGCTCCCTGAAGGAGCCAGAGCAGTACTTACAACTAGCACAAACCAGGAAGCCCCTGTTTCTTAAGAAGCTGCGTGGTTTTAGCCACAGTGCTCCTGCTCATTGCCAGCAAACAGAGCTCATCCAAAAAAACAAAAAATTGCAAGCTATCAAGAAGCCATGCTTAACTCTGTTCTTTTGTGCCTAGAATTCCTTTTCAAGCTCTCTCAGGTTTTATGGATGTAGCCACTCACATTGGGTGCAAACCTGCAGTCAGAGGCTGCTTGTTAATTTCCCAGCTGCCCAACTCTAAATAACCACATAGAAACTGTATGAATTGCAACACTGCTTGACTATAACTCTAGTGTATTCCTAGTTAGCTCATACATCTTGAATTAACCCGTTTCTATTAATCTATGTATCACCAGATGGTTGTAACCTACTGGTAAGTTTCTGTCCAGCATCTGTCTCCTGAGGTGGCTACACCCTGACTCTGCCTACTTTCTCCCAGCATTCAGCTTAGTTTTCCCGCCTAGCTCTATTCTGCCCTGCTATAGGACCGAAACAGCTTTATTCATTAACAAAACACATTCACAGCATACAGAGGGGAATCCCACATCAAAAGAGTATTTAAAAAATTCATATTTATAAAAGTAAATAAATAATGTACAGAACCAAATAAGTAAGTGTCCAGGTTTGGAAGATGGTTCTGTGGGTAAAGAGTCTGCTGCACAGGCATGAGGACCTGGGTTCGGATCCCGGTCATCCGTATAAACACTGGGTGCAGCTACCTCTAACCTCAGAGCTATGAAGTCAGACAGGTGTGAACTCTCTGACCAGTCATGCAACTGAATTGATGAGCTCCACATTCAGTCAGAGACTTACTATTTTCTAAAGTTTTTACAATAAGCATTTATTGCTTTTTTTCCCCTAAAGCAACACCAAGTTCATGTAAATATTTCCTGACCAGTGTCAAAATCCAGCAATAGGTGCATGGTTGTCTATGATCCCTGCTTTCTGTGAAGACCAACTCATCCCTAGGCACAGACTCAATGGCAGGTTGTCAGAAGTGCTGTTCTCAAGCACAGAAGACAGACCTCTCAGCATCTCCACTGCATCATTAACTCATTTGATGAGGGGAATACAGAGTTCAGTTCACACCTACTGCGTTAGGCTGCTCTGTAATACCAAGGGCCAACTCAAGAAATTGATCATCAAAATAACAAATAATCCAATAAAAAATGGAGTACAGACCTAAACAGAGAACTCCCAACAGAAGAATCTAAAATGGTTGAAAGACACTTAAATGCTCAACATCCTTAGCCATCAAAGAAATGCAAATCAAAACAACTCTGAGATTCCATCTTAGAATGCTCAAGATCAAAAACACTGATGACAACTTATGCTGGAGAGGTTGTAGGGTAAAGGGAACAGTTCTGCATTGCTGGTGGGAATGCAAGCTGGTACAACCCCTTTGGATGTCAGTGTGGTAATTTCTCAGAAAATTAGGAAACAGCCTTCCTTAAGACCCAGTAATACCACTTTTGGGTATATATCCAAAGGATGCTCAATTGTCCCACAAGGACATGTGTTCAACTATGTTCATAGCAACATTGTTTGTCATAGCCAGAACCTGGAAACAACCTAAATGCCCCTCGGCTGAATAATCGATAAGGAAAATGTGGTATATTTATGCAATGGAGTACTGCATGGCAGAAAAAAAATAACGACATCTTGAAATTTGCAGGCAAATGGATGGAACTAGAAAATATCATATCGAGTGAGGTAAACCAGACCCAGAAAGACAGTTATCATATATACTCTTTCATAAGTGGTTTTTAAACATAGAGCAAAGAAAAATCAGCCGACAAATCACAATCCCAGAGAACCTAGACAACAATGAGGCCCTATGGGAGACATGCATGGATCTAATCTACATGGGAGGTAGAAAAAGACAAGATCTCCTGAGTAAATTGGGAGCATAGGGACCAATATAGAACGTTGAAGGGGACGGGGGGAGGCAGGGAAGGGAACAGAGAAAAATGTAGAGCTCAATAGTTCTTTTAAACTATTTTAAAGAACTAAAAAAAATCAACTATTTATTATATCTACTGCATTAGGCTACACTTTAATACCGACCACTGTTTGTTATGCATTTTCTGAAGAAGGACTCTAGACCAAATACTCTGTAGTCATCTCACTTGCCCTTCTATAAGGGTAAAAGTTGGGTACTGAGAGTTAGTTACCATTACTACCATTTCCAGGCCAAAAGCCACCACCGCCCCTACCCAGTGCCCCATAGACAAGTCTGTCTGCTTTCAAAGTCTTCACTATATATATTTTCTAAAAACTATGATTTTTTCTGTATTTTTTTGTTTTTTATATCCATTCTCTTTTATGTCTATAACTCTGTCCTTCCAGGAGACTCACCTGTTAATATTTACCGAGAATTCCTATGTGTTAAAAAAGATCTTACCAAAGACTTGGATCTGGCACAAATACCTCCGACTAGGAAACGGCCAGCGATGAGGTAATCAATGACAGTTGGGAGAACCAAATTACATTAAAAGAGAAGATAGATATGCTAATTACCTTAATCATGGCATAACTTCACAGTGTGCACATGTAGCCATACAACATGCTGTGCACTGTAAAGAATACATAGTTTTTGTCAATTATACTTAAATAAAACAGGAAAATTAAAACTAAAAAACAAAAGCAATGGAGTACTCAAAATGTCTTACTTCTTAATACACATTTATGTTATTGACTGTGCTCTTTCATGCCTGCATGGAGTGAGACTACATCAAGGTGCATGGTGCAATGCCTTCCTGCCTCTGCATGCTTGTCTCATTGGTGTGCACAGCACAATGCCTTCCCTCCTCTGCATGCTTGTCTCATTGGTGTGCACAGCACAATGCCTTCCTGCTTCTGCATGCTCATCTCATTGGTGTGCACAGCACAATGCCTTCCCTCCTCTGCATGCTTGTCTCATTGGTATGCACAGCACAATGCCTTCCCTCCTCTGCATGCTTGTCTCATTGGTGTGCACAGCACAATGCCTTCCTGCCTCTGCATGCTTGTCTCATTGGTGTGCACAGCACAATGCCTTCCCTCCTCTGCATGCTTGTCTCATTGGTGTGCACAGCACAATGCCTTCCCTCCTCTGCATGCTTGTCTCATTGGTGTGCACAGCACAATGCCTTCCCACCTCTGCATGCTCATCTCATTGGTGTGCACAGCACAATGCCTTCCCTCCTCTGCATGCTTGTCTCATTGGTGTGCACAGCACAATGCCTTCCCTCCTCTGCATGCTTGTCTCATTGGTGTGCACAGCACAATGCCTTCCCTCCTCTGCATGCTTGTCTCATTGGTGTGCACAGCACAATGCCTTCCCTCCTCTGCATGCTTGTCTCATTGGTGTGCACAGCCCAATGCCTTCCCGCCTCTGCACCCTCATCTCATTGGTGTGCACAGCCCAATGCCTTCCTGCCTCTGCATGCTCATCTCATTGGTGTGCACAGCACAATGCCTTCCTGCCTCTGCACCCTCATCTCATTGGTGTGCACAGCCCAATGCCTTCCCTCCTCTGCATGCTTGTCTCATTGGTGTGCACAGCACAATGCCTTCCTGCCTCTGCACCCTCATCTCATTGGTGTGCACAGCCCAATGCCTTCCCTCCTCTGCATGCTTGTCTCATTGGTGTGCACAGCACAATGCCTTCCCTCCTCTGCATGCTTGTCTCATTGGTGTGCACAGCCCAATGCCTTCCCGCCTCTGCACCCTCATCTCATTGGTGTGCACAGCCCAATGCCTTCCTGCCTCTGCATGCTCATCTCATTGGTGTGCACAGCACAATGCCTTCCTGCCTCTGCACCCTCATCTCATTGGTGTGCACAGCCCAATGCCTTCCTGCCTCTGCACCCTCATCTCATTGGTGTGCACAGCCCAATGCCTTCCCTCCTCTGCACCCTCATCTCATTGGTAGCTTGGAGCTGGCCATGGTAGAAATATTTACACCATGCAAGTGGAAAATACCACACACAGATACACAGCACTTGTTTGTTGTTTTGTTGATTGCTCAGACTTCAAAGAGTAGTGAAGAAAATGTTAATAATGTTGATTAAACCTAAAATGGTGCCATCCTTGCCTTCTCTTTCTCTTCTTCTCAGCTATTACATGAGACACCAGAGGGGCCAGCTTTTTTATTGTTATGCACTCCACTAAGGAAGCAGGTGGATGGTGCTCTAATTTGTGGCTTTCCTGTGCCATCCATGATGTGAAGACAGACGCCTCATTGCTGAATCTGATTGGAATCAAACATGTCCTTATGGTTGACCACAAATCAGGCAAAACTCAACGAAAGCATTTTGTCATCAAATGACAAAAGGTTTACAGTAACATGTGTTATGTATTTTCATCTTCACTTGTAAGCTGTAAGCTTTAAATCTTTTATACCAGTAAAAACTATAATAAGTCATTTTCCCTATAAGGTGAGTTGTTGAAAATTTAAAATAACATTGCATAGATAGATCCCCACTTTAATCTGATAATTATTTAAGGACAACTCTTCAGGGATTCCCAAGAAATTCCAGGAAGAGCAGCATTTCAGGCCTTTTTGTTTTAATATTTTGTGAATATCTTATCACTATCACAAACCAAAATATCTAAGTTATTGACTCGGGTAGTATGACATTTAATATTTTCCTGTGGTATTTAGAAATGAACTTACTAATAGCTAATATATGCATGAGATCATGAGATGGTTTTTCAACAGTATGAGAAGCTAAGAGATGTTTATTCTCTTAAAATCAGACTAAAAGAAAATGGAATCTAGAAATAGATTTAATTAGTATGCTTCATAAAGTATGTAAAAGAAAAAAATTCCTGTTTAAAAAAATCACACCCACATCAAAATTAGCATCAATGAAGCTATATGAGATATTGATTTATAGTCTATATACATCACAGGGAAACATTCTAACAGAAACACTATGAATGGTGCTTATTGTTTTAAGTCATGTGATAAATAAACCTAAATAGTGTCAGAAACATGCCTTCGTCCCCATTCTTTTAAAGATGCTTCAGGCTCTGGATGTGTCTTTTAGGTAGCTCACCACAGATCACTCTGGAGTTTAGAAACTCCCTTGAACATGAGCTAGAATGCAAAAGCAACTTTCTATACCAGAAGCACTCTTGGAACCTTGAGAACTATTAGCCACAGCGTCTTTTCGGCGGTGTGTGCATGCTTAACATATCACTACATGTATACTCCGCCATCATTGCTGACTCACGTACCTAGCTCCACCGATGAGCACCAGCAATACAAAACCAGCATGGTTCACGCTCACCCTTCACTCAGCCCTTGAACTATGACCTCCTAAGAGGGAGGTAGAGGGGGAAGTAGTGTGGGGAGCTCTCCTTTACAAATCTGACACCTCTGACTTCAGGCCCGTTTCCTGTCTTATTTGGCTATTTCCTATATAGGTAAGGAGCAAGGTTTGGATTGTGACATGTAAATACATACAATAGTGAGTCAGTGTTAAAGGTCATCCAGACTTAAGGCTGGGAGATGGCTTAGCCAGTGAAGGGCTTGTTGTGCAAGTACAGAATTTGAGCTCAGTTCCCAGACTTTATGGAAAAAGCCACACTTGTTCACGGCACTTCGAAGGCAGAGACAGGCAGGTAAATCACTACGGCTCATTGGTCAGCCAAGATAGCTGAATTATTGACTTCCAGGCCAGTGAGAAATCCATAGCTCAGAAACAAGTAAAATGATCAAAAAGTGAAGAGCATCCTGAGAAAGTACACCTGTGGTTGACCTCTGGCCTCCACAAGCAAGCACATGTACCTGCACATGCATGAACACACACACACACACACACACACACACACACACACACACCGTCACCCAGACTTTAAAGAACACATTTTATATATGCTACTCTTACTATATAAGACACATGATCATCATTATCTTAATTGATGAATAGCCATTGGGTTCATACACACAAATGAACTTCCTCTGCAAATAGGGCTCCTCCCCAGCCCCAGCTGTAGAGGTCAGATTCATTACATGTGAAAACGCCTGACTCTTCAGGTACTGAAGGTATTAGGGGGAAAGCAATCTGTCCTGAGCTCTGTGGCTGTATGTGGTAGAGCAGGTTCCATACGGATTGCTTGTCCAGAGAGTGTTCCATCCTCTGTGTTTCAGAGGCTTTGGGAATCCAGGCTCTGGGCATTTTGGGTTGAGTGATTCAAAGTGCAGAGGGGTGACCATTACATTCCAGAACACAGGTGATGTGGGAGCGGTAAGAGCCAACACTCACTCAGGGATTCTGCACACGCGGGAAGAGTGGGTACCGCTGACTCGGGGAAGCCAGCAGATGGATGGATAAGGACTGATGGATGGACAAGACTCTGAAACCAAATGTCACTTACAGGAGCTGTTATTAAAAATGGCAAGACTATTTGCAGCATAGGCAGTTTTCCAAGTTTAGGCCAGAATTAAAGCAAACAGACAAAAACAAAGGATACACTAAAAATAATGGAGTCTCTCGCTGAACTCAATCAAAGAAACAACAAACATCAAAATAAGATCAGAAGAGTTCTCCCTTGGGGTCCGCATGGAAATTGCTATCGACGCACCCTCCTGATTTCCATAGCTTCTAATTTCTTCTCTCGGTGATTGGAAACCAAATATACAATTTTATCCTCCTTAATTCCCTCTGACTAGGAGTTGGGAATTTTCAATACCACAGCTAATTAAAGACACATTAGTAGAGCGAAGGCTTCTCTGCAGCTCCCCTGACATGGAAGGGTTAATCACATACATTTACCATCCTAACTTAAGCAAGAATAATAAGGGCAAGGAGCTGGCCTTTATGGCAACCTTTCTGAGATGATGCCTCTTCTTCAAAGCACAACAGTTTAAAAAAAAAATTAAAAGCCATGCAAATGGAGATGAATGGTACGCAGGCCACTGAGGTAATTAAAAATGTATTTCCCATCTCCTAGTAATTGAATTGTGTACAAGCTGCAAGTTAATGAGGTCATCTACCCTCAAGCAGTGACAGGAAAGCAGGAATAATTATCTTTCCATTTTTTCCTGTGTAGCAATTAATTTTAACCATTCGCCGACACCCCACTTCCACTCCCCTCATCCCAGTCAGTCAAAGTCATTGCTAAACTGAATTGACAAGCAATTGATACGGTGGCGGCCTGGAGGTGCCGAGGCAGGCAAGGTAATCAAGGGGCTGCAGCTGTTGAGGGCTAAGCGCTTCCAGGTGAACGTCGCCTGAGATTTCGCATTCTGCCACTCGGAGGACCCGGGACACACCGCGGTGGCTGACAGAACATCTGGTGCCAGGTGGGCTGGGAAGGGGCACCGCTGACTTGGGAAGGCAACAGAAGGATGGACACGGATTGATGGATGGACAAGACTTTGAGGCAAAATGTCACTTACGAAAACTGTTCTCCAAAAACGGGAGAGGAAATGTTTAGCCATCCGTTCAACTTGTGTTGAGTTTATGGGGATCATCAAACTTCCTGGAGTTTTAGGCCAGTTGTTAGGGCCCTGATGGCCAATTCTTCTGGAACTTGTGGTCAAGAAAAGTTCCTTCAGTCGTTTTGGTCAACAAATGCTCACTGTTGCTAGGCAACCTCATGCTAGCCCAGCACAGCATTGAGAGTGATTTATTCCACATCCTCAGCAGTTGGGCTATATGGCCCAGAATGCATCATGTTTTGACAGGTATCAGTCTAGCTGATGTCTAGGCCAAACCCCAGGCTTGTGATTCCATCAATTCTTGTCTAACCAGTACAAGTGGAGAAAAGTATCTTAGCAGCTATCTAAGAGACGAGAGCCCTGCGATGCTTACTTTCTTGGGTTAACTTGAGTGTACTAAAGACGCGCAGCTAGCTAGCTTCGCATCATTTTTGTATAAGTCTAAAAGGTGTTCCCAGGAAAAATGACATTAGCCTCAATCAGCTAAGTCAACAAAAAACATGCCCTTATTCAATGTCAGCAGGTACCATGCATCCGCTGAGTGTTTATGTGAACAAAAATTTAGGAAAGGAGAATTTCCTCTTTCTTCTAGAATTAAGACACCTGTTTCTCCTTGCCCTTGAACACCAGAAATCTAAATCATTAGGCCTTCACATATTTATAACAGAAATCCTGAGGCATACCAGCTGTGACCTGGTTTTTACATCTTCGGAAGCACACAGAGTCACACCACTGGCTTCCCCAATCTTCACGACCAATGCAAATCTGGGGACTCCTCAACATCTGTAATTTCAGAAACTGCTTCTGTCAATTATCTGTCTGCTAACTAACTATTGCCTCCATAATTACACCATCAGAACAATTCTATCATCTACCTACCTATATATCTGCTCATCTATCTATCTACACTGTAATTACATAGACCAATTCCATCAACCACCTATCTATCCACATACTATCTATCCTGTTCTATTTACTAGCTCCATCAGTTCATGAGCCTATTCCACCAACCCATCTACCCATCTATTTATCTATCTTATTGGTTCAATTTCTCTGAGAACCTTGACTAACAGAAGGCCTCCATCCATTAGCCCATCTAGACTTACTTAGCATTTAAACAGATCTTAAAAAAAAATTTAATTAGTTGTCCCTGTGTCTCTGTGTGGGTATATCCACATAAGCATAGGTGCCGGTGGAGGCTAGAAACATTGATTACCTAGAGCTGGAATTACAGGCAATTGTAAACCACCCTAACATAGATGCTAAGAATCAAACTTGGTTACCCTGGAAGAGCAACAAACACTGTTAACCCACGAGCCATCTCCCTGGATCCCTACTCAGGTCTTAATGCCAAGTAGGGGCTTAGTACTAAGTCCTCTGAGAAAAAGCACTAAAAGCTATGTATCAGCACCAGTGCTAAGTAAGTACTGCATACTGAGTAGTACTAAACCAAGCAGGAGTTTTTGGCTCAGCTTATTATTGTCCAGATATAAGCATTGATAGAAAATTTACTCTTCATATGTCCTTTTACTAGCAATAACATTTGGCTACCTTGTCATGGGATGACTGGGTGAAGGGAAGGATCGAGTGAGGGTATCGCTGTCAAAGGTGCAACCTCCCTCTCGTTCTTTGAGGTCATGTTGTCTGTATTACCCTTCTGCATGTGTCCAGGATAGAGGACATAACTCAAGTATCCAGAATCATCCCACTAAGTGGGCCTCAGTGACCATGGAGCTGCTCAGGAGGCTCAGAGTTAGCACTGGGAAGAGACTCCACCAGGAAGTCTGGGCTCCTAGGAGTCTTGCTGGAAACAGCAGCTGCGCAGGAGGGCATGGTGAGACCAGGCTGAGAACTCACTTCCCCACTCTCCAGCCTCCACAGGCTTTCTGGAGAGAGCCACACCGGGTAGAATAGGCGACTGGAAATCACTTGTTCACAAATAATTGCATGAAATGGATTTCTTTTGGAGCATATACCCTAATAGTTTTGAATTGCCAAGGATTAGCTTGCCCAGAGCCTAATGAAAATTCTCAAAATCCAGACAGCAGGCATAGAGGGAGGGAAGTGTCTGTGTGTGTGTGTGGGGGGGGGTGTCCTGGGTGTAACAGAAGGGAAAGGGATAGAATCTTTTCTCTTCGTTCATGAGGCTTTTATTTGACGCCTCATTCACTTAAGGTCTATGTCATTTCCTCAAGGGAACCATAGAGGAAAGGCCCCTTGAGTCCAGTCCCACTCTGATTATTGTAGAGGTGACCCGGGACGATTCAGGGACCTGTGGCACAAAGGAGAAGCCTCCCTCAAGGCTTGCCTGGGATGGCAAACATGTTCCTACCTGAATCCCGGAATAGCCCCAGAGTGGAAGTGTTCCTAATCTATTGTCAAGATGAGCAATAATCACTCCAGGCTTCCTGCTCCCAGGAGTCAGTGCACACGGTCAGCAGATATACCCTGTATGTTCATAACTGCCCTATGGTCAGCAAATACACCCTGGATATTCATAACTGCCCTACGGTCAGCAGATACACCCTGTATGTTCATAACTGCTCCTCCCACCCTAACAAATCTCTCTCCTAAGGGAACAGAAGAGCTGTTGTTGGTTGACTTCCTTCTACATGTGAGGAAGTTTATGCATCTCTTCACTTGGTTTTCATAGCAATCTTACCCAGTGTTAAATCCCACTTTCCAAATGAGAAAACTGAGCCTCGGAGAACAAAGGCTTCAGGGAGTTGACAGAGCTCCCCACTGGTCCTGCCCTGCATGGTATCCAGGTGAATCAACACAGGCTGTGCTAGTTCAGGGCACTCCATACACACACGCCATCAGTGACTCACTAGCCACTGGCCATACACAGTGCTTACATGACAGACAGAAGCTGGAACTCAGAGCCATGACTTGTCCAAAGTGACAGTCACTGTGGGTTAGAGCTGAGATTGACAGCTGACAATATCTGCACATATATTCCCCATACCAGTAGGCCTTCTGGGTTAGGGCTGCCCAAACCTTGCAGCCACGAGTGCCTTACTGAGTCTCTGGAATTCTAACATGCTGCTGCTTGCGACCTTCTTTGAGAAAACTGAAGAGTCCCAAGACAGGCCAGACCGGGGTGGCGGGGGGGGGGGGAATCCTGTCTGCCTCTGTGACACAGAGCTATGCAGCATCTCATATCGAGAGGCGAGGTTCCAATCGGGCCCTGGGGAAAGGCTGCGACTGCACAGGTGTGCACACACGTGAGCACACATTCATGGAGCGGCTCGGAAACAGACGGTGTTGTTCTCGAAGGGCCCACCAGCAGGACACTCCGCCATCCCCTGCTGGAGACAAGCTGTTCGACCTCTGTGCTGATCCCTGGAACCAGTGTACAGGCAGACAGAAAGAAACCTGGCTTCATTTGGGTGGCCGGATTGCCATGTGAGGGGAAACCCTCCCGGAACAACAGATTTCTCTGAGGAGAACACAAAAGGATGGACAGGTGGCTTTCTATTGAAAAGCAGCACCCTCAACTTCCCCTCTAGACTCCAAGCCGCCTGGCCAGGCTGGAAAGGAAAGGACATGCTGGCTTCAAATGGAGACGTATTTTGAAATGCAAAAGTACCTTTGGAATTGTTTGAGCATTTTAATCAATAAATAAAGGTTCTTGGAGGATGATGCAGGTGATCACAATGAGGATTAGGCTGCTAATTATTAAGCAGAGAATCTTGGTAGCTGCAATTTATCGAGCACCTACTACCTGCTAGGAACCGTGATTTCCATTCCATGCTTTCTCTAATTCGATCCTCCCAGGAGCCCCCGTGGTTGTTAATCTATGCATGTCCCCATTTTCAGAGGAAATGGATGCTGTAAGCATGGTTTGTATTCACTTTCCCAAAGGCTAGCTATCTAACAAACATAGAAGCTGGGGTTTAAATTGAGACTATTTTATTCCAAGTCTGTGATGGATCTCTCCTCCTTACCTCACTCACCCCCTCAAGTACACACACACACACACACACACACACACACACACACACACACACACACAAGAATATGAGGTGTGTGTACACATATACCCTAATGCATAAAATAATGTACCCCAAGCAATTAACTCTCCAAAAAGCAAGAACTCCAGGGCAGACTCTGGCCTCTCTATTCAAAGGCCGACCTGACTGGAGGGTGGAAGGAGGTACCCACGGTATCCTTGTGCTCCTAGGTGAAGCCTGCTTTGCTTTGGATCCCATGTCTCCTTCTCTTCAGGAAACCCGTTCTATCAATGAAGCTTTCTCTTGTATTATTCAGCCTCTCCACTTGAACACACAATTTTATTTTCCATATGCCTTTGTCTTTCTGTTCTTTGTATATTAAAAAAATAATTAAGACTTCTGTCGACTGCACACTGTGTTTTATTGCTAAACTATCACATTGCTTTTGGTCTATACTTGGTTCACCTTTCACAATCACCTGGCCCTGAAGCCCTGCCCCAGAACTTCTCAGCTATAACCTACGTGTCACTGCATCTCAGCATCTCTTTCTTCCCTCTGAGGAAACCAAAGGCTATCTGATAAGTCTGTGCTAACAATGGAAACCGCAACATGGCTTAGTCAGTTACCCCATTCTTCCCAAACCTTTCTTTTTTCACAGGCAATCTCAGGGACGACAGACCTTCTCCCCAAAGGATTTCAAGCAGCTGTAGTTTGACTGAGACAACTGCTTCTCAGTGAATATCCCTGGGTAAATTGATACCACCAGCCCCTAACAACCAGATCTTTGAGTGAAACCTAAATGCTTTCTCACACTTTACCTTCTCTGGTCTGTCTTTTAAACCCACGTGATCTTCAGTGTAAGCAGTAATAATTTTTATCTCAAAAACAGCTCATAAATGGGATGCTCTAAAAAGCTTCATGAAGCCGTCAGAACCAGAGAGATGGCTCAACAGGTAACGTGCTTGTTACCCAAGTCTTACAGTACCTCGATCCTAAACACCTAAAAGCAGGGCACAGTGACATGCACCTTGCATTGATTTTCTTTCTTTCTTTCTTTCTTTCTTTCTTTCTTTCTTTCTTTCTTTCTTTCTTTCTTTTTCTGTCAACTTGACACAAACAAGAATCATCTGGAAAAAGCAAACTTCGAATGAAAAATTACTTCAATCAGCTTGGCTTGCAGGTGAGTTAAAAATTAATTTTGAGCATGTGTGTGTATGTGTGTGTGTGTGTGTGTGTGTGTGTGTTTGCATGAGTGCCAGAGGTTGGTTATGTGTGTTTTCTGTAAATCTCCACCTTACCTTTTGACACAAAGGCTTTCCATAGACCCCAAAGGCAGACTAGCTGGCCTGTGATCCCCTAGGAGTCTCCTGTCTCTGCCTCCTAGTGCTAGGGTTACAGGTGTGAACTACTTGGCTTTCTGTTGCTGTGATCACACCATGACCAAAAGCAACATGTGGAGGAAACAGTTTATTGTTTCCTACAGTTTACAGTCCACAATGGAGGGGAGCTAGGGCAGGAATTTAAGGCAGACTGAAGCAGGACCATAGAGAAACACAACTTACTGGCACACATGCACTTCCTTAGCTTGCTGTTTTGTTTGTGCATGTGTGGGTGTGTGTGTGCGCGCACGCGCACACACACACACAGAGGATTCATTTTTTAAAACTGTCAAGGGACTAAATTTAGAAAATAGGAGAAGTAAGATTAAACTTACTTCTTTGATTTCCAACTAAATATTCTTTACTTTCTGTGGTTCCTAGCTGCTCTTCTTTGAGTCCAGAAAAGCCCAGTGGTATCAGTGGGTGAAGGGAACAAAAAAACCCAGGAGAGTCCAGAGAGGCAGGAGAGGCTGGTGAGACATCCCAAGATAATCTGAAATGCACCGTGCTTGCTCTGATTTACAGCGGTGTCTTCAAAGGATTTCTGAGTGCAAGACATTTGCAGTTACTAGGAGGGATGGAAATAATTACTTTTCATCTAAAAAAAGAATTGCAGAAACAAGGGGGATGCCCAATAAGTAGAGAAGGAGGCAGGAGAGAGGTGGGGGCAGGAGCTTGTCTACAGGACCAGGCTGAACCCTCTCAGCCGCAGCAATGAGGACAGCCTGCACCCGCCGTCTGCACTCTGTGATTAAAGCAGCTGCAAATGAGTTTCAGCAAAGGTCTTTCCCCTCAAATTGAAAAGCCCCGTGTAATGGAATTTCATAGATGCTGCTTTGGAAATGACTTCATACCTCACTCTGTTGAAGGCTGAAAAGTGGCACACGCCATGAATCCTAAGAGGCTAAAGCACTCCTGGGGCTCAGCTACCCGACTGACACATCTCAGCACAGAGAGACACCATAGTCACCGCCCCAAGAGTAATGTCTTCTCTTCCTCCATCCATCGTTATCTACCTACAATCTGTCTTGTCCTGCAGCTACTCCCTCGCCTTACCAGCTGCACACTGGTCTCCAAGAGGGAGCACTCTGTCATGGAGGGAGGAGAGAGAGTCTGAAGACTTAGGAAGCTACTGCAGTTACACAGCTCAGGAAACTTAGAAAGTATTAGACTTGGAAGCCCCTCCACAAGGCTATCTGAGCAGTTTGCAATTGCCAGAGCACAGAGACTCTTCCAGGAGCTCAACCTGAAGTAGTGCAGGGCGCCTTTGTGAGTCATCACCAAGGCTGGGGCTGCATTGCCTGTGCTCCTAGAAGTCACCCGTGCTCCTAGAAGTAACCCTAACCATCTCATTGGTTTGCCAAACTAGACTTAGATGCAGTCAGTTTTTGCCCAGGAGTTGGTGCTGTGTAGGACCTTAAATAGGTAATTGTTAACACGTTCCCAGGAAGTTATACAACACCCAAGTATATACATTTTGATTAAAAAAAACTTTAGGGTTCTAGACCATGCAAGATTTTCAGAAGAAATGACAAAAACACAGATGGAGTCACGCTGCATGCCACATCGTTTTACAGAGAACCTGAGCGTTCTCAGGCCTCTCAGACACCACGGGAACTGCATTTCCTACGGGTCAGCAGACCTATGATGAAATCAGCAGAAGGCCTGGTTGATGACCATTTCCAGATAGCAAAAACATACTCATGGTGGCCAGAAATAATGTGAGCCAGGCACTACACAACACCATGTGTGGCTATCAGTCACGCTCTCGGTTTGCTTAAGGTTAAACCACAGAACCCAGATCTCTGAATTCAGCTAACACAAGGAATGTGAAAATGACTTGTTCTCATTCATGAGGTCTCAGGAAGGACAGAGGAGGGTTAGGCATGGTCGGTACATGTGGAAGACATCTTCGAGCTAAGAACTGGGAAACGCAGGACAGAGAAAGCACACTGGAAACGGAGGGCACAGCATAGACAAAGCCCTGTAGAGATGGGAGTAACATGTAGAACAGAAACAGATAGAGCGGCATTTCTCACCTGTGGGTTACAGCCCCCTTGGGGACCTCCTATCAGATATCTAGCACATCAGATACTTACATCATGATTCCTAACAGTAACAAACTTACAGTTATGATTTAGCAACTAACATTAGGATTGGGGGTCACCACCATGTGAGGAACTGTATTACAGGGTTGTGCCATTAGGAAGGTTGAGAATCACTGAGACAGAGGAAGCTTTGTAATTCCGAAAGCCTGAAGCTAGGCTTCACGGGGAGAACAAAGGAATTTTGTCCTTATATGTAAATTTTATGCCGTGGGAAATGTATGGGAGGAGGAGACTGTACAACATCCCTCTGGCTGCATCATGGATGCCGCTTTGGAGGACCATGAGTGGCTTGCCAAAACCTATTTAGAAACCAAAAGAAGCAAGGTGTTCAAAACAGTGCCTGTCCCACAACCCAGAATCACAGAGCTGATGGTGCAAGCAAGCTGGTCATTCAGGTCACGGTCTTCTTCCCTGTTGCTCAGTAACAGCTCCCATTTTAAGGAGTGACGTCACCAGAGGAGTACATTGGGCACCCAGGGCACACCCTTTGACCAACCTGTCTGGCAAATGGCCCATTCATCAACCCAGACGACAGCACTGACAATATTCAGAGTTACGGTACCAGCTCCAGCATTGGGGTTGTCAGCACCCACGTTTTCTACCTTCATACCTTCCTTCTGCCTATGAGAGAAGCTTAAGAATGGGCTTTTTAAAAAAAATCCCACAATTTAGCATCCAGTCAGAGCTTCTGCACTATATTTGGTTGGTGTGACTGAGGCCTGGCCACTCAAAGGACCCACCCAACTGAGGACAACCCTGGAAAGGACTTCACATTTTGTGGCTATTTATTTACCTAAAAATAGCTGCTCATTCTGCTATTTGGCATTCATTAATCGGTCCATACCTTCCCAAGATCACACATAACATGAAACTTTCCACTGGTATCAGTGTTTTCTCTATGCCAGTATGGCCCACCAGAGCCTCTCTGCCCCTTGCCCTTCAATGGGTCAAAGAAGCTCACAAGCCCACCTTTCCCTCTGATTACGACTTTAAACGTGTTACACATCCTCAATCACACTCCTGCAGGAGCTGCATATGAACCCACAGGCGTCCTTGGACCACATCAGCATGGACTGGTTTAGAGGGGTTTTTTTGTTTTGTTTTGTTTTGTTTTAAGGTTCATTTTATCTTTTAAAGCATGTGTGTGCTTATGTGTCTGTGTGTGGTATGTGCATATGATCCCATCCATGTGCCAGTGGATGCCAGAAGAGGGTATCAGATTCCCCTGGAGCTGAAGTTAAAAACAGTTGCGAGCTTCCCAATATAGGTGCTGAGAAATGAACTTGGGTCTTCTGCCAGAGCGGCATACAGACCTAACTGATGAGCCATCTCTCCAGCCCCATAGGTTAGGGGCCTTAGCTACACATCAGGACTTTGCCCAAACTGAAGGCAGGGCACCTTAAATACAAGGGTGAAAGGAGATGGACAGATAAAAAGCCAGGGCCAGGTGGTCACCGTTAACCATTTCTAGCTAGCAGGGTAAAGTCGTAACCGGTAAAGGGAAGAATCAGCTCTCAGGTGCCTATGAATCCTAGCTTCTTCTTGCATGAGATCATGGTACTTGATCAGCACACAGCTTCATTTTCCCTTTGGGGACATAATTTCCTGGGTACTTTTTCACTTAGAGGAGGCCACGTGACTTCTGCCCAGCAGAGGGTGGGTGGGAACACAGGTCTCATTTCTCTGTCAAATCCCCCTCGCTGTCTCTCCTCCCTCCCTATGAATGAAGAAGACTCTCAAGGATTTAGGCACCAGCTCTGCACCAGGGCCATTCCATTCCCCTGTCCTGGGGACCACTGTCAATATCTGGAGACATTTCTGGATGTCTCACAAGAGAAGAAGTGCCGCTAGCATCTACTGCTTGAGACCAAGGGAGCCAAATATCATTCACAGCAGAGACCAGCCCCGCTACATGAAGGATCAGCCAGACAAAGAGAAACTTCACCTGACGGGGCCGAGCTCTGGGGGAGCTTGTTGAGTTACTGCAGGGATCAGAGGAGCAGTGTGCTCTCTTCCACACTCATTGACCTGGGCCAGCCCAGGAGCTGAACAAGAAATAAGCTTCCACTGTGGGAAGTCACTGAGCTCTGGGGATAATCCATCACAGCACCTAGTGCTGTTGCCTTTAACAAACCGGTAGAGGTGAGCATTTGTGTGGAGGACAAATATTCTAGCCACAGAGCCATTCACTTGATTCCACTGTGAAGATCACAAGGCTGAAGACATTCAGGGCGGTGGATGCTCCTGCTGTAAGCTATGAGGCCCCAGGGGAGATGGCTAAATAAAATCCAAAAAGCAGTGGGTAGTGCATCCCTCTTACCCTCTTTGGGACCCATGGGGATGACTCTAGGAAGAACCTCTTAGCAGGTCAGCCTGAGTACAATGGGAGTCTAACACCTGTCCCAGAAAGATAGGAAAGGACCCAAGAGCAGCCCAAGGCTGAGCCAGCGCCGAATCCCATTCTCCTCTTGCGCTTGCCCTTTTTGTGTGTGACAGGGACTAGCTGGCAATAATCAGCAAGGTCCTTTTAGTGTATGCTCTGGTCTTGCTGTGAATAATCAGATGATTGGTTGTGTATATCCTTTTTATGGCTGTTCATTATATCGCCCTAACATAAGGTAATTTAATTTCAGTGGGATAATTAGGGTCTCTCTAATCTAACTGATAGTCTGACTGAAATGAGATTCTCAGAGGGAGATTTGTGTATCAGGAGGCTGGTGACCTCCGGCCCCAATTTTCGCACAATGTATTAATCTGACAGCCCGACTTCCCAGGCTAACGCTATCCGGAGGTTCTGCAGTCTGTGGGTCAGAATGCACTCGCCAATGGGATTACGTTATATGTAATGAGATTTCCCTGGGCTCAGGGAGGCAGATCACAGTATTTTAACTGAGACTTTCACATCGGCTGGTACCTCTATGTTAACTCAGCCCCGAGACACAGGTGCACTGATGGGGAAGTGTGTTTCTGTAGGGAGGGGTGGAGACACTGCTTAGCAGGAGACATAGAGGTGGTGCCTTGTGACGTGCTGTCCTCTCTGCAGGATCCCAAAGGCACTCCACCCTAGCTGAGGTCCACAGGAAAGAAGCCTGGCTCTGACTTGTTCCCATAGCAGGGGCGACATAAAGAATTTGCTCGCTAAGTCTGGGGTGGACAAACAGTAAAGAGAGTCCTGGAAAGAACTAGAAGAGGCTCAGTAGGGACAGGACAGTATTCTAAGTCCTCACATGTGCTTCCCAGTCTGTCCCCAGTCATCTGAGACAGGGTCCTGGCTCTGTGGAGTTCACCAGGAGCTCACCTGCACCAGACAGTGGTCGGGCACCAGACAGACAAAGGGCACTCCTGATCCTTACGCTCTTCCGGTTATAGCACTCAAATTTCTGCCATACATTTCTATTAGAATCTAAATAAAAGGGGGAAATCTATTTCTTTGGAAGAAATATTTTTTTTAACAAGATGACAATTGTGAGGTTCCATCTGGTTCCCCCCATTTTCTCTGTTGTTTGAAAGTCCAGAGATCAATGCCATACTCCATCACAGAAACAGCATTGCATTAGTTTCTTCTGTTACTTCCCTTATTTTCTACTTTCTTGGTTTTCTATTTCTAATAAAAAAAACATTTGCTTAAATGAATTATATTTGGCAAGCTATACTAAGTTCATTTTGGAATGAATATATCTTAAAAAGAAAAAGGATACAAGCATGAACTGTGAAAGCCCTTTTGGTAAACCCTTTAGTGGGGATGGGCTACTTAATACATGTTGTTAACAGACATTTGACCCTCTTCTAAGCAGCTCACGGGAAGCTCTACCAGCATTTCCATTTTATGGTGTGTGTGTGTGTGTGTGTGTGTGTGTGTGTGTGTGTGTGTGTGCTCGTCTGTAGGTGTGTGAACCTACATATGAAGATCACAGTTGATATTGAGTGTCTCTCTCCATCTCTTTCCACCATAGACAGGGGCTTTCACGGATCCTAGAGCTCATTGACTCAGCCACACTGCCCAGCCATCA
This sequence comes from Microtus pennsylvanicus, assembly GCF_037038515.1. Lineage (NCBI taxonomy): Eukaryota > Metazoa > Chordata > Mammalia > Rodentia > Cricetidae > Microtus > Microtus pennsylvanicus. The sequence continues at coordinate 84,107,179 of NC_134580.1, read as the reverse complement.
GTCCCCAGTAATCCCCCATCTCCACCTCAGCAGCACTGGAACTGGCAAGGAGCACTTGTGGTCCATCTCTCCTGCTATTTTGTCATTGAGGCTGGCAGCCAGCCTGCTCTGCTTGTCCTGAGCTGTCATAGGCACCTCGCTTTAGAGGTAGAGAAAAACCTTTGCCTCCAGCCCAGGGTATCTCTCAGACCGCTGCTTGGAGAGTCTCACATCCTCACACCCTTGAGGCACAAATTCTCTTTGAGGGCTGGAGGCTGAAAGGTCGGAGGAACAAAAGAAAGGAATGTTTCAAAAGCCAGTCTTGACCAAGGAAAGTATTCTGCAGGCTGGTTGGGGACCTCCAGGGGACGCCCCATTTCTTGCTTGCACTCTTGCAGCTCACATCAGGTTGGCGCTCGTTCCTGCGATCTCAAATCTCTCACAGGTCCTCATCTTTGACCCACAGCAAACCACCTACCAGGCGATCGCGTCTCATCTCTGCTGGACGTGGAAGGCTGGAGGCCAGAATCTGGGCTGAGACACCGCCGTTCCAGCCCGGAGATGCTCAGATTGGGACGGTATGCCAATACTTCAGGAAAAATTGCAAGACACATAAGAATTCCATGGAAGAATCCCTACTGCATTAGCTGAAGCATTGACATGTGCTGATGAAGTGGAAGAAGCAGGGAAGCGACAAGACAAAGCTGGCTGAACATGCTCAAGCTTCCTTGTCGGAATGGGGTCTGAGATAGCCAGTTTCCTATGTGAAAGATGTAAAGAGTGTGTGGATCCCGGATTTAGAAAATCTAAAGTCCTGTGCAAAGGCAGAAATTGGGCAAAATCCTCTTTGAGGGAAGGCAGCTGGGAGGTCACAAAAGGCTGGAATGAGCCACACCGCTCAAGATCAGGAGCTAGAATGTTCTAGTAGCTGGAGTAGTTTAAGGAAGGCTGTGGCATTTGTGGAACTATGCATCACTTCCTATTGCAGGCAAGGAAGGGAAGATGAAGGCAATAGTAGACCGTGAGGCAACAGGAAGCATTTCTGTTAGGTCTGTTTGCCCTCGCGCCATTTCTGTTGCTATAATAAAACAACCTGGCAATTGGGGGCACGGAGTGGGATTGTGAAGGGGAGTGGGGAGGAGAACATGAGGGAATAGCATGGTTGAGTTGGGGGGAGGGACAGAGAGGGAGAGGAAGGAAAGAGATATCTTGATAGAGAGAGCCATCATGGTGCTAGGGAAATTCCCAGGAATCCACAAGGATGACCCCAGCTAAGACTCCTAGCAGTAGTATAGAGGGTGCCTGAACTGGCCTTGCACTGTAATCAGATTGATGACCGCCTTAATTGTCATCATAGAACCTTCATCCAGTAACTGATGGAAGCAGATACAGAGATCTGCAGCTAAGCACTGGGCTCCTGGAGTTCAGTCGAAGAGAGGGAGGAGGAATTATATGAGCAAAGGGGTCAAGATCATGATGGGGACACCCACAGAGACAGCTGACCTGAGCTAGTGAAAACTCACTGACTCTGGACTGACAGCTGACAAACATGAATAGGACTGAACTAGGCGCTCTGAATGTGGGTGGCAGTTCTGTGGCTTGGGCAGTCTATGGGGCCACAGGCAGTGGGACCAGGATTTATCCCTAGAGAATGAACTGGCTTTTGGGAGCCCATTCCCTATGGAGGGAAACCTTGCTCAGCCTTGATTCAGTGGGAAGGGGCTTGCTTTCTGCTTCAACTTGATATGCCAGACTTTGTTGACTCCCCATGGGAGGCCTTGCCGTTTCTGAGGAGGGGATGGGGTTAGGTGGGGGAAAGGGGAAGTGGCAAGAGGGGAGAAAGGGGAAACTGTAGTTGGTATGTAAAATAAAAATTAAAAAAAACTTAAAAAATCATCCAGACAAAGAAGAACATAGGGAGAACGGGTTTGTTCCAGCTCACAATTCCAGGCAACTGCCCATCACTGCAGGGAGTCACAGTGCAAAGACTTGGAAGCTACTCACATCACAGCAGCTGAAGCAGAGAGAAGCGGGTCCATGCACTCTTCCCCTCTCTCACTCTGCTCAAGACCCCTGCCTAGGGAACTGGGACACCCACAGTAGGCTGGATTTTCCTACATTCATCAACAATCAAGTCAATCCCCCACAGTCCCACTCATAGGTCAACCTGATCCAGACAATTCTTCAGTCAAGGATCTCATCCCCGGGGGCTCTCGGCTGTGTCAAGATGACAATTAAAAATTAACCACCACACAACCTGTGTGTTCTTTCTCTTGATCAAGACCCAAAGATGGTATAACAAAGAAAATTAGTAGAGCATGACACATATCTTGCAGTGAAGGATTGAGTTTGTCATGTTGATTTTCTTCTCATGAACCACAGGGATATCAAAGCCATGCTCTTCACTGCTGGGCATCCCAGGATGCCACGGCCACCCCTCTGTACGCTGCCGTGTTCTTGTCTTCTACTCCCCTCATATTTACCCACCTTCAAGCACAGCATTCTGGTGCCTGTCGTGGGGTATGCTGGCTTCTCCAGGGTGGATTTCTTGTTTCCTGCATAGGATGCTATGTGGGTGGCTTTTGAACATGATACCAAAGCTACAGGATTCAGTGTCAAGGGACTGTTGCCTTCTGGGGCTCTCTAAAGACTACACCAAGAGGTGGGGTATATAATCTAGTGGGGCTATATCAATTAGCCCATTTTCGGTGCTGTAATGAAATGCTCAAGGCTGAGTAGCTTTATAAGGAAAATAGTTTCATTTAGCTCACAGTTTTGGAGAGTCGGGTCATGGCAGTACGACATCATCAGCTCTGGTGGGGAAATCATGGTGGGGGGCACCATGTCAAACTGGAGCATATGCCAAGCCAGGAAGTGGGAGAGAGCATGTTGGACCCCTCCTTTTAAAGGTCCCAGCATCTCACCCCTTTTAAAATCAAACAGATGAATCTTTGGGGGACAGATCACAGTTTAAACGATGATGATTATTATAGTCTCCACTCTGATGACTCACTGTGTCTGCAGCCACAGTAAAGGGATCTGAAAACTCTATTCCAGCTAGGCTTCATGTTCATCTACTCATCTCCCTACTGAAAGACTCAGAAAGATGAGCTGCTCACTCAAACATCCCTAGCCCTCCCTCCCCCATCCCCGTATCTCTCAGGTTGTCACAGAACAGTAAGCCATTCAATTCCCCTGAGTTAAAAGACAAATTAGGATGTGGTCGGACTCTGCTTCACACCAAAAATCACAGGTCATCACCAGTGAGGCTCACTCTTCTTGACTTTTAATCCAGTGAGGAAACTGAGGCAGAGAACATGTTCTCTGAGCCACAAAGCTAACGAAAGAACAGGGAGCAGATGGCCTACCTAGAGCAGTCATGCTGTCTCTCAGTGAAGCAAGGCGGCTCCCTGTAGGCAAAATAAAGCAGATTTTCTTCTGTTTGTTTACATTCTGCTAACAAGTAAAATAAAATATAGATATAATCAATCCACACACCATGCTAGACAAAACACAAAGCAAACAGATCCAGATTAAGTCAACAGGTTATCTGTTCCTCCTCCTTCCCACGTCCCAGCCTGGAGAAAGGTAAGGAGAAGTCTGAACAAAGTGAAACAGTCAGGCACAAGGGTGAGCACAGCCTGGAGAATGAGCAGAGGCAGGAGTCTAGCCAAGGAAGGAGAGACATGCTCCCTGTGACTAACGACACTCTCTGGAGGTGTTATGTGCCACTGGGCTATCATCCTCCTGCGGATCCCAAGCCTGGGTTCCACCTCTCCATGCTCTGCCTTGACTCTGGGAGTCCCAGAACATGACTCCCTTTCTAAATGCTTCCCATTTGGTTTCCTGGGTGGGCGATCCTGGATGGTTAAAAGGCAGGAAGATGGGAGACAAGGCTTTTCCTTTCCTAATGAACTCTTCCTTCTCCAAGCTCTGTCTGCTACTCTTCTGCCACAGGCCTTACAACAGCTTTTACAGGTTTCTCCATCCCACCCAGACTGAACCTGTGGCAGTTTCCTTGTCCTCAGTGCTCCAGTATCTCAGCACCACCTGGGCTCCCATCCTCCATACTCCTGGTCACTCTGTATCAGTCTCCAGCCCTAAACACAAGAACACTATAGATGCTAATCCCCGCACAGTACTGCTACCTCCTCTTGCTCTTTGACTCCTTCCAGCACCTATATCATCAAATCTCCATGTTGAGAGGATCATGTTTTCCTGCCTGGTCCTTATTGACACATTCCAGATGTCACATCCGTAGCTGTTAGAAAAGACGCTTCGGGAATTGCCGACTCCTCCGACCATCCATCTTGTCTGGCTTTGGGACATCTGCGCTGACCATCTCTGCACTTAGTGGACAGTACAGTCAGCCATCACACTTGTCATATGGCACTACAAAACAATCCTTAGGATGAATTAAAAACCCTGAGGCTGAGGCCACAGGGCTACTGGCGCAGGTGTATCTGAATAAAAGCTGAGGCACCACCACAGCAGCCAGCACCCCATGCTCCCCTCGTTCTGCGCTCTTCTCCACGCAGCGGTCTGTCCTGGACTCTTCGGGATGTGTTTTCTCCTTCATTGTCTCCTATTCGCCCTTCTTTCCCCCTCCCCTTTTAAGATGAGAGGCCGCCTATTAAAAAAGTCTCCTATTCCTGACCTAGTCCACCTGGGCTAGTGGTCTAGCCTCATCTCAGCGATGAGAGTCTAACTCTCTTAAGGGCCTAACCTCCTTGTTAGCTTGGTCCACTTCACTTGGCCCCATCCTCACACACCTCACCAATTCCTCTCTAACTCTGATGGTGCAGCTCCCAGAGACGGAGACACCCTAGAGGACCCTGCTGTGATGGTCACTTAGGAAGAGGTGGATTGCCTCCTCCAGAGCTGACATACAATTACTAGAGAAGACTCCAAAACCAAGAGAGCTGAAGCTCAGGGGCTTCCCGGCTTCCCTGCCCATACTCACATTCTCAGACGGTTTGATGAAACTGTCTAAGAGTAACTAATGCACAAGTACATTTCAGCTTCAGTTCTAATAACACCATAGGCTAAAGGGCAAAGCTTCAACATCGTTCAGAAAACAAACTGACAATGTCAATGTAGGAGCTAAGTAGAAACAGACCACCCAAAGGAAGTTCTTTACTTCCAACCATTACCACCTGCCAGAGTAGGACTCTGAGTTGTAGATAGGATCACCTGCCTGCATACACTCACCAGGACATCCCTACACAAATGTCAGCCAATCAGAGGCCCTGAACCTCAGAAACCCCTCACCCCCACCTTTACTACTATAAAAAAAATCAACTCTAACTGATCTCAGGGCTCTCCGTTTATTCCAATACGTTGGACATGTGGAGAGACCGAGTTTGCAAACTTGTGTAAAATAAAAGCTCTTTGCTTTTACATACAGGACTCAGTCTCCTGGCTGGTTTTGGGGGGACTTCCTAACAGTCAAATTGTTAGCTTCAAATGTTCCATTTAAATTGCTTCAGATTTGACTGTCAAGGATAAGATAGAAGTGGAGAAAACGCAAATGATCTCTCTCTCTCTCTCTCTCTCTCTCTCTCTCTCTGTGTGTGTGTGTGTGTGTGTGTGTGTGTGTGTGTGTGTGTGCACGTGTGGAGGTCAGAGGTCAACCTCAGCTCTTCCCCATCACTCTCCATCTTATCTTTTGAGGCAGGGTCTCTCACTGAACCTGGAGCTCAGGGATGGCTAGATTCTGACAGGGAAGCCCCTGGGGGTCTTCTGTCTCTGTCTCCCAGCACTGGTATTCCAAATGCTGTCAGCCTTGCTGGGCTTTTAAGGATTTCAGCTCCTAGTCCTTGAGCTTGCCCTGCAAGCACTTCATCACCCCACCCAACTCACAAGTGACTGTGTTTTAGGGTGAACAGTCAACAAATACCAAGTATATGCATATTGTCAAATGCCTCCTTGAGGGATCACCCACACTTAACTGGTGCGGTCGGTCCTCAGGACAGTTAAACCATCGCCAACAAGGTCCAGAGTCTCTAACAACTGAGCCCCTGTCCCCCAGGCACCGGTGGAAGAAGCGGGTGTCACCTCACAGTTCACCTGCAGGGTTGTACACCACCTGTCTCCCCTCACTGGCCAGTCCCCAGTTCTAGCCTGGCACGCCTCCTCCACCGTTTGGCCCTGAATACACTTCGGGATAAGTTCCTCCGCTGTGATAAGCAGGGCCCGATCTCTGACAGCTGTTCCCTGCTCTTCATCATCATCTGAAACAATCAGGAAGCATTAGAGAGTACTTTTCCCTTTACAAAGGTGATAATTAGATAACAAGCTGAGATTAAAGTAATTACAGTCAGACAGCTGGCGAGGCAGTACAGTCATGTTGAAATATTGTTGGTACTTCAGCATCTGGTTCTAATAACGGCATAGGCTAAAGGATTTTACATTAATTACAAAACATAATTTAATATAAATACATTTAATTACAATTGATGAGCGATAAACTGTTCAAGGATGACTTAACCCCTTCCGTGTGTCAAAGTGATGGGCAAACTGCGGCCTCCCTCTTTCAGGCAAACCCTCCACAACTCCCTGACCCGCTCTCTCGGAGGAAGCCGCCTCACTGAAGGAATGTTTCAGGCAAGGATGTTGCTGAGAAGGCCTTGGGTGTCCCACGCATGCGCAGTGCTCACTACCCTTGGAACACCTACAGAGAAGGCTGCGCAGCGGCCAGGCTTGATGCCAGGCCTGGTACTTGAAAAATGAAGCAGTGTCAGCCTTTTCTCTTGGTCCCTCTGTCATGCAGTGTTGGCGTTGCTCCTGATGGTCAGTCTATGTGCATCCTATGAAAGTGTCGTGTTCCCTTAGGAGATGGTGTTTGTGCGTGCAGGCATATGTATGGGCGCAACTTTTTACATGGGTGCTGGGGATCTGAACTCAGGTCCTCATGCTCGTTCGGCGGCGAGCACTTTACTGACTGGATTATCTCCCAGCTCCTCCCCTTAGCAAGTATTTAAAGGTGAATCCATCTTCTTTACTAAAGCAGGGGCGGAAATGTCCCTAGGTCCAACAGTCAGGGTCCTGCTGCCACTGGAAAATCAGTGTTTAAAAACACCTAAGGTCCAAATGAGGAGCAGAAGGAGGGAGAACATGAGCAAGGAAGTCAGGACCGAGAGGGGTGCACCCACCCACTGAGTCGGTGGAACTGATCTAATGGGAGCTCACCAAGGCCAGCTGGACCGGGACTGAAAAAGCATGGGATAAAACTGGACTCTCTGAATATGGCAGACAATGAGGGCTGCTGAGAAGCCAAGGACAACGGCACTGGGTTTTGATCCTACTGCATGTACTGGCTTTGTGGGAGCCTAGCCTGTTTGGATGTTCACCTTCCTAGACCAGGACGGAGGGGGGAGGACTTTGGACTTCCCATAGGGCAGGGAACCCTGACTGCTCTTTGGACTGGAGAGGGAGGGGGAGGAGAGTAGGAGGAGGGGGAGAGAAATGGGAGGCAGGGAGGAGGAAGAAATTTTTAATAACTAACTAAATAAATAAATAAATAAATAAAAACACCTAAGGTTCTACCTGAGACAAGGCATTATTCCAGCAGAAATTCTCCCTTACAAGCTACGGATCTGAATCCTTACCTCCAGAACTAGCTAGGACTACTTTGGGGTTCCTGTTGTAAGAAATTGGGGTCACACAGACACAGTCTCCACTAGACAAGGACATAACCCTCATTAACTGCAGCAGGCCCTTCCAGATGCCCCTCTTCAAACTGGAGACATTTAAAAGTCACAGTAGCTAAATGTTGCTAAGTCACAGTTACAGTGAGGTGACCCAGACAGCAACCCCAGAAAGGCCTAAGGCTGACTCTTCCTAAGAAAGGGTGTGTGGCCTTGAGCAAGTTGGAAAATAGCCATCAAATTTCCCTATTTGACAAATGATAGGACATTACAAATTACCTCAAATAATGTCTTTGCCATTTGCTGTGGGTTTTTAAAGTGTAGTGCACAAGTCTGTACTAGAAAAGAGACAGTTTACCGGGGTGGGAAGATGCTCAGCTTAGTACTTGCTAGGTTAGTATGGGACCCACGTTCATATCCCAGCACCTATGTAAAACCACCAGTCATGGTGGCATATGCTGCAATCCCAACATGGTGGAGCTGACAAAAAAGCATCCCAGGGGCTAGCTAGTTGGTTGAATTATCTAGAGAAATTGACAAACTCTAGGTTCGGTGAGAGGTTCCGTTTCAAATAATAAGGTTTGGTAAGAAATTGAGGAAGACACCCAACATGCTGGCCTATGACCTCCACGTGTGCATAAACACAAACACTGAACAACACACATACACACGAGAGAGAGAGAGAGAGAGAGAGAGAGAGAGAGAGAGAGAGAGAGAGAGAGACTCTAAAACAAGGTTATTCTGTATACCCTCTTGCTAAGAGAAGAAACCTGAGTTTCCTAGCATGGAACTCTGCGATCTGAATGGGAGCCCTTGACAGGTTAAGTTCCTTTAAAGTGAGGAAGGAGGTGGGACAGAAAGCAGCCAGCACAGCATTGGCTGCTCTAAAATGAACTGCTTCTCTCCAGTTCATTCAACTTAAAACATCTGTAAATCATAAGAGAAAAAAAAGTGAAAAGAAAACTCAGTGTGAAAGAAAGTTTACAAATCACATATATATATGAGGATATATGTTAATATATGGTATATATATATATATACATATATATGGAACTGTTACAAACCCTCCAAAAATATAAAAAAGCAATAACAACAACAAAAAAAGCCACCCAACTAAAGAAAGCAAAAGATTTGAACAGATATGTTCCCAAGGAAGATCTGTCCAAGCTCAGATGCTTGGTATCAGTAATCATCGGAAACCAGGGACCAATGGGAATGTGACAGCAGTTCACATACAATAGGGTGGCTGCTAGTTTAAAAATCAGTAATAGCAATCACTGGTGATGAAGTGAAGAAACTGGAACCTTCATGCTCTGCTCACACAAAGTGAATACAGATACATTGGATGCTCCTCAACTCGTGACACAAGGAGTTGGCATGCCACCTAGAAATTCCACGTATGTATGTATCCAAAAGAACTGGAAAATGCCTGCACACAAAACAATCCACGCCAAATGTTAATAGCAGTATTGCTCATATCAGCCCCCAAATGTGAACATTCTAAGTGTCTGTCCCCTGATGAGTGAATGAACAAAGTGTGGTGCATCACACGTCCTGGTCTGCAGGAGTGATGTCCTGGGGGAGACTACAAACAGATGAACCTGGCGAACACCGTGCCAAAGTCACTCATGCCATCCCACTCCTGTGCAAAGTCCAAAAGAGGCAAATCAAGAGAGACAGGATGTAGATTAATGGTTGCCAGCAGGTGAGCCTGCTAAAAGGTTTCTCTGGGGGAATGATGGAAATATTCTGTAATTTGATGTGCTGGTTACACATTGTAAATATGCTAAAGCTCACTGAACTGCTTATACTTTAAAATGTTTGAAATGGAGGCCTAGAGAGATGTCACAACAGTTAAGAGAACATACTGTTCTTGCAAAAGACCCAAGTTGGCTTCTCAGCCCTGTGAATCCAGCTCCAGGGGATCTGGTGCCCTCTACTGGCCTCCACTGGCCCTGCACTCACATGCACATACCCACACACAACCACATATCTTAACTAAAAATAAAAATCTCTCAATGGCTGAAATACTGAGTTTGTTGTTACATGTATTTACCTCCATTTTTAAAAAGACTATCAATGTATGTGGCTGGAGTTCAATCCTAGTGGAGAATCCTGGGGGGGTCTATGTAAACTGTGCATCTTGAAGTTATCGCAATCAGAAGGGGAGAAAGTTGGGGGTGCCCATTCACCAGTCTCACCAGCCCATAGCAGAAGCCTGCTCTCAGGAAGGGTCAGCACGTCTGGTCTGCCTATAAAAGTAGTTCTGCTCATGTTCTCCCTCCTACTGCTTTTCATTTGGACCTTGGGAGCTCAGTCCAATGCTCCAGTGTGGGTCTCTGTCTCTATCTCCATCCATCACCAGATGAAGGTTCTATGGTGAAATGCAAGATATTCATCAGTTTGGCTATAGGATCCAGCCATTTCAGGCTCCCTCTCCTCAGATGTCCAAGAAACTAGCTGAAGACATTTCCATGGACACCCGGGAGCCCCTCTAGAGTCAAGTCTCTTGCCAAACCTAAAATGGATCCAATAATTAAGATATATACTTCCCTGCTCCCATATCTACCCTTCCTCCATCCCAACCATCCCATTCCCCCAAGCTCTCCGCATCCTCCCCTTCTCACTTTTCTTTCCCCGTCTCCCCTTACCCCCATCCCATCCCCACCCCAGTTCCCAATTTTTGCCCGGCAATCTTATCTACTTCCAATATCCAGGAGGATAACTATATGTTTTTCTTTGGGTTCACCTAAGTCAGGATCGCGAGGGGTGCGCCCACCCACTGAGATGGTGGGGCTGGTCTAATTGGAGCTCACCAAGGCCAGCTGGACTGGGAATGAAAAAGCATGGGATAAAACCGGACTCTCTGAACGTGGCGGACAATGAGGGCTGACTGAGAAGCCAAGGACAATAGCACTGGGTTTTGATCCTACTGCATGTGCTGGCTTTGTGGGAGCCTAGTATGTTTGGATGCTCACCTTCCTAGACCTGGATCGAGAGGGGGAGGACCTTGGACTTCCCATAGGGCAGGGAACACTGACTGCTCTTTGGACTGGAGAGGGAAGGGAAGGGAAGGGAAGGGAAGGGAAGGGAAGGGAAGGGAAGGGAAGGGAAGGGAGAGGGGGAGGGGTGGAAATGGGAGGTGGGGAGGAGGCAGAAATTTTTAATAACAAAAAAAAAGTAGTTCTGTGAGCCAAAGAAAGACATGAAGCCCAGCAGTGCTGGTGATGTGTCCCAATGTGCCTCCAAAGGACACGGGCCAGCAAGTTCAGGATGTACATTGGCAGTTTTGTTACTCTCTCTCATGGTAAGAGCAAATGAGAAACTGAGTGAGATGCATCTCAGTGCTGTGCAAAGTGAAAGTGCAAGCTCACCATAAACGTGAGTTCTTTGTATAGAAGACTCAATAAGGTTGAACAATTTTTTCCAAAACTGTATAGGTCACTGCAAGATGAAGATAGAGTTCACGTAGTTTTCTCTGTAGGACAGAGTCTTTCCGGTAGACAATTAAATTAACCAAAAATCTACTAACCACTCTAGCAAGCATGCTGCTCAGATGGCAATCAAGTCGTCAAGGCATCCAGAGGATATAATAAACAACTTTACATCTCTCCTCCCCACTACCACGCATCCTCTGTGGGGGAGACAGCTGTTTCTCTCACACAAAGGCCTTGAGGGTTGATGTTAATATCTACTCGAGTTGCCCAGCATCTGAACATCATGTGGTTTGTTATGTAGGTGTTTATTTGAGCTTCAATAAACACATTTGCTGACAGGTTAGTGCAAAGAGTACCGAGATATGTGAACACCTGAGACCCCGGGAGAGGCAAAGCAACAGACTTCTTGCCCACATGTCCAGCCTTCTGTTCTCCTTTGAGGAGCCCAGTATCCAGGCTGCTCCGCGGCAGAGGTCTATATGGAGGAACGCTCTACTCCAAGGCCCAAGCAAGGGCATCCAGCAAGGGCAAAGGGAGATGTGTGCCTACCTGGTCAGGTAGCTGCTGAGAATAGTATCGAAGAAGCTGTAGTACACAGAATTGTTCACGTGGCCATTCTGGTCATTGTCCTGCCACCTGGTCTGCATGGGCAAGAAGTACCCATAGGCTTCCAGCTGCCGATGGTGATCCTCGGCTCTCTGGTTGGCTGAGGACGTAGCGAAGGAAGGGGTGACATTCCTAGGAAGTAGCCTCCACAGCCGAGGAATCATAGTGATTGCTGATTCAGAATCCCTTCAAGAAAAAAAGCAACCATGGTACGAATGTCTGTGAGAAATCTCACCTTAGTTTTAAAGCAACTGCATACAATTTTGAGCACTGGTTTCAAAAGGATGTTGGTTTTCTTTCTTAGGAAATGACTCTTCCGTGATCATCCAAATCCTTATCATAAACTCTAGTTACTTACTTAAAGGACTCCTAGGGCCGGTAGGATGGCTCAATGAGTAGAGGTGCTTGATGCCAAGACTGGCAAGCAGAGTTTGATCCCCTGAACCCCCAGAGTAGAAAAAGAGTATGAAAATGGATTCCCCCAAAGTTGTCCTCTGACATCCACAGGTGCAGTGTGGCACACACACAAATAAATGTGATTTTTTTTTTTATTAAAGGGCTCTTTACTAAAAAGGTTTAATCACACGATGCAGAAACAGGCAACACCTTTATGGGAATCTTAAAAGAAGGGATTTTAATTGTGCATGTATGGAATTCTTTTGTTCTACAAAGTATTTTTAATAATATAAAAACCTAATAAAATCTATAAAGTACTCAAGAGAGTATAAAAACACGGCTTAGGCCATCAGTATAAAATAAAATACTCACAACTATCAAGAGGATCTGATGACTATACGTTTTGAAAAGAAAAGCGTCATCAATTTCTAAAGAAATTATATCTTCCAGAAAAACACGCAATGCACTTTTAGAAGAGGGAAAGAAATGCACCAATACCCATTATTAACAAACATTTCCACGAGCGCTATCGAGTGCTATTTCAGTCTTTTGAATCTGAGTGTACATTTTAAAACGGGATCCCACTGTATGTGTTGTTTTGAGCTCTATTCTGAACAATAGGCCACTAATGTGTTTACATATTCATCTGCCTCTGTGGTAGCATTAAATTCCATTATATCTCATTGCATTGATGCCCCAGGATTTATCACTTCCCACATGAATGCCTATTTAGTGTTTGATTCCAGTTTGGGTCATGAGATGGAAATCTTTCTAAATAAATCTTTATACGTATTCACCATTATTTCCTTAGGATAAATTCCTACAAGCAAAATTGCTGGGCCAAAGGACAAACGAATTGTTAAGGATTTTGATATAAATTAATACCCTCTGGAAAGACGGTACCAATTTGTCCCCTCCCTAGCAATGCATGAGCAAGCCAATTTCCCTGTCAATTGTAAAATGCTTTGTCAATTTGACTGTGTTCTCTCATTTCCATATAAATTTAATGAAATGTGCTAAGTGGAAAGATGACTGTGACTGCTAGCAAAGATGGAGTAACCCGGACCAGAACAACCTTCTGTGTACGTGAGGAGCTGTCACAGAACAGCCGCGGGAAGCTATTAGGAAGCACGCGCACGCGCAAGGTAGGTTTTACAAACCACAGGGGCATGGTGGTACATCCTTGGGAGCTACTCACTAGCCACCAATTGTTTCCTCAGGATCTAACTGCAAGCTAGAACTTGTGGTGTTCATTTGCTTGTTTGTTCATTCCTTGCTGTTCAAGGGACAGAACCCTGAACCTTAACCATGCTCTGAAAACGCTCTACCACTGAGCCCTGGACAAATCTGTGCTGTTCCTGCTATTCTAGAATAAACAAGTATGGAAGAACCAGCAGCATCCAGAAGGAGTACAAGTTTCAGAGGGAGGAGACTAAGCACCATTCCTTTTAAGGCACTCAGTGGGGCATGAGCTCCTTGAGTGAGATGGGAAAGAACCCAGCAGGAAGCACAATGGTCATGAGGTTGAAACTTGAAGAAGAAAATAAGATTCTTATGGTGCTAATGGTACAGAAATCAGCTTTCAAGGAGTAGGACAAAAGTTAGTGGGGAAAAGACAGGGTAGTCAGAATGCATGAAGAACCTTGACAACTCCCATGATAAAAAGATTTTTTTTTTAAGAACCCAACAGAAAAGCCCAGAAGGGCTGGGATGTGGCTCAGTTGGAAGAGTGTCCGCCTAGCATATACAAAGCCCTGGGTTCCATGACCAGGGTGGCATAACCAGGCATGATGGACATCTTAGTAGTAAGAGATGGAAGCAGGAGGGTCAGAAGTTCAAGGTCATCCTTGGCTGCATCAATGTGTTATCAATGAGTTGGATAAGCTCTTCACACAATGAACAATACACATCTATAAACTGACTCAAAAATGCGTGCGACATAAAAGACTTAAAGAGACTAACTACCAAGTAACCAAATAATCCAGTTAATAAGAGGGGTAATGGATGAACGGACAGTTCTCAAAAGAGAAAGTACAAATGGCCAATAAGCATATGAAAACACGGTTCAGCAACTGTAGCCATTAGGGAAATGCAAATTAAAACCACACCCAGATTTTTTTCTCTGACTACCATTAAGAAAATTAACAACAAACATTGGGAAATATGTAGAGACAAGAGAACCCTATACACAACACTGGGAGGAATGTAAATTAGTAATTAGTTCACATTGTAATTTTACATTGTAGAAATCATTATGTGGGGGAAGGGGATGGGGAGAAGCAGCTATACCACACCTGAGAATAGGCCCAAAGAATTCTGGTCAACAGACCACGGGGCTGCTTCTCACCAGTGTTTACTGCAGCCGTATTCACGGTAGGCAAGCCACAGAATCAGCCTGGGTGTCTGCGAAAGGATGGACGGATACAGAAATGTGTTATATTCAACCATAAAGAAGAATGAAATCACACCTATTGCAGGAAAATGAATGCAACTGGAGATTATCAAGCCAAGAGAAATAAACCAGATTCAGAAAGACAAATACCGCAAGGCTTTTTGGAATCGTAGATTTGATATAGATACATAAAATATGCATATAGCACATGAAAGTACAAGGGAGACCGGGGGAATGAAAGGTAATAATGAGAGGGGAGAAGGAGATGTCAAAGTATATGATATTCATGTATGAAAATGTCCCTACGAAAGCCATCGGCATATACAAAGAAAACATGCCAGTGTGAGAAAGTTGTGGTATTGATGATTTCTAGGACCTGTTTATTCCCAGCCCTCAAAACAAATGTGCCAAAGAGCAGCTATAAAATGTTCTTTTCATATTTAAAAGGAGCTGTGGGGCGATAAGACGCAAATGCATTTCTTTACTTACTTATACCTACAAACGAAAGCTCAGGAAGGCACATTAGCATAGAGGTGGCAGGGGGAAGGAAGGCAATATGCGTTTCTGCTGTATTTGGGGGACGGTTTTGGTTTGGGGATGATGATGATATTAACAATAGAGGAGAATGCAAAGTCCAAAATGAAATATAAACAGAAACAAATGAACTCAATGGTTTCTCAAGTAAAAAGAATCACACAAAGCAGACCAACACTTTGGCTAAACACTCTTAGTCTAGGGGCAAAATGATCAGTTAACAAATATTGAACATTAAGGTTATTAATTTTTTTATAGCAATAGAGCTAATACTTGTGAATCAGTCTCTTACAAATCTAAACCTAAATGAGTAAAAACAGTGAGAGTAATGTGAGCCAGGTTCCTCACCCAGAGAAAGGACTTAAAAATACTGAGGCTGGGGACATGGCCCGGTGGTTAAGAGCATCCACTGCACTTTCAGAGGACCCAGGTTCAGTTCCCAGCGCCCACATTGACCAGTTCACGACTGCCTGTAACTCCAGCTCCACGGACTCTGGTTGGCATTGTCTTCTGGCCTCCACAGCCACCTGTACAAACCACATGGCACTCTTTCACATAAACCCACACATATACACATAAACAAAAATAATCTTTTAAAATTAGACATAAAAGAGAAAGACAAAAAGTAACTTTCTAGCATTAAATTCAATTTGTGAGGGAGCGGCGATTTTAAAGATAGTCTCATCAGTCATAGATGTACTGAGTACAGATACAGGGGCTGGCCAGCAGCACCTAATGTCCAAATTTCAATTTCTAAGTGCCATTATAGCCCACCGCCTAGGAACCAGAGGCTTTGAAGACATGACAGATCCTAGCATGAGAGCAGAGAAAGTAAAGATGATCAATGAACACTGTTATGCCGAAATGTTCAGAAATGTTCAAAGAACACAGCTGGTCTTCGCAAAAGCTCATAGGAGCTTCTTGGGGGCTCCTAGTGGCGCAGTCTGGACCACATAAACATCAAGGACAAAGTAAAAGACCTTCAACACAATGACAAGAAGACTTAGCCAATGAGAGCAGAAGACAAAAGAACAATACCTTTCAAGGATGTAAATGGTTGCAAAGCTGGCACCCTACACCCAGGGAAGACACTTCTCAAAAGGCAGACAAAGCAGGGACTTCAGAACAGTATCACCTTCATTAGCATACTGACACCTGCCCAAGAATGCCAAAAACCAAGCTCATCAGATATGTAGGAATAAATCTCACAGCACACGTGGGTCCTACTTCATCTCTCTGTGGGTAGTAGACACTGACCAGAAAATATTTGAAGGGGTGAAGATTTTCTTAGCTTAATTCCAGGTCACCATCCATCACTGAGTGGAGTAACCAACAGGTCAAGCTTCTGTCGAGGAACATACAAGGCCCTACACTCCCGAGGAATGCTGCTTACCGGCTTGTTCTCTCTGACGTATTCACCCCAGAGCCGGCTGCCCAAGGACAGCGTCACTCACAGTGAGCTGGGTTCTCTCACATCAGTCAGCAGTCAAGATGATCTCCGTAAACATGCTCACAGGCCACTATAAACAGACCCAAACTTGTGGTGTGGAGTGGAAGACAATAATAGCCTATCACCCAAGATACACTTAAAACGAGAAAGTTCCGGGGCTGGCTAGATGGCTTAGTGGTTAGGAGCACTTGCTGCTGTTGCAGAGGCCCAGAGTTCTGTTCTCAGCACCCACAGTGAATGGCTTGCAACTTCCTGTAGCTCCAGTTCTATAGGACCCAATACCCACTCTGATCTCCAGCACCTCTACCCATGTGCACACACACAGAGAGATCCAAATAAAAATAAAGTGGGTTTTTAAGTAAGAAGGATCTTTTGGGTGTTGTTGCTTCATTTTTCGAGACAGGATTTCTCTCTTTTAACAGCCCTGGCTGTGCTGGAACCAGGCTGGCCTTGAACTCACAGAACTCCATCTGTCCCTGCCTCCCAAGTGCTGGGATTAAAAGTGTACACCACCATGCTTACTGAGAAGGTTCTTAAAAGTCTGCATGTTTGCTATAAATCTTAAGAATTCAGACTTCATTGTTGTATCTTTTGTTAAAACATCAGCTAATGCAATTCATAAAAACCTCAGAAGGAAAGAAGGCAGATATTGAGTGTTCTGGGTGGAATTCTGACCCATGCCGGTGGGAAGAAGAAGAGGAGTCATTCCTAAAAAGCCATCAAATAGGTCTGTATTATCAAGTCACAAGGAACAGTGACATAGTGCAATGACAACCAGAGATGACACCTGCTTCACAGCTATGTGCATGCTACAGATAATGTTAAGGTCATTCCAGACCCTTGGAGAATGTGCCTTTAAGATACTTGGCCACACAGAAAGTTATGATTGCCGGGCACTTGGCTGAAGTCTAAGTGCATGGTGGCAAGGGGAGAAGAGGGGAGGCGGATACCACCTTGCAGAGACATTCTTGGGCAGCTGTGAAGATACGAGCTATTTTACCCAATTTCTCCCAAGCTGAAACATAATAGTACATTATAAATCTGTTTTGATGTTACTTAATCTAATGAAAAGATGTTCATCATTTTGATAAGTGCTCATTAGCCATTTTTTTCCTGACATAAACAGACAAGAAAGATGTTCTCTTGCTGAATTTAAAACCCAGCTCAGCTAATTACAGTGCAATGACTCAAGGAACAAAATCAGCGAGCTCAAGTTTCTCACTTGAATTGTCTTTATAGTTGAATTAAAAATCTAACAGAAAAATTAAAAGGTCCCCACCAGCGTGTTTTACACTTAGATGGAACCGGAACTGTTAAATAAACAGAGGCCACGCTCAGCTCACAGTGGAAGTTCCCAATGCCGACTGCTCTCTGAGTTTGCTAATGGAGGAGGAAGTATGGATCGTGGGGTGGGGGTGCTCCCCTTTTGGGAGGCTAGGATGAAGAGGCATGTATAATGTATCCATGTCACTCTTGTACAGGTAGAAACCGAGAGGCAGATGACATCCGGTCAAGGTGGGAACCAGACTAAGACCAGAGAGAAGGGAGAGGCCAAGTGGTTCCTGTTAGAGTCCACCCTAGTCAGCCAGGGAAACAGCCTGGTAGTTTTTGGGAATATCAGCTGGCTTGGTTTGGGTTTACAGTGTTAATCGGCTATAAGAGTATCTTGAAGGAGCATGAACTAACTAAGGCCATGTCCCCAAAATATCTGATTTCTGTTCCAGGAAAAAAACTTTAACACACATAGTCTGAACTTTTGCCTATTTGTAAGTGTGATTATGACCCAAAGAATTAGTCATTCCATTAATTTCTTTTATAAATTCATTTTGGAAATTATTTTTTTATTTGTTGAGATTATAATATAAATACATCACTTCCCCCTTCCCTTTGCTCCTTCCAAACCTTCCCATAAACCCTCAGTGCCCTTCCCTAGGGAAGACACTTTCTCTGGCTCTCAGCATCCTGTCGTTGTCGTCGTTGTCACCTGCAGCTTTGTCAGAGGCAAGGCCTCCAAGGCTTGCCCCACCCCCGCCCAGCATCCGTGTTAGCATGCCTAGAGTTGCCCTTGTTCAGTTCATGTCAGGCAGCCATGTTGGTGAGACTTTATGGGTGTAGCTTCTGACGTTCCTAGGAGACAAAGTCTCACAGCAAACTTCCTGTTTCTCTGCCTCTCAAATCTCTCTGCCCATTTTTACTATAAAATGTACTTACTTGAAACTAGAACTTTAGAGAATTATTCTGGATCTTTGGTGCACAAATTATGCTCATGTGACCCAAATTCCCACCACAGAGGAGCAGGGAGAATTAATTAAACATAACCCACTTCCCTGCTTTCCCTACTGGGAAGCCAGTATTTAAATGAGTACATGGAGTTTTATTAAGGTTCATTTGAATGAACAGCAAAATAGCAAGACAGAAGTCTGCTCTTGAGTTCATTCAGTGCGCGCTGCCTGAGATAGCTCACAAATGATGTCCACAACCTTTAGATACTGTGATGTTTAATCCTCACTTTCTATTTAACAGACCCAGAATTACATAAGAGATTGGTGCCACATCTATCTGGATAGGTCTGGAAGAAATAAAGAAAAATTTACTCCAGAGGGAGACACATTCTAGGTGAGAGCAACACCTTCCCAGGGGTGGGGATCCCACGGAGTTAAAAAGGAAGCTACAAGAAAGCTAGAACCCTGAGCACTGGCATGGCTTTCTCTGCTTCCTCGTCAGGCACGATATGAACTGCTCTGCTCTACCGCACCCTACCAGGGTGATGGACTGATACCCTAGAAACCATGAACCCAGTACCTCCCTCCCCATAAAGGTGTTTTTCTCAAGTATTTTATCTAATACAGGCACTAAAGGGAAACATCTATGTGTGTCTTCTGGTAACTCAAACTGCCCTTAGCTTTGTTGAGAAGGAAAATGATTGTCCTTCATTAACCAAGTTAAAGCATAGTGCAGGTTGCATAAAGCAACATGCAAAGCTTGGAGGTTAAGGACCTAAAAAACAATATTTTTAATCTTATGCTTATGTATGTGTACCTATGTATGTGTGCCTATGTATATGTACTAAATGAGTGTGTGTGTGTATGTGTGTGTGCATGCACAGCAGACCCTCTGGCACTAGCGTTTCAGATGATTGGGAGGCACCTGATGTGAGTGTTGAGAACTGAGCGCGGACTTCTGGAAGAGAAGCAAGTGCTCTTAACCACTGAGCCATCTCTCCAGACCTGACGTTAAGAACTTAGGGTGGAGAAGTATCAGAAGTTCAAACCCTAATCCCACCCCTTCTCTCCAAGAGAACGTGGATGAAAGTCTTCACTTCTTTCAACTTCGTAAGTGAGTAAGGTGTGGGGCAAACAGCATTGGCTGTGGTTGTGAGTGCACTGTGAGATGGTGTGTGGGACACACCTGGTACAATGCCTGGCACACCACCACAATTCAAGGCCAAGGTTGGCATTGATGAACACTGGACACACAGGCGTTCTGAGGACCCTTCTGTCCTCCCGTCTCATCCTGTACCATTTGAGCATGGAGAAACGAGTGGATGCTGGGCAGGCTGTAAGCAGTATCTACCAGGAGAACATTCTGCAGTTCGGCTAAATCCTACAAATTACATCAAGATACAGTGTTCATGTTAGAGTCCATCATGGCTGGCGCGGCTCCACGTCCACATGTAAAAGTCTTCCAGATAAATTCGAATTATTGGGGCCAAGTTATTGACTAATCCACTGATGAGTTTTACCATTCTTTTGCCCCCACAGTGTAGCAGTCAAATTGAAAGAAGTAGAGAAAATTCAACCTGCTCTGTTGCTCACTTGCTGGGGGCTTCTACTGTGCTTGGTGCTCTCAGTCTATGGATTTTTGGTTTCTTAAGCTTTCATTTTAAAGGCATTTGTCATGTATTTAGGAGTAGGTAACAGAATGTACGAATCTGATTTCCTGAGACCATGTCCAATTAAACACTACTATCTAGAGTACCATTCCCTAGTGGTGGTACATCCAGATTTCTCTGTGATGGTGCTGGCATTAAGTCATATGTTAGCCACTAACACATAACTTATCAGTATTTTTAAATTATACATTTATTTTAATCACGTCTCTCTGTGAAAGGAGAGAGAGAGAGGGAGGGAGGGAAGATCACAGAGGGCCCAGGGCTAGCTTGGGCTACATAGGAAGAATTCATCTCAAAATACAAAAACAAGAACAGAAGTTTATCATTACATTCAGGAATGATGATACTTGCTTTGTTACAGGACCATTAGACTAGCTGAGGTCTCACTCATCCCGTCTAACTCCTTAGCACCTCCCTGTGTTAATATCTGTGTAGCTGTAGGTGTGATCATTTCCTATTTCCTCCTACAGACAGAGGTTTTCTGGGAGCGGGAAACCAGAATTTCTTCTGTTTTACAGCATTCTTTGATCCTACCAGGCGTTCCAAAGATAAATGATGAGTCAATGAGTATTTCAATGAGTGTTAGAGCAAGGCTGTGACCTCAAGATAGGTTACAGACCTCAACATAGGGAAACATAGCCAAAATTTAAATCAATTTAAATAAGCAAGTTGAAGGAATGAAATTTGAGAGAGAACTGAATCAAAACGTGGTCGTACTTCAGTTCAAAGCAGGCACAAGGACACAGTTGTGAGACCGAAAAGGGCCACAGTTATGGTGCGAGTCAGGACTTCCTTGCTCAGCAAGTTACTCCTATCTAGGAGCAAAACTCTGAGCTACATGGATTTATAGGAAAGGTGAAACAAGGTCCTGGCCAATGACAACCTGCTAGCTGCTCCCTAAGGTTCTCTCAGATGTTTATCTTCCTAGACAAAGGCAAAAGAGACTTCATGTGTTGAAAAGCCTGCCCAGGGGAGAGAAGGGCCAGCCAAGAACCGCGCTCCGTTTCTTGCATCGTGCTGCGGGGTGCACAGATAAACCTTTTTCGTAGTACTACAACACTTCATTTTAGCTTCCCGACATTTTCGGGATGCTCAGCCGTACATGGGTCCATTGTCCTGTCCTGTGTGGTATAAAGAACTAGCCAGGCGGTGGTGGCACACCCCTTTAATCCCAGCACTCTGGAGGCAGAGGCAGGCGGATCTCTGAGAATTTGAGGCCAGCCTTGTGTACAAGAGCTAGTTCCAGGACAGGCTCCAAAGCCACAGAGAAACCTTGTCTAAAATAAACAAATAAAATAAAAAAGAATAAAAAAATAACTAGACCACTGATTACCAGGATGAAAATTTTCAGACATTTTCTGAGCAGTTGCCTGGAATCTCAGAGCACGGAATAGATATTTTAAAGCAGTTGCCTTTTCAGGAAAAACAATAGCAGAAGGAATTGCTGATGCCTTACAAGGCCTGGTTCCTCGTTCCTGACAGCAAAGCGTCCCGCATTGTGCTCTTTTCATGATTTTCTTAGGATGTCAACGACTCTAAACAAGAATGAGGACAACTGAGCTTCTAGACTCGGCTCCCGCTGGGGTCTTTTCCCTGCTCTCTCTTCCTGTAGTTGGACACGTAGTCCACCAAGGTGAGATAAAAGGAAATCACTTCAGTGTACATGTTTTATATGAGATACCCACTGAAGTTTGTTGTATTTTACAAATACCCCCACCCAGAGAGGAGGATCGTAAACTTCCCTCTGCTATGGTCAGAATGCTCGTCCTTGCCATACTCCCATTGGAATTTAATTGCCATTCATGAAGTATTAAGAACTGGAACCTTCTTAAAGTCATGTTTTAATTGGCACATAATTGTACATAGTTATAAGACCCAGTGTTACACCTTGATACAGGTGTGCACTATGGAGTGCTTAGATGGGGTGGAAGGCATATGCACCACTGCAAGCTCAAGATCCTCTGCACTATTATCATCATCTTCTTTCTCTCCCTGCCCACCCTGCCCAGGCTCTGCTAACCTCTGCTCGATCCTCTACTTCTATCAGAACAACATTTTAGCTTCCATATTTAGGAACAGATTTCTCTACATATTTCTATGTAGTTGCAAATGACAAAATGTATTTCCTTTATGACTGAATAATATATATATATATATATATATATATATATATATATATACACACACACATATATATATTCTCATTTTGGCCAGTGTTTTTTCAACAGAACCATAACTAGAACAATGAATATATAGGGATGCAAATATACAATGAATACACTCACACTGTGAATATATACATACATATATATATACATATGTACGTATATGTGTGTATAACACATACAAATATATATTCATTGTCCTAGCTACATTTCTGTTGATAAAACATACTGACCAAAACTAGATTGGGGATGGAAGGCTTTATTTCAGCTTACACTTTCTAATCTATCTCTAAAGGAAATAAGGACAGGAACTCAAGGCAGGAGCTGAAGGAGAGTCATAGGAAAGTGCTGATTACTGGCTTGCTGCTTGTGGCTTGCTCCTCGTGGCGTGTTTCTCGTGGCTTGCTCAGACTGATTTCTTATACAAATCAGGACCATGTGCCCAAGGATGGCACCTCTCACAGGAGACCAGGCCCTTCTATATTAACGATTAATCAAGAAAAGGCCCCCACAGACTTGCTTACAGGCCAGATCTGGGCCTTTTCTCAACTGGAGCTCCCTCTTCCGAGATGATTCTAGCTTGGGTCAAGACATCTTTTCGCCATGTAGATTCAGTTCCTATGGGCACATGCCTGGCAGTAGACTTACTGCATGGGGTCACGGCTCTACTTGTGCTTTCTGAGGAGACTCCATGCTGTTTTCTATAGCTGTAGCACTGCTTATATTCAAGAAGTGAGGCCTCCACCTTGCCCTGTAGTCAGATTGATGACTGTCTTAAATGTCACAATAGAACCTTCATCCAGCAACTGATGGAAGCAGAGGCAGAGACCCACAGCAGAGCAATAATCTGGGTTCCTAAAATCCAGTTAAAGAGTGGGAGAAGTGAGAATACAAGCAAAGAGGTCAAGACCATGATGGGGACACCCACTGAACCAGTTTATAAGTTAATGGGAGCCCATCAACTCTGGCTTGACAGAAAAAGAAACAGTATAGGACCAAACTAGGCCCTCTGAATGTGGGTGACATTTGTATAGCTGGTGTAGACTGTGGGGCAGTGGGACCAGGATTTATCCCTACTGTTGTACTGGCTTTTTAGAACCCATTTTCTTTGGATGGATACCTTGCTCAGCCTAGATATAGTAGGGAGGGCCTTGGGCTTCCTCAAAGCAATGTGCTAGACTTCTTTGACTCTCCATGGGAAGCTTTACCTTCTCTGATAAGTGGATGCAGGGGGGCGAGGTGGAGGGAAAGGAGGAGGGGTGGGAGTGGGAACTGGGATTAGTATGTAAAATGAGAAAAGATAGTTTAAAAAATAAGAAAAAGAAGAGAGTCTTCCAACTTCATTTTTTCAGGCTCATACAGAGAATAAGTGACTCTTACTCACTCAGCCCTAAGTGGGGCCTCTCTATCACCCCTGCAACGGTCAGTCTTGATTGGCAACTGGTCAAGATCTAGAATCACATGGAAGAAGGGTGTCTTGGCATGGCTGTGGGGAGTTACCTTGGTTAGACTAACTGAAGTAGGAGCACACAGCCCAGTGTGAGTGGCACCATTCCCTGGGCTGGGAGCCTGGATTGTGTCTAAAGAAGAAAATTACCTGAGAACAAGTTTATGGCTCCCTTATTCTTGGCTGGGGAGCAAATATGACTACTGCTTTAAGCTCCTGCTGTTAGGAGTGATGGACTGTCACTGTGATCCAAAAATCAACTCTTCCTTCATGGATTGCTTCTGTCGAGTAGTTTATCACAGCAGCAACAACAAAGTAACCAAGTCCTCGAAAGCCAATGGAACATCACAGAAGGAGGGGAAGAAAGAATGTGTGAGCTGGAGGGTGGAGAAGAGCCCTGGGAAATGCCGCTCTCTAGGCGTGACGCGGCTGTTGCGCCCTTGAACTCAAAGCAGTGGTGGCTCCCTGTATAAGAATGCACAAGGCTGGGCCCGCCAGCATTCTGTCATGGAATAGAGTGGTGTTCATGAGGCCCACCTTCACAGAGTAGTTAAAGGTAGTAGCACGTGGGTTATACTCCTCAGTCTGGTAAATGGCACTTGATTCAGCACATAACCTCCCACCCACGCTTGCATAGGCAACCACAATTCAATGTAATGGGACATACACAAAGGGCATGGGAAGAGGTGGACTTGTTGGGAAAAGAGAGGTTTCAGCAGAAGAAGGAAGGGGTAAGAAGAGGGGACAATATGATCAAAGTACATTATATCAACATGTAATAATTAACAATAATTGTGCAAAACTGTAAAAAATTAAAGTAAAGCAGAAGAAAGTTTAAGAGCAGTTGGGGCTCTGTATTGGAATATTGCCTAGCAGGCTCTAAGTCCCGGTTCCAATCCAGCCGCCATCACACACACAAGAGGAGAGGAGCATGATCCAGAGAGCACAGTGGCCCCGACCCGCTGTGATTCCCTGTCTGGATAGCTGGCACTCATCTATCAGTTGCTCTATGTTTATTTGTTTGTTTGGGACAAGGGTCTCATGTTGCCCAGGCTGCCCTTAAACATGGCCAAGGATGATCTTAAGCTTCAAATCCTCCTGCCTCCACCTTCCAAGTGCTAGGACCACCATGGCTGGCTCGTGGCTGGCTGTTAGTTACTCCTTTGATGACTACATGTAAGGGAGAAAACACGTTGCGTCTTTTGGTTTGGAGTTTGTTGTTTATTTTGTTTTTACTTTCATCTTTGAGTGTTTAGCTTTTCCAGCTTCGTTTCCTCTCTGATATTCCCCATTCGGCCTGTTTGATATAAGAAGAAAATGGAAACACTTTACAAACTACAGTCCCTATAAAATGGAACGTGGGAATCCTTGGAATCTGTGCATTATAAGTGATTATCATGATTGCTATAATGAGTGGGCTTTATTGGTGTTTAAAAATATCAGTTCCAGGGGGTGGGGGGAGTTGGGACCTTGAGGCGATGTATAGGTCACAAGAGCTCCATCCGAGAGGCTGGGTTTAATGCCTGGTTTTTATAAGTGGGCCCTCTCTCTTTGCTTTTCCATTTTTGAATCAAATTAGGAACAATGTTCACATCACTCTTCTAAAGGATGCAGCATGCAGGGCACCAGGCTCTTAGCAGATGCCAAACCTAGTGGGGCCTTGATCTTTGAGTTCTTAACTTCCAGGACAGTGAGAAATAAGTTTCTTTTTTTAATAAGTCACCCAGGACCATCTAGTCAAGAACACAATGACATCAACAAGTAAAAGAAGGGACAAAACCCTGAGGCTTAGGTACAATCACAAAATAAAGAGGCTACAAGAGAGGTAAAGAAAATTAAGGTCAAGAGAGGGAAAGTCACTTAGCCACCCTGAACCTGGTTCCCCACTACAAACAGGAGCGATCAATGTACAGTTTTGAATGTAGGTACAAATTGCATTGTCAGCTGCACTAAAACAAGGTAGGGAATTTCTAATAAGAATAAAAGTCGTCACTGATGAGAAAAATACTACATACATTATGGTACATGTGACTGCCTAAGGCAAACAGTCTTCAGCTCTGAGTGGAAGTGAGAATCTTTGCCATAAACATGACAAGGCAATCTCTGCTCTGTGTATCTCACGTGGAGACACACCAGGACAGTCTCAGTGGGTACTGCTTTAATTTCAAGTGGTCATTATGGCAAAAGGCTAGAAACTAGAGTTCCTGGGATGATGAAGAGCATACAACAGAATCAAAACTGGTTCCCATGGCACACAGGAAGCCCAGCCCCCTCCCCACCTCAGCTTCCATGCTACACAGGAAGAGAAAGCCCAGTCCTCTCTCCATAAAAGTTCACATTCGATCTGCATGAGCCTGCACCCCCTCCTACAGCCTACTCATTCAGCCCCATCTCCTCTGCCTGCTCCCCCTCCTACAGTCTGCTCATTCAGTCCCATCTATGGTCCAGTTATTCAGTACATCCTTGACACCAAGCTGTTCAGCACCAGACATACAACAGTAATAAGAAAGGCCCCTTCCTGCAAAGACTTCTTTGTCCAGGGCTCAGCATTCCTCCAACAGTGAATGAAGAGTCAAAGGAACTGGTGAGCTTGGCTTAGAAAGTACAAAGCTAGAAAAGTCACCAGGGCAGTTCCCAAAACCCCGAAAGGCCCCCCACATGATCGATCAATTTATTTGGTTTAAACTATGCCATTTTATGTTCACTTTCACTTGAGGATCTGCTGCTTCCACTCAGATCTAAACAAGTTATAAATCACAAATTTGTGTATATAGGGTGACCCGAGAGTAGAGAGACTTAATAAAAGCTTTCTAGAGTTGGCTGTCTGGGTTTCAAATCCAAGTCTGGCTCTTATATATGACTTTAGATTAGATTAGTTTCAATTAATTAGATGGGATTTTCAGCAAGTTATTTAACATGCCTGAGCATAAATTTCTTCATCTTTAAAATGAGAATATTAATATGCTGTGAAAACTAAATGTCATGATGTATTTCAAATGCTTACTTGAGGGTTAGTGATAGCAAGTGCTCGAGCAGCAGCAGCTAGTTATGGCTAGCTGCGTGAGTTTGAAGAGACTGTATAGAAGGGGAAGCAGTAATAACAGTGAAACGAACCATCATGACTGCATCACTACCTCTGGCAGCGAACTCTGAGATTCCTCAGTCTGAAGTCGAAGCTCATCAATACAAAGAAAACACTGATATAGAACATTTTTAAAACTCACAAATTAAAAATTTTCAATCCAGGGCTTGTCTGATGGCTCAGTAGGTAAAGGGGATGACCACTGAGTCTTACGACCTGAGTTTGATCCCAGAACCACATGGTAAAGGAAGAAAGTCAACTTCCAAAGTTTTCTTCTGGTAAACAGTAGTGTAGGCACACACACACACGCACACGCACATGCACACACACACGTAAGTAAATAAATGCTTAAAATAAGTAGATGAATACATTTTAAAAAACTTAACAAAAAATTACTAAAAAATAATAAAAAAAATCTCATATAGCCCTAGTTGGCCTTAAACTAACTATATAGCTGAGGCTGGCATTGAAATCCTAATCCCCTTTTGTCTCTCAAATGATTGGGTTACAGGTATAGGCTCCCTTGTTTGGTAAGTCTATTACATTTTAAATTTTCTGACAGCACTCAGGATACCCACGTTTCCTGGCTCTCCTTAACTTCCTGATAATTCCCATCAAAACCAACAGTTGGCCTCACTAAAAAACAAAAACAAACAAACAGATTTGCAAGTTGAATGACCATTTCCATACCTGTAATCCCAGCACTTGGGAGGTAGGGTCAAGGGGAGTCAATAGTTCAGAAGCAGTCTTGGCTACACATGAAGACCCTGCCTCAAAAAACCCAAGGGCTGGGGATGTAGCTGAGTGGCCAATTATATGTGCAACAAATCACCACCATGTGGGCCGGCTCTGCTGTTTCAAGTAGCTGAGAGACACAGCCTCATTGGGCTTGGGGAGGAACTGGGCCAGCTAGTTTATAAAAATGCTTCCTGCTAGACAATTCTACATTTGAGTTTAAAGCAACTAGAGAATAATAACAAAAGAACCATGCCAAGGCCTGGGGAGGTGGCCAGGTGACCTGAGTTCAATCCCGCGGCCCACATAGTGGAAGAAGAGAGCAGGTCTCCTAAGCTGTCCTCTGATGTCTTGACCATGTGTGCTTCCTACACACACAAAATAAATAAACAAGATGCTTAAATGTCTGAATCCCAGTTCTGTGAAGGGTGGAGGCCCGAGAGTCTCTGGGGCTTGCAGACAGCTGAGCTCCAGGTTCCACAAGAGAACCTGTTTCAAAGGAAGAGGCACAGTGACAAACCAGGACACCAGACAGCCTCGACTGGCCTCTGTGTACACGTACATGTGTGTATATCACACACATGTATACCAGGCCTCAGCTGGCCTCTGTGTACACGTACATGTGTGTGTATCACACACACGTATACCAGGCCTCAATTGGCCTCTGTGTACACGCACATGTGTGTGTATCACACACACGTATACCAGGCCTCAACTGGCCTCTGTGTACACGTACATGTGTGTGTATCACACACACACACGTATACCAGGCCTCAACTGACCTCTGTGTACACGTACGTGTGTGTATCACACACACGTATACCAGGCCTCGACTGGACTCTGTACACGTACATGTGTGTGTATCACACACACGTATACCAGGCCTCGACTGGACTCTGTACACGCGCATGTGTGTGTATCACACACACGTATACCAGCCCTCAGCTGACCTCTGTGTACACGCGCATGTGTGTGTATCACACACACGTATACCAGGCATCATCTGACCTCTGTGTACACGTACATGTGTGTGTATCACACACATGTATACCAGGCCTCAACTGGCCTCTGTACACGCGCATGTGTGTGCATCACACACACGTATACCAGGCCTCAACTGGCCTCTGTGTACACGTACATGTGTATCACACACACGTATACCAGGCCTCAGCTGGCCTCTGTGTACACGTACATGTGTATCACACACACGTATACCAGGCCTCAGCTGGCCTCTGTGTACACGTACATGTGTATCACACACACGTATACCAGGCCTCAGCTGATTTCTGTGTACACGTACATGTATATCACACACACATATACCAGGCCTTATCTGGCCCCTGTGTGTTGCGGAATATTTGTTTACACTATACAGATGTGTCTCTGCCTAAGACGCCTTCTGATTAGCTTAATAAAGAGCTGAATGGCCAATAACTAGGCAGGAGAGGATAGGCAGTGTTTCCAGGGAGAAAGAGGAAGAGGAGGAGGAATCTAGGTGCGTGATTTCACCAGCCTACTCAGAGCAAGACTGACGTGCTGTACTAAGAAGAGACAGCAGAGCCACATGGCAGAACATATGAAAATATGGATTAAGTTATAAGAGCCAGTTGGGAAAAAGCCTAAGCTAAGGCCAAAGTTTCATAACTTTTTTAAACATTTCTCCCTTAGTTATATTTTTAGGACCAACTTCCATAGTAACAAGTTTGTTTTTTGAAAGGGAAAAGGATCAAACCCCACTGCAATAAAGTTGAAACATCAGAACATCCAAGCTCATTAATAATTCATTTTCAAAAGAAATGTTCATTTCTAAAACACTAAAAAAATCCTCTAGGGCTTTCTGTGAACAGATTTGAACTTTGTTGTTTTGTTTTGTTTTGTTTGTGAAGAAAACAAAATATGTCATACTTCCCAGAATCAATGAGAGCTGATTCTGCACTATCAGCAAGTTACTGTGTTCTGCCAAGGATCCCATTAATAGAAACTGTAGGTAACCCCAAACAAAGATTTGATATTTACTGTGAACTGTGCATGTGCCCTACTTTGAGTCTAGACTTGGAGAGATTTCATGATTAATAATATGTCTCTGGGTCATTATTGAGAGCTGGTGGCCCAAAGATAGTCAGACAAGAAAGCTTGCTACATCTGTGCACACACACACATGTTTACCACACTCACACACACCAGGCCTCATCTGGCCTCTGTGCACATGCGCATGTTTGTATACCACACACACACATATACCATGCTCACACACACACACACACACACACACACACACACACACACACACAGAAAAACAGAAAGATGAGGAATCAGAGGAGGAGAAGGGGAAGAGGAGGAAGAGGAAGGAAGGCAAGTGGGCAGGCCTGCACCTCTCAATCAGTTTGACTCCAGAGAAGTAAATTCAAAGAACTGAAGGCAATTTTCCAAAGCACTGCAAAATAAGAGATCCCAACACATGAGAGAAAATGTTGAAAAACACTGACCAAATAGCACTGTGCTAAAACAAAGGATCTGAGAACAGCTTTTCTGCTTCATCTCAGGATCCGAGCTGTAAAATGCTGGTATTTTCCATTACAATCTGGTGAGCCTGGGTCTCAGGCTCTCTCCTGGGTCACAGGTGTATGCTCTGAGGAGCTGTAGTGTCTAATCCTGAAGACGGCCAGTGAAGGCGTTCCCTACCATGGTTCCTTGCAAAACATTCACCCGGGAAGTAACAGTGCAGAGAAGCCTTTAGTTTGAGTATTTTCAAAAGTCTGCACTGGAGAGCTGAGGGGTGTGATTCAGTCAATAAAGGGCTTTGCTGGGCAATCGTGAGGACCTGAGGGAAATTCTCAGAACTCATGTAAAAAACTGGTTGTGGCAGCGTGCTTACTAGAAAGGCAGAGATAGGTGGACCCCTAGGAGCTGGCCATCCAACCTAACCAATGTCTTAAAATAATAATAATAATGCAAATGGCACCTGAGGGATGACACAAAGGTTGACTTGAATCTGAACATACTTGTGTGAGCACATACAGAAAGAGAGAGAGAGAGAGAGAGAGAGAGAGAGAGAGAGAGAGAGAGAGAGAGAGAGAGAGAGAGAGAATTTGCACCTGAGCCCTGGAAGCAAAAGATAACATCTAAAAACGCAGCTTACCCTTTTGAGCAAATTTAAAAACGAACTGAATTTTCAAAAGTACTCTCTGATTTCCTACAAAGTAGTATTAACTTTTGTTTGAGATCAGAAGCCTTTTTAGCGTTTTTGGTCCCACATCGCCACGTTGCCTGCAAAACCCACAATGAAGCCTGCGAAGCCCTAACATCAACACAATGCGCTCAAGCAGACAGGTTGGCACTGGGAGCCAGTCTGAAAGACGCACACTGTCTGCCTGCCTTCTCTGTTTTATTCATTAACACTAATGTGTGAACATGAGGGTTGGAAACATTCTGCTACAAATAAACCCCCCCAAGATTTACATGCAATTTCTGAGCTTACGCTTGGAAAAGAAGCCTCACTCTGTTTTCAGACAAGAGCGAAATGCTTGCAAATTCCCTTTGAAAAACAACGTCCAATCTTCCCCTAAATTGAGATGCCAGAGCAACTAGATTGTGATTTAAATCAGAGAGCAAAATTAAAGCAGGTACTGCAGGGTGGAAGGAGAAGCAGGGCAGACAGTGTGGTAAATAGCCTATGAATTCCAAATGCACTCCACGCTCCGCCCCCCTGCAGATCCTGCCCTTCAACAAATTAGAGAAATAAATTGGCAGCTCACCTATGCTTCTGAGGTAAACAGATACTTTTCAGCAGTTACCCCATGGCCATCTTTAGAGCAAAGCCCCTTTCAATTCCATTAAAAATAAAAACAATAACAAAAACAAAAACTGAGGAACAATGTTGTCTCTTAGCAACAATAACCTAGGGCAGGGCTCCTATGGGAGGACCACTGGGTTCTGAAAGTTCACGTTATTAACATTACTATGGCTTCCCTGGAGGTGGGGGTTGCTGGACTCGCAGGGAGGCAATGGCAATAGCAGCTAAAACTCAGCGAAAAATAGACCAACTTCAAGGAAAGATGATGTCTGTTACAGCAGAAACCAGCTGATCATTCTCTCTCTCTCTCTCTCTCTCTCTCTCTCTCTCTCTCTCTCTCTCTCTCTTTCTCTCTCTCTCTCTCTCTTTGTGTGTGTGTGTGTGTGTGTGTTTGTGTGTGTGTGTGTGTTTGTGGAATGCAATTTTTTTCATATGTGTGAACTTGCATGTGGAAACCCTAGGTTGATGTCAAGAATCACCCTCAATGGATCTTTCCCCCCCTTGAGGCAGGGTCTCTCAATCAAACCCGGAGCTTGTGGATATGGCTAGTCTTGTTGAGGATCCTGTCTCAGCTTCTGGGGCTGGAATTACAGGCAGCCTCCACACCAGCAGAGATTTCTTGCTGACCATCTTCCCAGCCCAGAACCGACCATCTGGGCAGGATTGCCAGCTAAGGCTCTGCTGTGCTGCAGTGAACGGGGTCACCTGTTAGTCCTTAGAATCAGAACTGTAGGTTTGCCTCTATTTCCCTAAGGCTCAACACACCTTGGGAAAAGTCATAATTCTAGATCCATCCACTCTTATCTCTGGGTTCTGTAACAGCCAGAGTCTCTGCTGGCAGAACACAGTGGGTTTTGCCATCAATAGGACACACAGATTCATCAGAAGGTTTGTGAGGCTCCCTGTGGGAGGCATTGGTCCCAGGTAAAGCGATCTTCTGTAAAATGCTTTTGGCAGTAGTTTGAGGAGACAGAGGAGGGATTTGGAGGTTTATATTAACCTAAGTTCTGTCTGAATGGACTTTGAGTTAAAATCATACGAAATTCTGAGAAGCACCAAGCAACTAAAGGCAGTACAGACAGGTTTCACGCTCACCATCTTTTCTGTAGACATGGGGACCGAAAGTGGAAGGGTGTATTTCTACAAGGCAGAGCAGACCACTATCGTGGACAGTGGAAACGCTGGTAACTCATCATCAAAATCTGATCAATAACCCATAAAAACACATTTATGCAGAGTTTAAAAGTCACAGAGGTCAGAAAGGAGTATAAGGAGCCACTTTACAACTAATACACATCTACACCTCAGAACCATAAAAACTTCCCAGGGCAGAGGATGGGGATTCTGGGCAAATCCAAAGTGGCCCAGAGTCTTTATTCCAGGACATGAGGCTGGGCTGCAGCAGTGCACACAGTGGATGTAAAGTCAATGGGATTACATCTTCCTAATTATTTTCTGCATGAGCTTTGAGACACATACACAAAATGCGATCAGCCGGGACTTGCTTCTCAAACAAATCACTCAGATTTAAACATTGCTCACATAAACAAAGAGGGGAGGTGTGGGTGGGAGGGAGGCTCGGGCTGGAAAAAGACAGAGAAGGGCTTCTTCAATCACAGTTGCAAGGAACAAAAACCTGGAGGGGGAAAAGAGTTGTTGGACCGCCACCAAATCTCCCCCACTGGAGACAAGAGCCCATCTGCTGAGCTAGGCAACTTGGTTTAACTACCATTCAGTCCACGTCTCTGCAGAGATCTGTCTGCGGCGCTGGCAGATGGACCCCTGCTTCCCCGAGTTGCTGTGTTATTTGTTTAATAAATTTAATTAATATCCATACTGCATTGGACTGCTCCCAGGAAAGGGGCCAGAGTGCTCCCTTTCCCCCAATAGCTGCATGATGAGAGATTCCCCAGAAAAAAAGCACATAATGGTGCCTCGGGGCCACTGAAAAATTAAAAGTACCCAGTGCTTCCATTACTTTGCGTGGATTAATTTTTTTTTTGCTCTGCCCTAATATATTTTTGATGTGCAATTCCCCAAATGGCAGGCTTTCTCTGCTCTTGGGTGAGTTATTTGTTCCAGGGTTTTCAGAAGAATCTAGTTGAATGCCCACATTCAACACTTAGATGTCTTTCCACAAAATGAAAGATCAAGAGGATAAGAAGGCCGCCTTTGCCAAACTGCTGGCCCCGTGGCCATTTTGAAGACATTGCAAACCTTCCTGGACACACTGAACTTCTATTTCTTCCCAAGCTATAAGGACGTGAACATGGCTGCTGCAGACTGGGGGGGGGCGCGGCGGGACATGTAGGAGGATGTTGGGCGAAATCAATGGCAGCAGCTCACTCTGTTAAAATTTGAGTCTCCACAAGCAACAAGTATGAGCGACAGCCACAGTCTCCTAGCCTTGTTGCCCACCGGGCTATAAAGAACTC
Organism: Microtus pennsylvanicus; assembly: GCF_037038515.1. Taxonomy (NCBI): domain Eukaryota; kingdom Metazoa; phylum Chordata; class Mammalia; order Rodentia; family Cricetidae; genus Microtus; species Microtus pennsylvanicus. The sequence goes on along the minus strand of NC_134580.1, from coordinate 84,073,187 downwards.
AGAAAATACAAGGGGCTAGGTTTTAGAGAGTTGGAGGACGGGTGCAAAGAAGCATTTACTAAGTCATATATTGCTATGTGTGTGCACAATGTTCAGTATTTGTGCTATAACTGAATGCTTAATAATAGCTAATCTTCCATTATATGCCAAGTTCCATGGCATATTGTTAATCTATTTGTCGGCTGCGTATTGTGACAGGGTCTTGCTGTACAGCCTAAGATGCCCACCTCTTGCTTTAGCCTCCTAAGTAGAGGGATAAGAGTGAGCCACCCAGCCCAGTCTGTGATATGTCTTTACATGGGTATGTATTCTTCCCCATAAGTATACTGTTGTGATCTTAAATTAAGGAAACTTGGGATCAGAGGGTTAAGCAATGTGCTGCACTACACTAGACTAGCCTGGTGGACACCAAATTCAAATCCTGCCCATTGACTCCAGCATATGCTCCCACCCACTCTGTTTCCCCTTCCTTCAGTGCATCGTCTTATCCTCGGGTCTAGCGACAATGGCAATGAGGTTCTCTTGGCCTCTTCACATGCTGTTATAATACTCAAAACACACAGCAATGGCTGAAGGTTAAAGAAACTAGCCCAGGCCGTCAATTTGATGACCTCACCGTTTTGAAACCATTGAACTTGCTTAGTCGTCTTTTTCAGATGTACTGGGCCTCGTTTCTGTAAGATCATCTTCTACAAGCTTCAGTGTCAGCATTTTTTCTTATAATATGCCCCGCAATTATTGAGATCCTCACATACCACTCCTTTTATAAGGAGCAACAATTGATCCAGGTATGTGTACTTAACAGTAAATACTATTGAAAGGAAAACAATTGCCCCTCCATAGTTGTCTGCCTACTTGATGTGGGAGTGTCATATATCAATCTGTTGATTTCATTGGTTAAGCAATAAAGAAACTGCTTGGCCCTCCTAGGTTAAAACATAGGTGGGAGGGGTAAACAGAACAGAATGCTGGGAGAAAGAAGCTGAGTCAAAAAGTCGCCATGATTCTCCCACTCCAGGCAGACGCAGGTTAAGATCATTCCTGGTAAGCCAGCTCGTGGGCCCAGGTGTGAGAGTTAGCCGAGAAAAGGCTAGATATAATGGGCCAAGCAGTGTTTAAAAGAATACAGTTTCCGTGTAATTATTTTGGGTAAAGCTAGCCGTGTGGGCAGCCGGGGTGCTGGGGACGCAGCCTCGCCGCTCCTACTACAATACCTACTTCCTCAAAGACCTCATTCTCCTTCAAGACAACATGAAATTGTGATTCCTACGCAACCCAGCAAGTGTTCTGGTGGGTTTTAGCCTCTAAATATTGCGAAGGACACAGCAGGACAGTTCTGAGAGCCGCCTCTCTCCATTCCCCTGTCTCCTTTTCTATTAAGTGCTAGTCGGATGTGTTATTACATCTTTAAATAAAAGCTAGTTGTCTTTGTAAATGCAAAATATTCTAAAATTTTGCAATTTAAAACTCAGTTTTCGCAAGAAGGGGAGTGTGCAGAGAGCTCAGTTGGGTATCTCTAGCTCGAGGTCTCTCAAGAAACTGAAACAAACTTAGCCAGGAGTTAAAGACTCATCTAAAGACTTGAGTTGGAAGACTCCACTTCTGAGGTCACTCAAGTTTCTCTGGAGCTGTTACATTGGAGGCCTAAGGTCTTTGCCACAGGGGTTTCTTGACAGGGAAGCTCACAGTGCAGCAGTTGGGTTCTGTTGCACAGAAAGAGGAGGCAGGAATCCAAGACAGAAGCCATAGTTTTCATGTCATCTCAAAGTAAGATCTAGCACCTTCTCCATATAGTGTTTGCTGACAGCAAGGCACCAGTCCAGCCTCCACTCAAAGCAAAGGGGCTTTATACACGTTACCATCAGTAGGCTCATCTGGAAAGACACCTACCTCAGAAAACACACAGTGGCACATGTTGTTTCTAAAGGGAGGGGTGGAAGAGGAAGAAAGGGAGGAGAAAATCAAATGAAGCTACAAAATAATTCTCATTCCCTGGTATTTCTGTTTTAAAGTTAAATGAACACATTCAGTGTAGCAAATTGTTCCATTCATGCAATTATTTACAGGATTCATATAGACTGAGGCCACACACATACACACACACGATAAATAGCTTTATATAATAAAGTTATTATATAATAATAATAATAACTAGATAGATAACTAAATTATATTGGAGAATTTCACAAGGCCAGGCCCAAGCTCCTCTGCCTCAAGTGGAGACACATGGAGAATAAAGATTAAGACAGCCATTGTTCTTTTCTAATTAAAACAACTCCAGCATTTGCTGTTGGAGACTATTTTAGGAACATTTTTGCAGGTTGGAGCGTGATGAGCAAATTCACTTGCCTGCAGATGTAGCACGCATTGTCTAATATCAGCTTTACTAATGAGAGTTGAGCTATTTTGGTCTTCACGTGCCTTCTTCTTTTGTCTTATATTTCAATAAGTCAGAATTCGGGAGAGGAAGGCTATTCAAACCCAAATACAGCTCAACCAGGACCATTGATGACAGACAAAGGCACAAATTAGACACCTCTCTCCCAACGCTCAGCATATGCCAGCACTGTATTAGTTTTCTGTTTCTATGATAAACACCAACTTGGGAGGAAAGGGCTTATCTCATCTTATAGCTCACAGTCCATCAGGAAAGGTGTTGGGGCAAGGATTCAAAGGAGGACCCTGGGGCAGGAACTAAAGCAGAGACCAGGGAGGTGTGCTGCTTCCTGGATTGTTCCCTAGGCTCTAGTAGCTTTCTTATCCCTCCTAGGGCCACTGGTCTAAGGATAGCACCATCCACAGTGGTTTGGACCCTCCTGCATTAACCACTGATCAAGAAAATGGCTCTACAGGCTAGCCTACAGGACCATCTTAGGAAGGCATTTTCTCAGTTGAGGCTCTCTCTTCCCAGATGACCCTAGTTTGGATCACGTTGACACAAACTAACCAGTATGAACTCCTTGGCTCAATTTTAATTTCTCTGAGACAAAAGAAGAAGAGAAACGGGGCGGGGGGGGGCATTTCTACTAACAGGACATGTATCTAACAGAAACATAGAAAATCTAGAGTTATCTAGTCTATCTTCAACTGGTGAAATGCTTCTTCCAACCACTGTGTCAATTAATTGTAGAGCAGTTTAACCTAGTTGTGACTCAGGCCATGAGGATTACTGAGCTGAGTGAAGCTCACTTATAATGAAGGGGGCTCCATCCTGGCACAGCTAAATCTTACAAAGGGTTATCTTCATACTTGACAACCTTAAGTGGGTGCCAAAGAAATAGAAACTGATGGAGGGAGAAAGAAAGAGGGGGAGAATTGCTTGGTCTACATGATCTCTCTGGAAAGGTGACAGGAAGGTGAAGTATGCAGAAAGAGAAAGTCCTATGCAAGTGAAAGCCAGAGAAGACTTGTTCCAGAGAGAGAGCCCAGTGCTTCCTCGTAAGAGGGACAGTTTGGCATGCCAGAGGGATCTGAGGGAGGCTAGAACTGGAACACAGGGTAAAGCAGGAGCAGTAATCAAGAGATAACTCTGCTATCCTGCAGAAAGTGGAGAGCACGTGCCAGCAGGTAGGGAACTTGACTTATGGATGAGGACGGCCTGCCTGGTCAAGTCACTGTCCAGGGACACAAGAACGACTCAGTGAGTAAATGAACGTGAGACTGCCTGGGGCTGCAAGAACAGAGTGGAGAACTAGAAGGGAGAAAGCGAAGAGACAGACACACACAACTTCTGTGTGTCTACGTGAAGACCCTGGAAAGCAGCGGACTTCAGTGTGACCTCTCTGGCACTGTGAAAGCGGCTTCTCAATTTCCTAGAGAAAAACCCTTCGTAGCCTAGAATCTACTTTTGGCCCCCATTCTGTCAGACACAGACGCAACTGTCCACTAGTAGTAAGTTGTGTAGGAAATGAACTCTGGTAAAAAGTTCCCAGAAAGAGGCCTGAGAAACTATAGCGTATAGGGAGGACTAAGGAAAGGTCTTGCTGATCATCTCCTGCCACCTGGATACATAAGAACGGTGTGACTCAGAAAAGCTAGTCAGGTGGAATTAAACAGCTAGGTAAAAGCAAAACCAAGGCAAGAGTTCTGGGTTAAAAGGTGGTTCTGCCAAGAGGCACAGATGCGAGTGAGTGGGCAGAGAGATGGTGTGCACAGGCAGCTATTTTACTACTTCCCTCCTTCCTCCAACCCCTGAGAAAAGATTCATGGCCATCTAGTGCACACTGAAGGGTAAATTTTTGTTTGAATTCTTTCAAGAGCACCTGATAGAGATGGAGGGAAAGACAAGGGGAGATGGGGTGGGGAGGGCCACAAGGGAAGGGAATTTTAATCTCAAATTATTTTGCCATAAATAAACAAACTTAGACTCAAAATAAGCTTTAATTCAGTTCAAACGATCCCATTATTTAGTTCATAGTGGCGCCACATGACTAAGCTGTAAATAACAATGAAATCTGTATTAAAACGTAAATACTTCCATCTCCTAAGTCCACAGATCTCATTGCGTAAGCCTCTCCACCGCATGCTAGAAATCCAATCCCAGCTCCTTTTCAACATAAAAAAAATGTACAGACTATGAATTCAGAAAGAGGTAATAGGTGAAAAGAGAAATGTAAAACATCGTATTTTTAGCCCGAATGCTCCCATTTCAAATGACATTTCAGTACCAGAGGCTGCTTGCTCCTCAATCTACCAACATTTACCTTTAACTCCCCTTTACCAAGCCATTTTGACACAAATTCAGAAGGAAATCTATGTAAAATATTTCTTTCAAATTGGGCCTCATCTCACAGGAACATGCTCGACTACATTCCGGCCCCCAGGAAGACCAGACTTTCATACAGACTTCTATCTCCAAGCTTTATAAATATATTTGCTTATGTCAGAAGGCCAACTTCACACATATTCATACTGAGAAAACAATCTGGCTTAAAAACTACCCAGTTTTTCCTAAAATTATGGGCAGCCTGTGCTAGTTGAAGCTGTATATCTGTGAGTTTTAAAGGCAAAATTAATTTTGGTTACTTTAAGATAGCCGCCAACATGCGCCCCCTCCCCCACCCCCAGAGGCATGCCACGGTTAACTTGCGATTAGAGGGCAACTTTGGGAAATCTGTTCTGTCCTTCTACTGTGCGGGTCCTGGGGACTGAACTCAAGCCTTAGAGATTGAAAGCCATGCGCCTTTACCTGACAAGCCATCTCCAGAGTCCCATATGCTGGGGCCTGGGGCCCTTGCGATTGTGTCGTTAGGAAAGACTAGTTACTTCTCTGACTTGATTTCACATTCTCATATCCAAATGACTAGCTCAATTTGGGTAATACCTTCCCAAACACTTGCTGCACCCTTCGCTGTAAAATACATGACTGCCCAAAAGCTGGGTGTCACAGAGATTAAGCTGACACAGGCTTCTTCCACTAAATGAAATAAAAATATTTATTGCCAATATCAGGAGATAAAAGTCAATTCAGCCTCCCTGTAAATCAGTGAATCAGTCTATAATCCCCGACAAGAGTCTTCTAAAATAGTTTGCAAAGAGACTCAGCATAGCCCTGCTCCAAAAGAGCTGAGAAAATATCCCACTGGGTTCCTGCAACCCACTGGTGAGTTCCTGAGGGGATGAGAAATTTTCTTGTCAACAGAAAATTCCCTCTTAACTCTTGTGTTCAGTTTGCTACTTAAGTGACACCTTGCAGTTCAGGTAATGAACCTGAACTGAGTGGGAGCATAAGGATGCCCTTGGTATTTCATTGTTTCAGGTAAAGGAAGGCAGTCACCATCTCCACCTTTTCAAACCACCTCTGGACTTACATGTGGGAACTCTGCCCACGGACAAGGAACTGGCAGACTGGACAGAAGAGGGAAAGGGAAAGAGGAAAATTCAAGTCTACCACGCCACAATTGTCTTTCTCCGGTGCAATTGAGCTTTCTACAGAGAAAGCAAAGGGATTCTAGAAATATTTTTTAGCATAATATTCTGCTGCTATGGGAATCCCTAAGGAAAGAAAAGTCCATGATCATATTGAATGTGTGTGTGTGTGTGTGTGTGTGTGTGCACGCACGCGCATGTGTATATGGTGGTCAGAGGACACACAAGAATTGGTTCTCTTTTTCCACTGTAAGGGTCCATGAACTCAAGTGATCAACTTTGACACAAAGCATTTTTATCCGCAGAGACATCTCTCCAGCTCACTATGATCATCTCTAGAATAAAAACAAAAAACAAAAAACAAATATCATGTCTAACTCCAAGTAGGTGAATATTGCTTTTTCAGAAACCTCCTCACTACTAAATAGCCACTATATAGCCGTTTAGTTCACCAGCCAACACTTCTTCCCGTCCTACCTTCAGCCCACACCAACCCCTGGACTCGACTGTGGGCAGACATGGACCTGAGGTGATACTCTGGGGCACTGCTCACCATCAGCCAATCGTGGACTTCCCTAGAGAGCCTCCACCTCTTTCGTCCTCCACAAACACAGGCAGGTGCACCACAGCTGGAGCCACACAGCCTCCCACCCTCCCCTCTCCCAGCACACTGATTAGCTAATTGGTTGCTCACCTCCCCAGTAGCACACAGTGCAAGGGGAAGAGCAGAAACAGTAGTGCCAGGCTGGGAAGTTGGCTCAGTAGATAAAGTACTTGCCATGGAAAGGTGAGGACCAAAGTTCAGGACCCCCAAGCCCTTATAAAAATCAGAGGTAGCAGCCATCTGAAAAAAAAACATTACTCACCAGCAGCAAATCGGAACCCAGAGACCTCAGACCCGGGTGGTGTTTGTACAAGAGGCACGTATGTTGGTAGTTCCTACACCTACTGTAGTCAACATGACAGAGGAAAGGTTTTTTTGGGATCCGTTCTGGAGAACCTAGGCAGTGGCCCCCATGACCCTTGGGCCTGCGATGAGATGCTGCAGTATGGCATATGGGTAGGCAAATCAGCTTGCCTCAATTGGGAAGCAAAAACCAAAAGAAAGCAACTGTCATCTCCCAGTTCCCTTGAAAGCCATGTCCCAAGTGCTGTAAATCTTCCACTAGGCCTCACCTTGGAATTTTCTGCTGCCTCCTAATAGTGCCATCCTGAGGATTGAATCCTCGGTCTACAAGCCTTCGAGGGGTATTTCAGGTATAAATTATTGCAATGTCCAATCCTCAGGAAAACTCTAAGAACTAAACTAGATATCAGAGATATATGGGCTGGTGCACAGAAGAGCCTAGACTTCCCAAAGCCTGGGCCTCTCGAGTTCTAAAGAGGAACTTATTATCCATTGCATCTGTGACGTAGTTAGGGTTTCTATTGCTGTAAAGAGACACCATGACCAGAGCAAGTTTTATAAAGGAAAACATTAAATTGTGGGGGCTTGCTTGCAGTTCAGAGGTTCAGTTCATTATCTTCATGGTGGAACATAGCAGTGTGCAGGCAGACATGGTGCTGGAGAGGTAGCTGAGAGTTCTACATCTTGTGTAGGCAACAGGAAATGTTCTGAGACACTGGGTGCTATCTTGAGCATATATGAGACCTCAAAGCCTGTCTCAACAGTGACACACTTCCTCCAAGAATACCACAGCTCCTAATAATGCCACTCTCTTTAGGAGCTATTTTCTTTCAAACCGCCACATGTATGTGTATGGTATGTCTGTGTGTGTTGATGTCAGGTGTCTTATTCAATCCTTCACCATTTTGTTTAATGAGACAGAGACTAGCAAGTTAGCTTGCTCCAGGAATTCTCTGTCTTAGTTTCCCAAGCTCTGGGATAAAAGGCAACCACCACATCTGTGCAATGCCTCACCTGTGCAATACCACACCTGTGCAATGCCACACCTGTGCAATGCCGCACCTGTGCAATGCCACACCTGCTCAATGCCACACCTGAGCAATGCCACACCTGTGCAATGCCACACCTGTGCAATGCCACACCTGTGCAGTGCCACACCTGTGCAATACCTCACCTGTGCAATGCCACACCTGTGCAGTGCCACACCTGTGCAATACCACACCTGTGCAATGCCACACCTGCGCAATGCCACACCTGTGCAGTGCCACACCTGTGCAATGCCACACCTGCACAATGCCACAACTGTGCAATGCCGCACCTGTGCAATACCACACATGTGCAATGCCACACCTGTGCAATGCCGCACCTGTGCAATGCCGCACCTGTGCAATACCACACGTGTGCAATACCACACCTATGCAATGCCACACCTGCGCACAGCTTGGTACTAGGATGTAGATTATATCCCTCACTGCACACAGCAAGCTGTACATCCATTAAGCCGTCACCCAAACTCTGTATTAGCCATTTTAGTAAAATTTCTTCATATCCCCAAATTGCAACAGTGTTGAATATTCAAAGAACTCCTAGTAAGTGGCAACATATTGAAATATTGTAAGTTCACTGCTCACTATGATAACCTAGGGGTGTGTGTGTGTGTGTGTATACCTTTAATAAATTTTGGAAGAGTATCTATCTGAAGTTTGTGTCCAGATTACTTTTTCTAACTAGAAAAATAGTGAATTTGTGTGCATGTGTGCATGCATGAATGCATGTGTGTGAGAGAGAGGGTATGTAGAGAAATGATTGTTAAATCCTGTTTTAAGATTTAAAAAAAAAAGCAAGTGTTTGAAGGAGACCAAGGGGTCAGTCAGCATAGCATCCCATACTCAAGTCAAGAAATACCATAGCCTGGAAAACACTCCTTTAAAAAGATTTATTTATTTTTAATTTTTACAGGTGGGTGTTTTGCATACATGTATGTCTGCACACCACACGTGTGCCCAGTGCCAGTGGAGGCTAGACGGGGGCATTACATTCCTTGGAACTGGAGGTACAAATGGTTGTGAGCTACTATGTGGGAGCTGGGAACTGAAACCAGGTCCTCTAGAAGAGCAGGCAGCGCTCTTAGCCATAGAACCGTCATCTCTTTGGTCCCCTGAATGGCTTTTCAATCTATAAGCACAGTTGCTTTATTTACAAGAAACTTCATCCCGCCTAAGACAACAGTCTGCACCATGATTTTCTTCCAACAGAAGAGAGAATCCCACTATCAAGTTCCAGATTTCCTCAAGCCATTTGCCCTGAACAGATACGGTAGCAATGGCAGTCACACGTGGGAGTGAAAATGGAGCGAACACTAACCTAACGGTATCTAAAACCAGTAAGTCCTAGTAAGTAAACCAGGTGTCCTAAAGAGGCAACGTGCAACAGGCCTTCCCTCGGAACCCGTGGAGCGACACATGGGAGCTCCCTTTGCTACGAAGAGGATATGACTTTCACTGAAGCGCCAACTGAATGGAATCAGATCAGTATAATCCTCACATATTTCTGCCAGCTGGGATCCTGGATGCGGAGATGTAACTGCCTCTCCATGGGCCTCCAAATCCGGGTCTGTTTCCCACGGGTCACTGCCCAGCCATCAGATGGAGGCACTCTGCGGTCACTACCCTAACAAACCGCTCCAAACCACCTACATCCAGGGAAAAGGCTACGGCTCCCACTCGCAATCTCCCAAGCCACCCCGTCCCTCTGCACAGGAGGATCAATAGAGAGCCAGATGAATTGTTTACTTAATTGTGCTGTGCAAGCTGAATAATTGCACGCCTTCCAGGAGGGCTTTGTAACCAGTGAGATGGTGCCGGATCTGCCAAAACCTTTACCTTGAAGCCAACATCCATTCTGCAGTCTCTACTATCACAAATAACGGCAACCCTGGCGATTATTGCTAAAGGAGGCAAAACCATGGCAGGGACATCAAAACCCATGTCTTTCAAAAAACACAGGGAAAAAAAAAACTCCACAAAGCAGTCCCTGTTGACAGCTGTGATTCCCGTATTTCTCGGGATGGACCCTTTAAAGTCATGAATCCTGCTTTTATTTAACATTATTAAAACACAATAAAAAAATAAATTAAAAAAACATTATTAAAACAGCCTACATACAGCAAGCTTTACAGTGAGAAAAGTTGGACTTCAATACACAGATCACTTTTTAAAATGTTTTTATTTTTTGAATCCTGTGTTATATACCACTGTGACTTTTTAAATTATTTATTTATTATGTATACAGTGGTCTCCCTACATGACAGAAGAAGATAACAGATCTCATTACAGATGGTTGTTAGCCACCATGTGGGTGCTGGGACTTGAACTCAGGACCTCTGGAAGAGCAGCCAGTTATCTTAAACAACGAGCCATCTCTCCAGCCCCCACTATGACCTATTTGAACCAAGTGTTTTTTTTCTCTGTTTTCCTCCCCCAACCTCCTGTTGTCTCTCCTCCATGACCCTTCCCCCAGATCTTCCTCCTCTTTTGTGTCTCTCGTGAACTTTTGTATACTTTCCCTTCCTTTCTAGTCACCTTATATTACTCACTCTGGGTCCCTTCCCTGGATTTTTAACGTTTACCCACAGTTTAAAATAAGGGATACATAATGAACAAAAAAGTAGGTTATTAGCAATTTTTAAAATACCTAGCAATGTGTAAAAAGACTAGAAAGAGGGAAATTATTTACTTGCCAAAGTGTCTTTAAGAATGGAAAACATAATTTACTACTAGAACAGAAAACCCTGGGATGTGAGAAGTAAAAACCAGAAGATCCCTAGGGCAGCAGCCAACCCCACGGTACTGAGTGGCTAAAGAGATCAGGACTCGGTGAGAGATGCCCACATTGCTGTTTTCCTGGTGCTCTTTGGAAAACTTGCTTGTAGCATTAAAACATAGCTACATCTGGTACACTGTAGTAATTCCTACTGACTCTGTTGTCTTATAAAGATTTATTTTTTAATTATGTGGTGCTGGACAATTCTGTATTTCGTCAATTATGTTTTAAAGAAATGCTGATTGGCCAGTAGCCAGGCAGGAAGTATTGGCAGGACAACCAGACAGGAAGTAGAGGCAGGGCAATGAGAACCGGAGAATTCTGGGAAGGAGGAAGCCCATTCCTCCCCAGTCCTGTCCAGACACCAAAGAAGCAGGATGTGACCTGCTCCGCTGAAAAAGGTACTGAGCCATGTGGCTAACATTGATAAGAATAATGGGTTAATATAAGGTATATGAGTTAATAAGAAGCCTGAGCTAATGGGCCTATCAGTTTACTATTAATATAGACCTCTGTGTGATTTTCTTTGGGACCTAACGACTATGGGAACCGGGCAGGACAGAAAACCTCAGACAACAATTACATGCATGTGGAAGGTGTTAATGCATGTGACCTTGGAGGTAGAAGAGGGACTCAAGTCCCCTGGAACTGAAATTCCAGGTCATGAGCCACCTGATGTGGGTGCTGGGAACCGAGTTTGGGTCCTCTGCAAGTGTTCCTACCCACAAAGCATCTCTTACGCCCTACCGGGTTGTTTTAATGCAATGTGTTCTTTCCCATTATTCCCTTGTTTTGATCTCCTCTAATGGATCTTCATTAATAACAAGGTGTTTTCTCTGGGATCTGGCCATACTCCTACAGAATTTCAGCATTTATAACTGGCTACTTCCTCTTAGGTGCCATGACCACTCCAGATAGGGTCTGATCTAGGTAACTGTCTAGCAGGAGACTTTGGGAGAGCAGGACCTGGCAGTGCTGACAAGGTGAAAAGACCACTTCATGCAGCTACCCTTAAAACTCAGGAGAGGGAAAATAGAGAGCGGTGGTGCTATGTTGATGTTCTAAGAGTTTGAGTACTGATAGAGTATTGCCCTAGACTTCAGAAAGTTACCTCCATTTTTTCAGTGTCTGGCACATACCCTTGAATGCATTCAGGGCTGGAAAAGAGATGCTCTACCAGGGGCCTGAAGAGAAGACACGGAGGTCAACGTACATAGTTGGAGAGGTACCTCAATGAACCTTCATAGCAGCATATGACAGGATACCCCCAAAGGAAAGAACACATTTCCAAAACACTACATCTATTTTCTCATCCCATCCAGATGCAGCTAACATGACGGGATTGTTTTCCTAACGAAGCTCCATGTTCTACCATTGGTTTTGTCCTGACTTCAACTCACCCTTTTCTAGTTCACCTCATCTATAAAGTAAGGGATTAGTCCTGAAGTCCTCTTAACCTTTATCCTTCCCTGAGACAAAGATGCCAGGTCTGTCATATATTGAATTAGATGGCTCATCTGTGACTACAAAGTTCCATTGATTTCTCACAATTTATTTACTATGAAATTTGGGTGATGTGTATGTGGTGTGTGTGTGTGTGTGTGTGTGTGTGTGTGTGTGTTTGCATGGTTCATATATGTGGTGTGGTGTGGTATGTGTTTGTGTGTGTTATATATGTGGTATGATGTGTACGTACGTGTGTGTGTGTGTGTGTGTGTTTGTGTGGCGTGCAGTGTGTGTTAAAATCTTCATCAGAGAAGAGAAGCTACTCTGGTGCACAGCTGCTATTCCAGAGACATCAGCAGTCACTGTCTTCCCCTTTACGGCACTTTGCCTTCTTCTGGAAGCATATCCGTGTGTGATCTGGTGGTGGAAATAAGTGCCCCAAATTTTTATAGGAACCTGGAGATTTCTTCTGCCCAGGTCTCATCTCGTGAATCTCATGATAGACCCCCCCCAGAACACCTCTAGCCAAATAGCCTAAGAACAGGAGACAGTGTGAGAATCACCCTGTCCGGGTTGGTACCAGCTAAGACTGTTGAGTTCTTCCTGCTGGAGGCCTTCTGTTCTTCAGCTTCGCCTCAGATCTTACAAACAACCCCATATCTGTCCAGTGGATTCCCTTTCCTACTGAAGTGAGCAGTTTGTTACTTAAGAATCCAAACCACAATGACGTGGAGAACCCCAATTCACCCAAGTGGAAAAACATTCACCGAGAGGAAGAATGTAAAATGGGCCAGCTCCCTTCTACCGCATTATATGGGTTAGTGACAAGGTAAAGGCAACCCAGGCTCATCAAGAGGGAGGAGAATAGAAAGCAGGATTCAGGAACTCTTGGATCCCCAGAAACAGTGAATTCAAAGAAAAACTATTCACGGGAGATCATTCCATAGCAATCTGCCATGTTGGACTGGGTTTCTGCTGTGTGCAACAAAAAAACTCTGCCCGTCCTCGGCATAATGTGACATAAGACACAGCAGACCTCTGAGAACTCAGCATTTAGGACATTCTCCTCATGTATATCTTACATCTCTCTGGCACTAATTCGGAAATGTGTTGGTATCGAGGTAACAGGTTATAAGGAGTAAAGAATTCACACTAAAACCACCTTGGTTCAAACCCTACTAGGTTTTTAGCTGTATATTTTGAACATAAATAATTGCTGGGAGTTTCGTTTACCAAATCATAATGAAAGTGATGCTATCTGCTCCAAGTTACAAAGTTACTTTGAATTTTAAATCATGCAACATAATCTTCACTTTCTACTGTGTTTAAGGCTACAAAACTGGACAGTAGAAACTGTAAAACTATTAAGAATTAATGGTAAGTACTATAATTATTCATTGACTTTTAAAAGAAGGGTCAAAACTTTAAATTTTCCTTGATCTTAAATATATAGAAAAACAAAAACTTAGAACTGCTTGCTCATTTTATGTTATAAGCATTGTGGAGAGGACACCCGAGTCAGTTGTAAGCTTTTATCTAGCTTGGAGACTGACTGCCTTCTTGTCCTCATAACTTACAACATGGAGCAAGACAGCATGCTGCATGACACCTTTCTTCCATGCCTTGGCAGGTTGTCACAGACCTACGTTTGTGTCCTATCCCTTTCAAAGTCATGAGATAGCTCCAAAAATTCCTTGTTGTGAAGAATTTTGCCAAAGTTGTTTTTAGTTAGAATAGTCTTATTCTTTCATTACAACCAGTTTCTTCACTGGTACCAATAAATTTGCCTTGACTACGCTCTTATGACCTGACCATAGGGCTCCCAAAAGGCAGTAATATCAATATTCCCATGACCTGCGATTTCTTCTAGGTTGTGTGATTTTTCCTGGGGATTCAAGAATAAACATATGTTCACCAAATCAAAGTGGAAATTTTGCCAAAGTCTAGCTTAGTGACCCAGAGAGTTTATTGGGGTTACTTACCGGAGGAGCATGGGGGATTCAAAGGCAGATGGACCATTAAAAACCCCACCCAGCTCCCTGGGGCTCCCTACAGGACTTTCAGGAATCTCAGTTCATTGGGGAGTCTCTTCTCTGCCGCAGTTGTTAGTGCTTATATAACCCAGTGCGGCTACTGCTGGGGGTGTGGTGCTGATGGTAGGGTCTTGTGAATTTTAAGTTTCGGTACCTTCCTGAGACTTATGAGCATTTATTTCCTAATCATTCTGAGTATTGTTTATCTCTTGAGGCTTAAGGAAGTTCCCTGCAGGGTGGAATGTTTCAGATTGGAGGAAACTTCTCCAAGTATTCTAGAACTCCATTTATGTTCAATTATTACTTCATTTTGAGCATTTTCCCTTTTCTTTTTTTTTTTGTTGTTGTTTTTTGCTTTAAGTTAGGAGAAAAGTGTGATTTTCATTTTCTTTTTGTACTTTCTTTTCCTCTCCCCCTCTTCCTCCTTCTCCTCCCTCTGCCCACACACTTACCCTATTCAATTTTCCACATATAAAGCACCACTTGAATCTATCACTGGGAAACAAGGAGGGGCACATTCTGTTCTGTTTATCTCCTGGGTATCAGAGCATGGTGACCATTTCCAAAGCCTGCGGAGGAAGTGACCCATTCAGTCACTGAATACAATATGCATTTTATAGTTACACAGCCGGTTGCGGCCTGAAGAGCTAGTAGTGGCACATTCAGGGATGAGACTCATGATAACTGAAATTTAAAATGTATTGTAGGAGCTCTTCTTTATTTAACTGAAATTTGTGCATATCAGAACTCCGCTAAGCAAGGACTGTCCATATAAAAATTGTACGAAGTTTAATTATCATCACAGTTGCTGTTAAGGAGGGAAAGACCGGAACTTATTCCTGCTGATTAATAAGAAGTTTCAGTTGAACTCACAAATGTCCTGGCCTCCAGTAGCTCTCCTCTTTGTTCCTGCAAAATCTATCAGATGAGCCCTGACTGTCAGCAGCCAAGAGGGCAACAGGAAGGACTGGCGACTGCATCTCCACTCTGGCATGCAGGCATAACGGAGCCTAAAGTTCAACTAAAAACGAGGAGAGACGATGTCCAAACTAAGCAGGGGGTCTTACGATTATTCTTTTCTCTGGGGCCAGAAAGAAAATATTCTAGTGATACTTTCCACAGACGTGGCTGGTGATTTCTCCACGTTCCCCTCTTTCATAAAATTTTCAGTTCTGGCTGGTTACACTGGTATCCAGAACAAAACGCCACAGCCCAGAACTCCTCGTGGCTGGTCCCATCCAATGTTGTATACGTGCTGAGACTGGGAAGGGACTCCCAGGGGCCCACCTGGCTGGGATGAACAGCAGGTTGCCCTTTTACCTCCTATCTGGAAGGTGGAGAGTACATGAGAAGGAGGCACCGAGGCTAGGAGGCACCGTGGAGAGAGGCAGCTAGACCTGGAGACGGTGGAAGTAAATCTAGATGCAAGCCTGCTTGGGTTTTACAGAGTTTTAACAGCAGTTCTGCCTTGCTCCACACTTCTTTATGGAGGTTTCTGCCAATCTTTTCATCTTTCTTATCATCATCTGATGCCATTTTTACCTGATAAAATGGATGTTCTTATTTAGTCAATGAGCTCTTTCAGTGGCCCAGGCAAAGATTGACTGTTTTTTCATCCTTCTGTACAATGAAGATCCTAACGAGGCACAAAACACATGAGCTAAATAATACGGTGGGATACAGATACGAACTCCGGATACAGAGTTTGGCCATCAAAACTCAAGCCCAGGCCTGGCTTAAGAATTATTTGGGAAGAATAAAAATATAAGAGAAAGAAAGGACAGTACTGGTTCACAGCAAGAATTTATCTCCCCGCAAAGCAGAAATGTGGGCAATGAAAGCCCTAAAATGTAATTCAGTTAAATTATTTAGGGAGAGCAAAGGAACTCAGTTCTTGCTACAGCTAAAAGGGGGTGTTTTCTGAGGTGAGAGCCACCACAGCCATCCGGATACCCCCACTCTGGGAAGGGTGAGAAGAGGAGCCAGGTTGTTCCCCTGAGAGCAGAGAAGAGGGGGAGATGCTGCAGTCTCAGAAACATCATCTTATAGCTGGGCATGCTCTGGTCTGCATGACTCTGAGCACAATTAGGACCAAGTCCAAGGCACAACTAAACCACATTTCAACGCCACGAAATGCAACGCTTCTGAGACTTGGGAGTTTAGGAAGCAGTGAGCTCCCTGGCATTGTGGAAGATGATGCTGGAACTCCAAGTCTATTCTGAAAGTCAGACCAAAACATGAAAGCATGGTTGTAGCTTGACATCCTTGAGGAAATGAAATGATTTGTTTCTAGAGTAATCATTGGCCCATGGGGCAGGGTGGGGGATAGCCCTTTAGTGGGTGGGAGACTGATTCAGGGTATTCTTTCAAGTCTAACTTGACATGAACACCAGCTTTTTCCGCTTAGGCATGACGCTTCCCCCATTTTAGGTACTTTAGCTAAGATTTTGCATGAAAGCCTTTGAAGCAGTTATTATGAATGATCTTCGTGCTGAACAAACGCTTTCTGGGAAAAAATGAGGATGCTCATATTAGCCAGGACTCTTTCAACCACAGGAAGAAGAAACGAGCTGGAATAACTTGAAGGAGAAAGCAAGATTGATAGACTGAATCTGACTTTGGGTGCGGACATTCAGGCAGTGTTGTCAGGAACCTTGCTGCTTTCCTGGTCCACTTTTCTTTTCTTTCTTTCTTTCTTTTTTTTTTTTTTTTTTTTGTATTTGGAGATAGGGGATTTTCTGTAGCTTTTGGAGCCTGTCCTGGAACTAGCTCATGTAGACCATGCTGGCCTCCAACCCACAGAGATCTGCCTGCCTCTGCCTCCCGAGTGCTAGGATTAAAGGCCTGCGTCACCACAGCCCGGCTTCCTCATCCACTTTTCTCTGAGCGGCCTGCAGTGTTTTGTGTTGGTCTGTCCTGTTTTCCGGTGCTCGAAAGTGAAGTCAGGGCCTTGTACTTGCTAGTAAGCGCTCTGCCCCTGAGCTAGATCCCCACACCCCGACTCCAGATGTAGGCCACCAGGCCATGGCAGCAAGATGGCCTTTAGCAGCCTCACCGCTCATCCTCTGGCTTAGTTACTCCATGATCTTAAGAATCCTCTGTCTCAAAAGTCAGGATAGACATGGACTGTCTTAACCTCGGACACAAGCCCACTGCTCACTCAATGACTGGGAACTAGGAAAGGCCAGCTTTGGGTCACATGACCTGAGAGTGGGGGTGGGGTGCCCATAAGGACAAGGCAGACCATCAGAAGAGACCATGGGGAGACAAAAGAAAAGAAAAGAAGTGCCCACCACGATCAATAATCAGAGTATATTTCTAATAGCAAGTTTTAAAAAATTCTGCATTACTCTAAATCTGAAAATAGGGAATTGGAAATACCATGCATATCCCATAAAGCTACGGGAAAATAACGTGCATTTGATGCAAGGCCTTGATCCAAAATTCTAACCCTCCTCCAGCAAATAATCTTCTCGTGTTTGCCCTTCACTGATTCTTCCTCCTCTTCCTCCTCCTCTCCTTCTGAAATCTCTATTCGCTGCCTCATCAGATAAAGTCACAGCAAATTAAGGGAAACACAGAACATATGTATTAAAGTAGATGAAGGCCCAGCATGCAAAGAAAAATTCTTCATTAATAGCAGAAAAAAATCTTTCCCTATATTTAATATTTAGGTGACATATTTCTATTCCAGGAGAAGTAAACATTACAGTCATGAATAACAAATAGAAACACAAACTCCATTTATTTGTAAAATCAACTCATTTTCTTTTCATATCAATGCAAAAAATGACCCAGTGCCGTGTGTTCCATTTGCTGTGATTCTAAGACAGCGAGGCTATACAATTTCTAGATCATTAACTTGTCTCCCTATTTTTCCATGTCTCATAGTTCTGCTAGGTAAGCGTTCGTTCATTCCCTTTGATAATGCCACCCTTTATACGTTTGGTATTTCACTTGCTCAATTACTCCACGCAAACTACAGCAGCCAGTCAGAGGGCGAGGAGGGCGAGAAAGAAAGGGGCCCACCCCTCAGCTTCTCTAAATGAGCAAGACCTCACATGTTTTCTAACAGAAGGTGAGGGGCTGTCTTGTGCAGCCTCAAGTTTGAAAGAGGCGTACATACCCCCTCATTTTACCTCATGGGTCCCAGATTGAATGCCACAATGCTTAGCCCAGCACATCGGCGCAGTCACTCAGCTTGTCCGCGCCGTGAGCAAATCTGCACGTGTTCCTGGGGTCCTACGGGAATCTTGGAAGGGTCCCTCGAGGCACACGGGAGCAATGGGGGCTTTGGGTTGTCTTTAGAAACCGCTTATATAAAGGACTCAAAATGCATACCAAAACAAAACCTGAAGATAGTAGTCCACCATTATTACAGTAATACCGCGAAGAGACACCCCGAGGTCAAGTGGCTACGCGGTCATCATTCCTTGTGCCTTTTATTGTCACTTGGCTTACTTCCCTTAGCCAGGAAGTGGTTTCTTTTTTGTTTTGTTTTGTTGGCCAATTTAATTTATTCAAATGATTGCATGGTAATGAGGTCATTTTGAAGGAAAAAAATTTAAAAACCTCCACTTCTGAGACAAGCTGTGGAGTTCACACTCAACGTCACCATCTACGTGACTTACAACAGAAAGCCACCAGCAACGCTTTAGCGCTCTCTCTCTCTCTCTCTCTCTCTCTCTCTCTCTCTCTCTCTCTCTCTCTCTCTCCCTCCCTCCCTCCCTCCCTCCCTCCCTCCCTCCCTCCCTCCCTCCCTCCCTCTCTCTCTCTCTCTCTCTCTCTCTCTCTCTCTCTCTCTCTCTCTCCCTCTTTCTCTCTCTGCCCTCAAAGTCTTTTTTCTCTTAGTCACGTTCCATCTTCTCCCTCACCACCCATTCCCTTCATGACCTAGAAACTACTGTTCTTACTGCTAACTAGGATCCAACATTCCCTGAGGGCAGAGGACCTCTCGTCAGCTTCACCAAAACAGAACCGCACACAACGCTACTGTTCCGTCCCACGGAAGTCCGGGGCTGCGGTTGTTCCTGTAAGGGAATCATTTAACTTTAGAGCACCTTTTTCCTAAAAGAAAGCGCGCGTGCACCAATGCATCACATCTGCGCGCTTCATTAAGACCGGAAGGAAGGCTGAAGCCCTGGGTGAAGGGAATTGTGGAGACAGCTACATTAATGGAAACGAGACACATTTTTTTAAAGATAAGAAAGAGTGTGCAGAGAGCAAGCTTCTCTTATTGGAAGTCCCCTCCCATGTCTGGATCTGCTTGCAGCCTTGTGTTAGAAAAACGACACGGTCTGCATAGCAGGCAGCCACCAGCTGCAGACAGAGTGGTGTCCGGGAAGCCAGATGACCCAGTTCCGAGCTTTCCAGTCCTGCGCAGGTCATAAACTTCTGAAATAATTTTTGAATATACACATCCCAGGAGAACCACCCAAGGGCCCCTGAATGATTCTAGATTACTTGGGGGTGGGGCAGGTGTTTGTTTTGTAACTCAGTCTTATTCTTCCTAAGTGAACCTGTTATGAGCAGGCAGTTCTCACAACTAGTGTCTTCCTTTCTTCGCGTTGCTGAACTCCCTCTGGTCAGAGAACCGGAAGTAGTCAATTCCCGATGGAGCCGTAAGGACGAACAGCGGCCCCTCCCGACAGAGGGGTGGCGATATCAAGGTTACAGAAGCAAACCGAGGATCATGAAGCCTAATCCAGCGTCAGCCAGGATGGGCCCACATTGTTAGTCTTCCTTGTCTGGTGGGCAAAGGCCCACAGAGTGGAAAGACACTGACAAACACAGCCCTTCACAGACTTGTCATCTCTTTCTCCCTTCATTACAATCTTAGCCAAATACAATTTTGTGGGTGACTCTGAAATATAAATATCATTTGCAACAGGGATTCCATAGAAAGACACTTTATAAATCTGAATCCAAGATAGTAAAATACATCTCTGCACTCCCCCACCCCCAGCAACTCTCCCTGGTTGATCCAAAGACTGAATTGTCATTTTGTCCCTGAACATCCTCTCCTCCGCCCCCAAGCCCACAGTAGTTACTAGACTGGGATAAAGGAAACTATCCCTGCTGCTGCAGAAGGATCCCCATTTCTGCCTTCTCCCTGCCCCAACAGGGCCACAGACGCCAGCGTTTGGGAAAGGGAAAGAACCTCAAGGATTCCCAGAGGCCCAGCTGCACCAGCAAGGGCTGGGATGGGTATTTTACACATGAAGAACAGCTACTATTGAAGCTGCATGAGACTGCATGTTTGAACTGCGGTGAGATATTACCTATGGGTCGTAAGACTTAGGTTAGCCAGGGGAGAGTTAATAATAATTCCTAGGGAGTGAGCTAGCCTGGAAGAGCCAGCATTGTGGAGCTAGCCTTGGACATGGTTAAGGCAGACTTTGTCCTCAGCCTCATGACTATGACTTTCCAAGCAGACACAGTCACACATCACACACATCACACACATCATACACACACGCGCATGTGCACACACACACACGCACACACACTGTACAAATTAAAATACTACTAATTATTCTGTTTGTCAGGCATTCACTTCTCCCTTCTCAACCTCCACTGAACAGCGCACACACTAGCAACTGCTGGGGCAGCGTAAGGAGCCAAATGCCCTGATCTCCAGTGCAAACACAGATCTGTATGATAAAGAAAACATGAGGCTACTGAGCTGGAAGAATGCAAAAATTAATTCAAACGAGAATTTTCCTGAAAGCAAACCCCACCTAAGAACAGCTATGTTACAACATGTGTCTTAGACTAGAATTCATCCGACTCGCTCTTCTGCTCCAGCCCCATCAACTGTCCGGTCTTCGGGAATGACCTCTGACGTTCCCGTGTTTGCCTAGGAGCCATGAAAGCACCTTCCTTCTCAAAGACTGAACGGAGTGGATTGTTGAGCTGGGCTGAGATGAAGTGTGACTCACGTGTCCCCTCAAATGCTCGGGGACCACGCCTGGAACCAGAGTTTGGGGAGCCCTGCTAATTACAAGCAACAATGCCTTGAGCATTCCAGCTAATTAAAGGCTTGCCTCGTGACTGCCTCTGTAACACTGAAAGCTTTTATTCATTCATTGATTCAACAAATAATCATGATAGCCAAGTGCCCGGCGCTGTTCCCGGCCTCGTTTCTAATCACCCCACTCCTAAAATTCCACCTTCTGAGTGTATGTGCCTCTCATAGTGCCCACAACACAAAGCATCCTCTCCAGTCACCAGGCCTCTGCACACGCTGTTCCCTCTGCCCTTCCCTTCCTCTGCAGAGGGAGCGTGCACACAAATGCAAGTGTTGCACACACACAGAGACATACACGTGCACGCTTGCATGCGTGAGCATACACACACACACACACACACACACACACACACACTCACCCGCATTCTGATTGTATGCCTCACTCCTATCTTTAAAACCATATTCTCTTTCCCTTGGCCAAAAGGGTCATGAGGTCCTTCCCACCCAACCATCCCTGCCCCCAGCAATGTGTGTCCCTCCAGGCTTCTATGACTTCATGGTAGGACCTGTTTACATGTGTCAACATGTGAAAGTCTCGAAAAGCATCCTGTGGAAGGAGAAAGACACGCTGCAACAGCAGGCCAACAGCAAAGGCCAACCTGCGAGCCCCAAGAGGAAATCCTAACATATAGAGAGCAGATACAGAAAGCGCAGACAAGCATACAAAGGCATGGAAACCCGTGCAAAGTGCATCATCTTCAGGGTGAAGAAAGGAGGGAGATGCAGGGTGTTGATTCTGTTCTCTTCCTTTATAAGGGAGAAGAGGAGTGCTGGCAAGATGGCTGGCCAGGGAAGAGCACTCGCTGCCAAGTCCGGCGACCAGAGTTCAGAGATGGAACGTACCTGCTGGAAGGAGATGACTGACTCCTATAAGCATCCTCTGACCTCTGCATCCTCCCTCCTCCTGACTACACACAGGCACACATGCACAAACACATATGCACACACACACTCATTATAAACATGCACACACAGGTATGCACATGTATGCGCACACACATGCAAGCACACACACAATAAATAAAAAATTTAAGAGGATGAAAGGAATTTGAAGCAAATATGGTAAGGTATGAAATCCGGATTGTGGCTGCATGCTTGCAGAAATGTATTTTTTTATGTTACAAGCACCCCACTCTTAAATCTCACAGTGCAAATGAACTTACAAAGCAAGAGCAAGCATTCTAGGTTTAAAAAATGCCTCCAGGTATATTTCAAGATCTTCTCTAGAATAGTTAATACCTTCCTTGAAATGAGTGGGCAAGTTTGAAGGGTAGGGAATGGGGGACAGAACAGGGGATGGACAGGGAAACATCAGAGTAGAGACGAAAGAAGGAAGCCAAGGACTACATCGAGCCATGGAAAGTACTCACGCTTTAGAGTATTAAAAACCCCTCAGCTCTGCCACCTCCTACAGTGTCACCATGGTCGAAGCCACAATGTGAACACACAACAAGCAGTGTCAAAGGCGCCCCCTAGTGTTGCACAGTGCCGTGGCGCCGAAGAACAAATGTCAACCTCCTCATGTTCTCATTTCTTCACAAGGCCAATCTAACCTGCCCAGTAGGGACTTCCAGAAGAGTAGAAGGGACAGGGTGTCGGAAGTGCTCAGCACAGAGCCAGAGTATGGCGTGCGAACATTGTAATTGGCAGTTAGGCATCATCCCAATGCTCACGTGCAGTGGCAAGTCTAGGCTGTGTTGCCTTACTCCTGGGTAATCAGAAGTTTTAAAAACCGACATTACCCTACCTGAAGGACAAAAGAGGAGTGATGTGAAGAGAAAAGCAAGAAATCCCTGCCAGTCACAGCTCAGGAAAAGAAGATGAGGTCGAGCTGTAGACAACAGCCGGGCTACCTTCCTCTGTGATTACTCCCCTAGGGTCTCTCTCCCCCTCCTTCTCTCTCTCTCTCTCTCTCTCTCTCTCTCTCTCTCTCTCTCTCTCTCTCTCTCTCTCTCTCCCCCTCCTTCCCTCCCTCTCTCTCTCTCTCTCCCTCCCTCCCTCTCCACCCCCCCTCTCTCTCTCAGCAGGTGGGCATGGACAGTTGCTCTCTCCCTCTCTGAGGGCAGGTAGGCACCAACAGAAGCGCTTGTATATGATCTTGGGATCATAATTGATTTCCTCTTATTCTATAGTAGAATGGGTTAATAAAGCATCCATAGTGTGGCCATGTTCTCCAGCTAATGTTCTAATTAGGAACCCAAACTAGCTTCCTTTGATGTCAAAACTGTCCAGATGTGGGTAGACCCCGAAGACCATCTGGAACCTGGACATGTGCCCAGGCAGCAGTGGACTGCCCTTCATCAGACCTCTGTGCCCACCTATTTCAGAGAGAAAGGGTGATGGAGAGTTACACGCTGGGCACCCTGGGAAACACTATGCTCCAATTTCCTGCTCAGACATCTGATTTTATGATTTTTATCCTTTTTTTTTTTGCCATTGGCTATATTAGTAAAACTTCAAGGGAGAGTCTCTTTTCCTGGTGCTTTGGGATGTACATTTATTTAACTATGCATTGCAGTCTGCATCGGTGTGGCAAACACTCATGCAAGAAACAGCAGGAAGTCAGTGCTACTCTTATTTATTTTCATCTATAAACTATTTCAGCTGGGAGGGAAGAAGCTTTTTTAAAAGGCAAGAAAAACTTCAGAATCTAGAGGGAGAAATCACACACACACACACAGAGAGAGAGAGAGAGAGAGAGAGAGAGAGAGAGAGAGAGAGAGAGAGAGAGAGAGAGAGAGAGAGAGAGAGATTTTAACTTCAATCATAAAGCGCCCCCAAGTGGACATTGTTTAAACTACATTGAAAAACTCTACAATTGTTAAATCAAGATTGAAGGTATAAACACTCTGGTGTTGGGCAGCAGTGAGCTAGTTTATCCATGGTTTTGTACATAATTTAACAAGCCCGGCAGCTGGGGAAAAGAATTCCATAAATGTTAAAAAAGAGATTCTGCAAATACACTCTCCTGGCTTCCTGGAAACTGGATCTGGACGCTGCCTGGGGCTATGCTGGAAAAGACGGTCCTGGAGCCCAAAGAATCCCCTGTGGCCCTTCTAGAAAGCTCCCCGGTCCATTAAATTGTATTCCTTACTCCGCTATCAGGATGGATTGTACTGAATTCCTCGGCACCCCCGTTAAGACTGTCACTTAGATTCCAGAACTGATTAAGTTCGTCGGAAGCTCTGTTCTTCCTCGCTGTTAAAATATTCATACCCACTCTAACAACCTGATTTTAAAAAACTGGCTAAAAGCTTTGCTGGTATCCCCTACAGAAAGTGCCATTTTTAATGAACCCGGAGGCATTATAAATAAAAAATAGCTGGTCTTAATAAAGAATTGATAGAGCAAGTCTGCCCCAGAGAGGTGTCAACACAGCCTTGAGAGACCCTTTTCCAAAGAGGAGCTGGAGCCTGAAGACCCCAAACAAATAAGAAAGAATCCGTGCACTTTCTGGATCTGTTTCCTTCAAAGACAGGCATCCCAAGGACGGTAGATGACAAGGTGGTAACAAGAACCTTCTAGGGAGGGCAGGAGGCACAGGCACAGGTGGGAGACGAGCTGCAGGCAATGTTCCACAGCGTTTACCAGACCGGGCACCGTGCTCCCGCCAATCCTAGAAAATGGGCAGAATAGCTTCCTTGCTACAAAGGAAGGCGGGCCCTTACCCGAGCAGGAGGTAAGGCGCTGCCCGTGTGAGGTGCGCAATGGCATGCAGAGGCCGAGGTTGGCAATGGGTGTCTTTGGGCTTTGTCCATCTTATTTGAGAGGCCAAGCTCTCTCGCTGAGCCTGGAGTTCACCAATTGGACTAGACTGACTAACCCCAACTCTGGGGAGCCTGCTGTCTCCGCTCTCCCAGCTCTGGGGTTGCAGGCTGGGAAATCTGAACTCGGAAAACAGTTTGTCAACTGAGCCATGTCCCTGGCCCCTAAGTGTCATGTCATGCTGTTTTTGTTTTAAGTCATATTTTCTAGGATGCCAGCATTCCATGCCCCTTGGCCAGACCTGTGGTCGGAATGCTGAGCAGACGGTTCCTTCACCCCTTACAGCTGACTTTGGAAGTTGTTGTTGTTTGGTCTGTAAGACACGGGTAGGGGTAGCCATACCCTGTAAGGTGCTGTGGGAGTTAAAGGGAATAATCCGGGGAAAAAGACCAACATGCAACATTTATCTCATATTATTAGACAAGAACAAGAGCTTCGAAACACAGCTACCAACGAGAATGCCACAGATGCCAGCATCGCCAGGAGAGCTCAAATTTCATCTGCGCAGCAATGGTTTACAATGGGTCTTTTGTCAACTTGAACTGTTGTGTAAAGAAGTTGTTTTTCAACCCTTCACCAGCTGATTAGGTCCAAAAGTAGTTTTAAAAAGTCAAAAATATTGGGACTCTTATACAGAAGGCTCCACACCTTGTTCTATAATTGCCCTCATTTCCTACGTCTAACGGAAGTCATTGTTTTTAAACAAAAGTTTAGATGAAAGTCTCTCTCAGCCGCACATCACAGTTCTTCAGGTTCCGGTGTGACATCCATCTTAGAGCCCCACGTCACGCTTCCTTGGGCTCCGGCGCGAGGATTCCATCATCTTACACCCCAGCCCAGGGCCACAGTCAGTGTCCAATGGGTAACGGGATCTTCATTCTGTGACAGCCATTTCTAGCGGGCTTCTGGTTTCACAAAGGAGAAAATCTGAGGATGGACAGATAGATGTTAAGAGACCTAACCCTAGCTTCACTTCTAACCGGAGGGAGCAGTCAGGGCTCCTCTCACCCAAAGGTAACTTCTTCCTTAATCCATTCAGGGCTCCACCGTGTTTGTCAAGTTCTCATTGATAATTGTGTGGAAAGAATTCTCAGAGATTTACTGCACAGTGTGTCTCATCTTTCTATAGCAAAAAAATTGATAATTTATCTTGATCTTTAAAAAAATATATGCGCTAGGAGAATGAAACAAACCCGATTAGATATTTCGGAAGTCAACTTGACATTAACAATGGAGATCTGCCTGCCACTACCCATTCACAGTCAAAGGCAGCAGTGAGCGGCACCCATGCGAGCTCAAGGCCGGCTGGAAGGACATCGAACAGCAGTGCGGCGGAGCTGGTCAGTGCCTTCTGCCCCCAAGGGACGTGCAGGCTGTGCGGTGAGGATCTAAAGCACTACCGCGCACTGCGCATGCACGTACGCACACACTGCAGCCGAGGCCTGGGTGCCTGCCACAAAGGTCGCAAGCCGTTTGAGCGCAAGGAATGCGGCACCATCTTTGTGGCCAAGCGCAACTGCGTCCATCACATCCTCAAGCAGCACCTGCACATGCCCCAGCGTGACCTTGAGAGCTACGTGCTTGCCACAGATGGCCACCTTGGCCCCACAGACACGCCCACAGAGGCCTCCTGCCAGAGGAAGGGGCGATTTCATTGCTTTTGGTGAGTGCAAGCCCCTCGACACTTTCCTGGAGCCCCAAAATGGCTTTCTTCACACAAGCCCCCCCACCCCAACCCCTGCCTTCCCACATCGCTGTCAAGTTGGAGCCAACCAGCAGCTTTGCAATGGACTTCAACGAACCCCCTGACTTTTCACAAAAGGGCCTGGCTCTGGTCCAAGTGAAGCAGGAAAATGTGTGTCCCCCCTTGCTGAACTCTTCCTCCTCTGCCCTCTATGACGGCTCCATGAAGCCCATTGATCTCTCCATCCCCAAGAGCAGAAAGAAAGGAGACAAGGACACAGTTGTTCCCAGTGACGCCAAGAAACCGGAACCAGAATCTGAGAAGTCTGAGCAGCTCTGCCCACCACCCTGCCCTACCTTGTCAGTGACTGCTGCGGAACTCAGAGGGAGCTTGGAAAACCCCGCAGGCACTGTAGTGGCCGTTACTAATGCTGCCAACCTGGAAGGCCACCCTCAGCCCCTCCAGGGTTCCGTGCAGCTGGCTGTCCCCATCTTACCAAGAGTGTTGTCACCATCTTTCAATTAAGTCCCCCCCCCCCCAATTCTTCTAAGGAGGTGCATCATTACTCCATTTACAGCAGAGAAAGACAGGCATAGAGACATGTGGTCTTCAGCTAGCCAGCAGCAATGCTACATCTTGACTTTGGGCAGTCCAAAGAGGTCTACCAGATAGTCTCTTTTCATTTTTAACTCTTCAAGTGAACAGCACCAAGTGCAAGGTTTAAAAAAATTGGAAGACCTGGGACTGAAGAGATGGCCCAGTGGTTAAGAGCACTGGCTGCTCTCCTGCAGGTCCTGGGTTCAATTCTCAGCACCCACCCAGTGGCTCACAACCATCTATAACTGCAGTCCCATGGGATCATATGCCTTCTTCTGGTGTGAAGAAGTACATACAGACAAAACACGTGTGTGTGTGTGTGTGTAAAAATAGATAAATCTTTTAAAAATAAATAAATAAAATAGGAAAGAGTGGCTGACTTCTAGAACGGGCAAGAGAAGTAGATTTTTTGTTTGTTTGTTTCAAGGCTGGAGCAGATGGCAGGGTGTGTTATCATAGTTTTAAATAGCTATATTTATCAGTAAAGATACGGTGTGTGCTCGTAGACTCTCTTTATCTTCTATCCGTAAAGCAGCTGACTCTTCCAGAAAGCCTTGAGCCCACCTCTGGCTGCTGGCTCAGGCGTGTTTCGTGTGCTCTAATGCTGCGTTTTCATCAGACTGGCAGTGGCTGTGTCTACAGTGATCGTAAGAAACAAACAGCTTGCTTACAGAAGGGTAGTTCTCAAGCTCTGTGGATACAGCTGCAAAGTGATGGATTATTGCAAGAAGAAGCTTGGATTCTTTTAAATCTAGGAAGGCAGTCTTTTGAGATGCCTGCATCCTCTTCCAAGGAGAAAAGAAAAGAGTGGGGAATCAACTTTCATCCAGTCTAACTGTGACTCAGCATCAGAGGTCATCCAAGGTTAATCAGCTATCATGTCACACTCCCAGAGCCAAGGGACACTCATTATAATCACGGGCTCTAGTTGTACCTGTGATCACAGCACCTGGACAGTGGAGGCAGGGGGATCAGGAGCTCAAGGTCATCCTTGGCTGCACAGATAGTTTGAGGCCAACCTGGACCACAGGAGACCTTGTCTCAGAAACAAAACAAAACAAAATCATTATCACTGTCAGCGTTATCATCATTGTCATCATCTCAGACTGTAGATGCCCTTCTGGTCAGCAGATTCAGGAAGCCCCAAGGGAAAGCCCTCAAAGTTAACTGAGCTATTAGATATCTAGATGCTAGCCATCCCTTTAAATGAAGCAAATACACCAAAGCCCTTGTTTGTCACAATTCTCAACATCAAAACTTTCCTCAACATAGTAGGCAATGGCTTGTCACCATAGTGGACAACGACTTGCCAAGAGTAAACTCATCAGTAAGGCCTTTCAAATCTTCCATGGGTTGGCCCTACTCTTCCATTTCTTCCCCCACTCAGTGCTGTACCCTGACCAAACAGCTGTCTATCTGTCCTGGTCACTGCTATATGGTCACAGTGACCGGCATACACAGGCAGCGCCATTACCACCTCCCTGAAGCCAACTACGCTCTTTACCTCTCTGGGTCTAGACTTAGGCCGCTGTCTCTGACTCCCTTTTGGCCTGCTTCTTCCCTTTCTCTAAGAATGGGTTCCAGAGTTCTCCCCTCATCATGTGACCCTCTCCCTGTGCTGTATACATGTCACACCACCCCAAAGAGCCTAAGTAGGATGGAAAAGAAATGACACGTGGTTTCCTTTTACAGTCCTATTGTCTTCTGGATAACGGTGACTCTTCTAAAGAAGCCAACTTTTCCACGTTAAGAGAGATCAGGATAACTCTATTAGGAAAGTGTTTGTAAGGGGGGACTTATGATCAATCTCCAACCCACATACAGAAGTTGACACGGTAGCCTGTGTTTGTAACCCCAGTGCTGGGGAGGAGAAAGGGCAGATATTGGTTAGCCAGCCTACTCAGCAAGTTTCAGGCTGATGAGAGGCCCTATCTCAAAGAATGAAAAAAGTAAATAAGTGAGCAGTTCCTGAGAAACGTTGCCTGGGCTTGCGCCCTGGCCTCCACACCCCACACACTGACTAGAAATGAGTGGAGATGCCGGGTCTTTACAAAGCACGGGATGTAAGACATAGCAGCAATGCGAGGGCTTCCGTGAGTTAAGAGATAAGCTGCAGCCACTTCCTCTTTGGTTTTTGTAGGTGCCCTCACCATACACATCTGTACTGGAGAGGCCAAGATGACCTGAGCCACCTTCCAGTCTTGACGTCTAGATGCAGTCAGAATTCCAGGAGGAATTGGAACTGATTCTGCTTTAAGTGGGCTGCTCTGGGAGGCTTTATGCAGTTCTCATTCTCTTAGGAAGGTTATTAGTGCTATAAACCTGCCTGCTGTCTTGTGAGGAGGGCTGTAGTGTGTGTGTGTGTGTGTGTGTGTGTGTGTGTGTGTGTGTGTGTTGTGTATGTAGTATGTGTGTAGTGTGTGTGGTATTGTGTGGTATGTATGCAGTGTGTGTGCATGGTGTATGTGTGTGTGGTATGTGTGCAGTGTGTATGTGAGTGTGGTGTGTGTATATAGTATTGTGTGGCGTGTGTGGTGTATGTGTAGTGTGTATGTTTGTAGTGTAGTATGGGATGTGTGGTGTATGTGTGGTGTGTGTTGTGTATGTGGTATGTGTGTATGCGTGGTGTATGTGTGTGGTGTGTATGTGTAGTATGTGTGTGCACTATGTGTGTTGTATGTATGGTATGTAGTGTGTGTGTGTGTTTACATATTCATGCAGACACAGGTTCAGATTCTGAAAGTGACACCAGGTGAGTTCTTCCTTTGTTCTCCGTTTGTTTTTTTGAGATGGATCTTTTACTCAAAAAAGAGCTTGCCACTTGGTGAGTCTGGATGGTCAGTGAGCTCCAGTGGCACAGAGACCTTAACTGGGGTCCGAATGTCTGTACAGCAGGCACTTTCCTGACTCGACCTTCTCCCATTGCTGCATAGCTTAGAAAAGAAACCAGAAGAGCTGTGAACCACTCCAAGCCATCCAGCCTTTCTCGCTGGCACACACACCCTCACAGGGAAGTCGAGTCCCTCCAGAGACCGACTCCCTGCTGCTGCTCTTCCTGGTCTCCCCATTCTCCACACGCCACATGCACGTATTTTACTGACACGCCAACCACAGGCACACACGCAGATCCCAGCCTGGAGCTCACTGCACGCTAGCAGGTTCTTCGCATTAGCAGGTTTTTATCAGCACTCACGAGGTCACTTTGCCTCCCACACATTCGATCTGTGTCTTCGTGTGAAATAATCCTTGGCCCTAATGGTCTTCACTGACAATTAAGAAATTAGGAACAAACAGCAAAAATAATGATCCCTTTACCTAAGAAAATACTGTCGGCTCCATCTTAATGGTCTGGTGGTGACATATGACTGTACCTAGCATAATGGGTGCAAATTCATAACAGGACATGGGTAAGTTATTTTCACACTACCTGTCACTTGTCACATAAATTACATGGGTTTCTATTAGCTGCTTAATTCACAGATATATTTAAATAAAACACACACACACACACACAAATTCCACTGGAAATTCTTGCCTTGTTTCTGGGTCTCTTGGGGAAGGCAGAACCCTAGCCACAAAATCTCCAAAGAACTTAAGATTTAGTTAGGTCAAGCACACATTCTGTAGGTAGGATTTCTGCTGCCAAGGTAAATAATGTGGGTCAAAGTTATCCAAACATCTTCAGAACAGAAGATGGGGCCTACGACCATGTGAGGAGTCTGAGTCTAAACGTCC
Source organism: Microtus pennsylvanicus (assembly GCF_037038515.1). Lineage (NCBI taxonomy): Eukaryota > Metazoa > Chordata > Mammalia > Rodentia > Cricetidae > Microtus > Microtus pennsylvanicus. The sequence continues at coordinate 84,042,300 of NC_134580.1, read as the reverse complement.
TTTGGGAGAAGGACTACCGGGGTCAGCTGAGTGCTCTCCACGTCCACCAGTGTGGGGGGACGGTGAGGCTGGTGAGGGACTGCAATGGCTGCCTGCTTTATGTCATCCTTCCTGACTGGACAGAAGAGAGCCTTCCACATGTGTCCCTGAGGAGAGTGACTAGGGACTGTAGACTTCTGTTGCTAGGGGCTTTGGGGCCTGTGAATGCAGCTGTCTGCCTAAATTCAGCCTTGGGCTCTGTTGCTGTTTTAGGAAACCAGCAGATGTTCCTGAGAAGTGACCTGGTTTGAGCCACAGCTAGAAGATGAGAGCTGGGCAGCGTCGCTACCCATCTCATAAAAACCCAATATTGATGCCACACTGTTCCGAGCAGCTTCTGTTAATGTACGTGAGCATATGGAAGAAGACGCCGACAGAAGCGGCCCAGAACCTGTTATCAAGAGCAGTGAGAACTTTGTTCACGACCGTCCATGGACCTTGAGAGAGTTGTGGCTTTTTCTGGGACTCAATTGTCTTGTTTGCTAGGAAGAAAAATGAAAGAGAAATGAGAGGTTGATTTTTGCCAGATGCCAGCTCCGGGTCTCTCTCTGAGTTATCCAGGCACTGTGTTGAAGGGAGTCTTGAATCAGTGTGTCACATTTAATTAGTAGAATCTACCGCCACAGGCATGGGGCAGGAGCCGGCATGGCAGCGACTTAGCATCTCTGGACTATACATCTCTAAATCACCTTCCTCTTCAAATTATTTGAATGAATGACTGCAGCCCGACCATGTAAGTAAACATAGTTCCTTTTTCAATGAAAATGAAAGGATTCACCTTGGAACATCAGAGACCTCACTTTGCCACGGAGCGACTGCCTTTTATCAAACAATTTAATCTCCCTAAGTTTCTGTTTTCTCATCTTCAAGTTAAGAACAAAATATTTAACCTACATGTAGCCTACATCACAGCCTTTCATTTTCCCAGTACCAGGGATTGAACCCGCAGCCTTGGTCACACTAGGCAAGCACTCTACCCCTCAGCTACCCCACAGGCCTTAGAGAATACGGGAGAATGTAAAAGATCTGCTGTAGGCACTGCCTACTGGTGACATCCAATTAAATAGGAGCCACTGTCATTATTTTCATCTCCATCATTAGTCATCAACCCCAGGCTGGAATCACTACATATTCTAACATGATTAATAATAGATGCTTTCAATGAGGGCTAGTTGCCATATTTTTTCAACGAAAATCCCTGAGCTCATTCTCACAAAAGGCTATTCAAATATACAGTACAGATAATTACAAAATGCATCAAAGTAGGGAATATTGCAATAAATTCCCATGCGTCTATCACCAGGCTTCAAGAATCAGTCATCAAGGCTGGTCTTGTTTCATCTTTATCCTCACCCACCTGCCTCTCCTCAAACCCACCATATTTTCAAAAGTAGACCTTACCTTATCTACACCTGTTAATGATACATCACTAAGCAATAGGCTTTTAATTTTTTTATAATTATAAAAGTGTTTTAAGCAGATAAAATGGCAACTTCAAAGAGTGATTAGAAAATGATTTCCTCACATTCACGAAGAACATTCCAGAAAAGTCACTAGCAAGTGTATTATTTTTAAAAACAATAATCAGGCTGGCTCAAGAGGCCACATGGGGACAGAAGTGTGTATGATTTATTACACCACACGAAGTGAGTTATTTCATTCTTCCAGATATTTATGACACTGTTAAAACACTGAATACATCAACATCAAAATTAATCATGAATAATATTTAATTAGCGCTTGACAAGAATCAATTTGGCAACTCTTTTTGTTCTTTCTCCTTCCCCTGAATAGAAAAATACTCATAAACTAAAGTGTTTTATTTTCCCCATCTGCTTCTGGTAAAGTGCACCCCTGAATGGCTAACTTGGTGGAGATCTCCTGAACTTTCATATACCCTGGGAATTAGACTCAGATGCTGTCCGACTGGGACTGTAAATCAAGCGTGTGTGTAAGCAGCGAGCAGGCTGCCGCTCGCACCAGGAAGGGTGTCGCCACTCCTCCCGGATCTGCCTGACTCAATGAGCTCTCCCAGAGCTGCCACCACACTGGGCTCCTTCTCCAGTCTCACCACTCACAGGAAAGCCACAGCCAGAAGCTTCCTTCTTCCTTTACAAAAGAAACAGAATCTTCTAGGGAACTCAAGCCCGAAGAAGTCTGCCCAACAGTCCAGCAGACTCTGAGACCAAGACACCTGGAAGGACCACAGCAATGGCACTTTCCAAGGAGGTTGTGGACATCCAAAGTACTTACTCGGTGTCCCAGAAGAACTTCACCAGCGTTGTGCACCACTTCCCACTGGGACATTTTATCCTACAGGGGGCAGACTAGGAGAACTTTCCATATATTGTTTTGCAACAATGAGTGCATTTGTTTAACGTTGAAAAAAAACAGCAATATTTATAATCCACAGTGTAAATCTGTGTTTTGATCTGGAGTTTTGATCTTGGAAAGGAAATGCACTTTTTGTTTGAGGTTTTGTTTTAAAACTTGTTGGGGGAAGAAGGAGAGAGACAGAAGCAGACCAAGAATGTGAGCTAGTGCCTGAATGCCACAATAGTTGTGTGGACCCTACAGGTCATGTGACTTTGTGGATGTCAGAGGATAATCCAGTCATCTCTTCTCTCTTTCCATTCACCTTGAGATAGAGTCTCCTGTTGGTTCCTGAGCTTCCCAAGAGTCTCCTATCTCCACCTCCCAACTCCCCATAGAAACACTGAGGATACAAATGCTCACTACAGCACCTGACTTTCTGTGGGCTCTGGGGACTTGAACTCAGGTCCCCAAACTTAAACTGCAAGTACTCCACCTACTGTAAGGATTAATCTCAGTGACCAACTGGATGAGACCTGGAATCACTCGGAGACAAACCTCTGAGAGGCCTGCAAAGGATAATCTTGATTGGGTTTGTCGATGTTGGGAACCACTGTGAGTGGCAGCATTCCCTAAGCTAGGATCCTGGGCTGCAGCTGTCGAAGTGAGCCGAGTACTAATGTCCAGCATTCTTCGCTTCCCGACTGGATGCAATTAGACCAGAGACCTCACGCTCCTGCCACTATGAATTCTCAACCGTTATGAACTGTACCTTGAACTGTAAGCCAAAATAAGTCTCCTCTCCCTTAAGATTCTTTTGTCAGTATATTTTATCCTAGCAATAGGAAGGAAAATAACAACTGATGGTTGTTAGATAAATAACATGTATAAGTATATATATACAAAATATACAACATATATACATATATATATATATATATATATATATATATATATATATATATATATATATAATAACACCTCCTCAACCATGAAAGGAAGCACTAAATGTTTGGCATGCCCTTGGTGGAAGGACCCACTCAAGAGGACTCTTTTTTTTTTAATGTGTGCCTTGTGCGAAGGAAACTTGATTAAAAGACTTCCTAGAGTCACGATCTAACACCATAGAAGACCTAAGAGCATGGGGAACTGGCTAACATGTCAAGTTCCATGTGCCACATCTAGGATACCTCGTATCTAATACAGGCCTCCTGACAACCTTAAGTTTGAGCTGAGGTGATCCTGTGAGGTTTCCAGAACACTCAGCTATGCATGAGGTAGGGGGCCCAACTCAGTCTTTTCTGACTCTGTGTGTCTCTAGATGAATCTTCCATCCCCATAACTGTAATAACTAGCATTCATCGAACAGTATTGCTAAAGACTTTATGGGCAGCACCTCAACCCTCAAGCTACACTTCCTATTTCCATTTTAAAATACTTCAAGGTTAAAATAGCATATCTGACTTTTAGTCTCACTAGGAGGTCACCTGGCTTCAGGGGCCTGTCTGTGTCACTTGCTGCCCCTACCCACAGTCAACATGGGCCATGCCCTGGACACTTCATGAGTAAGACCCTAATGTGTAAATTCTACTGAGTCCCCAGCAAGGACTGGATGAACTGCCACTGTGGAAGGTCATCAATCATCAGAACTCAAAGACCTCCAACAGAGAGCACCAGCCCCAGAGTGAGTTTATAAAGATACGAGCAAACAATGGGCACAAAGCATCAGATGTTTCATAAAGGGGAGGAATGGTACCATGGGAACTGGGCTCCTATGAGAAGCTAAGTGCTTAGAAGATAACATTGAAGGAAAAACCCTATCTGCTTCGCCCTCCTTCTGCTCAATGCTGAATCCCTCCCTCGTGGCTTCGGGGACAAGGTCACTGAAGCTGGTTTCTGCCTCACTGACTTTTCCGCATGCAGACTGAAAGTCCCTGGAAAGAAGTCAACAAGCATGAGATCATTAAAGTATGTGATTTTAATTAAGGCAGGGTTCTACATTGGGGCTGGGGGCAGTAAACCTGCTCACGCCAACCAAAGAACCAGGTGACAACCTATTCATGGGGGTCCCTGTCTCCCTTCTGGCTGTCCCTCCATGTGATAGTCCCCAACTGACCCCAGTTCTGCTGTGAGCCCACATCAGACTGGGTCAGCTCACCGAGACCTTCACACATGCCATTTTCTGGGTATGCCTTAGGAAGGGAAAAGTTCATTCTTTAAAGTAGTCATCGTCACGAAGGCTAAGAGAAAGACTAGTTGTGTGTTCAGTGCTGAAAAAGAAAAATGAAAGCAAAACACGGCGAAAGTCTAGACTGCCAAAAGATAATAAATTGGCATCGTTGTAAAACCGTGTTGCACGACAAGAATACAAATATTATTCATCTCAAGAAAAGGGCTGGCCTAAGAGGAGATTTATAGACCCTTCAAAAGCAGTCCAGGAAGTAAACGGAAAAATTAGGGTGCAAGGTCACAGAGTAGGCAAGAGTCAACTTAAGGGTAAAGTTAAAATCTCGAGGAAGGGAACACACAGTTCAACTTACCGTATTAAATTAAGATCTGTCCTCACTGTGAAGAAATGGGGGAAAGCCAGATCTTAAGGTGCATATACCATGAACGGCTTTTTCGTCTCCATACCGTAAGAGTGATCCTCTTCCCCCAAACAGAACACTGGTTACAGAGTGAGGAATGCCAATGCCCAGGGGATGCTTTGTAGGGAAAGGAGGCTTGTAGCAGGCCTCGGACTGTGTCACCAGGAGGCAGAACAAAAAGCAGCAACAGTCAAGGGGCTTTAGAGGCACAGTCTGAGGAAGAACATACAGCCTAGAGCACAGTTTGGTTTTGGCAGGGGGTGGGGGGGGGTGGAGGTTGGGAGGGGTGGGAGGTGGGGGGGTCTGTGTTGGTTTGCCTTTTATGAGAACAGGCTGAATGGGACTCTAGACGGTGTCCAAGTTCATCAATGGCAGGGAGAAGGGACGGAGTAGATAGGGGTACTCCATCGGACTTGCCCAAGGTCAGTCAACATTCCAGCAGAACTGGACTCAGTGGGTAACAAAAAGGGGGGGGCATTAAAGCAGGAGGGAGTGAACTGAAGAGAATCAGAGGAAGGGGTCACGGTGGGTATGTTCAGGATACGTTGTATACATGTATGAAATTGTCAAAAAACAAATATAAGATGCTCTTTAAAAGGGAGATGCTCTTTTGTAAAAATTAGGGGTTCTGTTCTTCCATCATCCTGCTCTTTCTGAAATAAATTTTAGTGTATGTGTAAGAGAGAGAGAACGAGGGGTGGGGAGATTGGGATATATGTGTGGCACATTTTCACAAAACCTGGAGCTAGGCTGCCACCCATCAATGATGGAGGTGGGTCTTGTATCTTATCTGTTGCTTTCATTGGTTAACTAATAAAGAAACTGCTTGGTCCTAATAGGACAGAAAATTAGGTAGGCAGAGTAGACAGAACAGAATACTGGGAGAAAGAAGCCGAATCAGGCAGTTGCCATGATTCTCCCACTCCAGACAGACGCAGGTTAAGATCTTTCCTGGTAAGCCAGCTCGTGGTGCCACACAGAATATTAGAAATGGGTTAGATCAATATGTAAGAGCTAGCCAATAAGAGGTTAAAACTAATGGGCCAAGAGCAGTGTTTAAAAGAATACAGTTTCCGTGTAATTATTTCAGGTAAAGCTAGCCGGGTGGTGGGAAGCAGCCCCGCCGCTCCTATTACTACACATCAAGATCCCGTGACCTTAAGTCTCTGCCCCCAGAGTACTAGGGTTACAGGCACATATGACCACACCTGGCTTTTTATGTGGGTTCCAGAGATTTGAACTCAGGTCCTCATGTTTGCATAGCAAGCACTTCTGCCCACTGAGTCACCTCCTTAACACACATTCTAGTGTTTTACTTACCCTGTTTAAACCCAGTCTGCATTTAAATGCCTCTCAGCCCAGTCCTATAATGTGGATGTTTTCCAGTGAACCACTAGAGGGCAGTAATTTGAGATTTTTTTTGCCATTAGTAATTGCTAACTCAGCCCAGCTTCCTGCCACTGCCAGGAGCCATCGGTAATCACCCTGACAGAAGGAGCAGAAAGTCCATGACTGTCCCCTGCACCAAAACCCACATAAGGCCAAACAGCCAAAGCCTTTGAAGGATGAGAAATGTGTAAGCCAGGCTCGTGGTCACTGCTGATCACAGAAAGGGGCTGCTCCGTGCAGAACGGGAAGAGGCACAGTGACGCTCAGATACCAAGCATTCCCAATTCCTCCTGTCTCAAAAAACAAACCCAGGAGAGTTTTCCCCTCTGCCCTAACCATGATCTACTCACAGCCAGGGAATGTTTTCTCCTGCGGCGCCTCCCTCCTTCAACAGTCCTGTGACTTCACCTGCTTGGACAGGTGGCAGGTAAGAAAAGACGGAAAACAGCAGCAACCACCCTGAGCCTAGCACGCCCTCCTTCTCAGCCCACGTTGGCATGCTCAGTGTCGGCAGGTGTCAGCCTGGGGCAGCCAGGGTCAAAGCAGCTTGAGGACAACTCTGAGGGTGTGGAAATCACAATGAGTCCCTGGGAATTGGTCCTGGGCTGACATTTATGACCTGCATCCCCTCTGGCCTCTGAAAGGCATCCTCAGATTGCAATAGGAGAACATGTTCTTGAGAGAACACACCCCAAGTCGTTACCCGCCTCTGTCCCCGTCTGGAGACCTGAACCCAAGCCTGTAGCTAGTTACACATCAGCCAGAACACTGGTGTCAGTCAAGGGTGTGGGAAGGGGCAATGGGAATGTCTGCTTTACTTTAAAACTCGGGAGTTATCCCAAGCCAAGCACACTGAAAACTTCCACACAGCAGCCTAGGCTGAGGCTCCCCAAGCCCCGAGTTCCTAACCTGATCGAAGATGAGAGTAACGTTGGTAAACTGGCTTCCAAGAGTCACTAAGAGGCTGGGTGACATAGTGGGGTAATCCATATAAGAACTCTGAATTAGATACAGAAACTCTTCAGCTGGCTATGAGGTTACATCCTGAAAAATCCATCATAGACTTAAAGTGCCCACTGAAAATGCATTCAACATACACAACCTGCCCAGCCTCCTAGCTTAGCCTAGCCTGCTTTGCATGAGCGCAGAACAAAACCCACTGATACAAAGCCTGCTTCCTCCTCCAATGCTGGCACACTCCTGGAACTGATGGAGTACTGTGCCGCGCACTGCAGCTACATGCTCTTCAGTCTGGGGATGGCATGGTTGACCGGGTGTGGTGGCTTCCTGCCACCACCTTGGGACAGACATCTTACCAATGAGTAGCCCTGGAAAGGATCCGATGTCAAAATTCACATGAGGGTTTCTAAGGCTCCATGTGTGTCAACATCTCCTTATCACGCAGTTGGAGGTTTGACTGGCTGAACATTTTAGTCAGTGCCTACCTGTGACCCACTTGGGAGGGTCTCTGTTACCAGCTAAGAGCAGGGTCCCAGGGACTGAAAACAGTGAGGTGGCTGAGGTATGTGAGTGAATTCAGTTTCTCCATTTGCTACAAGGGCTTGACCAGTTTCTCTGAGCTCTGTTTTCTTGTCCATAAAGTAAAGATAGCAATAGCTTACCTCATCATAATAAAGTGGTCATTTTCCTGGAGTTCCCTCTAGAGAACAGGCTTTCTCCCTGCATTATCTTGTTCATCTTCACAACCTTCTTTTGAAGGAATTATGACTGTTACCTTTTACTGATAAGGAAATTGAGGCTCAGGGACACTAAACAGCTCTTTCTAGATGTATGTTAGTGATGACAGGCAGATCATCACCGTCACGGTGACGTGAGATCGTGTGGATAGACACCACCAGCACAGGAGCTAGTATGCATAGTAAATGTCGTCCCTGTCTTCTGTCCTAAGTCTGGCTGATTCAAGGCCTCGCTTCCTCCCCCTGTTGATCTCCGATCACGCTCTCCCAGCACAAGCCCAGAGCAGCAGAGACTCTGGGGAAGGCAGTTACAAGCAGTGTGACCGTGGGAAGTGGTGTAGGAGGGTCTTCTTTCTATGTGTTGCTTTCATTGGTTGAATAAAGAAAACTGTCTTGGCCTTTGCTAGGGCAGCTCTTAGATGGGCGGAGACTATAGAACTGAATTCTGGGAGGAAGAAAGCAGGGTCAGAGATAGCAGCCTGCCCTGAAGCTGCCAGGTCAGAGATGCTGAATCTTTCCTGGTAAGCCACATGCTTGTGGTGATATACAGATTATTAGAAATGGGTTGAATCAGATGTGAGAGTTAGCCAAAAAGAGGCTAGAGCTAATGGGCCAGGCAGTGTTTAAATGAATACAGTTTCGTGTAATTATTTCAGGTGTAAGCTAGCCGGGTGGGATGGAACAAAGGGCCCGTGCTTTGGGAGGCAGGACGCCGCCCGCTCCTCCTTTTACTACAGGGAGTGAACCAATGTTTCAATACCTCCATTTTGCAACTGGTCACACAGAGGCAGTAACCATAGCACCCATGATGCTGGTGTAGGGTGTCTTTTAAGGATAAAGTAAGAGGCAGTGGGAGGGCTCACTGGGTAAAAGTGCTGGCCATACAAGCATGACGCCCCGAGTTCAAGCCCCAGAATGCACAGTGAAAGGAGAGAACATGCTGGAAGATGTCCCAAGATGTACATACACACTGTGGCTCACACGGGCCTGTGCACATGCACACACAGGTGCACATACAGTAAATAAACTTTTAAAGATAAAATTGCAATGAAATGTTTGCATAAGACCCTTAGGAAAGCAGGAGAGTGAACAACTTACAGAGCATCTTGCTAAAGGCTCTTCTGAGTCAAAACCACAGCTCTTTGATTAAATACGGATCTTGGAATTACCACTGCATTACTGCCAGCAGTTTTGGATGGGCTCTTGCTCTGTCGTCACTACCCATTCCTCCACCACCTCCTATCTGCCTCTGTATCTCCACACCCCCCCCACCTCTCTCTCTCTCTCTCTCTCTCTCTCTCTCTCTCTCTCTCTCTCTCTCTCTCACACACACACACACACACACACACACACACACCCTTCAGGGCCTTGAAATCCACTCAGTCATAACTGATGCCTATTACACATGTGATCCCAGGCTCCCCAGTAGAGCCGTAGAAAAACTGCCTCTGAAGGAAGGCTGTGGCGTTCAAAACAAAACGCATGCACAAAAGTTCAAAAGCACAATTGTACTATCCTTTCCCTCCCACACACTCAAAAACGTCCCCAAGGAAAGCATATAATAGGGGCATTTGTAATTGACCTGGATTGATAGGGAATTGAAATAAAACCATTTCTTTAATTCCCAGTCATCATAGTGTAGCTGAAGTATGCATTTAATAGTTAATGATCAAGTGTGGTGGTCTGTACACCGCCTCCCTCTGCAGCCTCCGAGGGGCATTAGCACTAAACCTAGCCTAGCCCCGACTGGCTCTGCTGGTCTTGAGTCTGGGTTCGGCAAGTTCGGCATTAGGAATTGTCAAAACAGAGTTAAGTCCCAGCAGCTCCATTGCATGGCAGTCGCAAGTTCCTGGACAATTTCTGGAGCTGAGAAGCTCAGTCCACAGGGAAGACAGCAGCAGGCGTGGTCACATTCTGGCAAGGCGTGCACCAAGAGCCCCAGACCTGGGAAAGGACTCAGATCCAATGGCTACAGTGAAGAGTCTCCCCGTAGCCCCTTCATGAAACTGGGTGTCTTTAGAAATTGCTCCCAGGCAGCGGGGCTGGGACAGCCCCACCTTTTACAAGTTTCCAGGGCAGACGGAGGACGCTCACATCCGTCTTTGCTCATTATTGGTCCCGCTCTGCCTGGTCCCTGAAACGCTATATGTTATCTCGAGCCTGTTTGTTTTCATCTGTCAGAGTGCTTTATTGTTAAGGAAATATGGTGTCGGCTGTCTCTTCCCGGCCATCAAAGCTGCTTCATTAAAGTTAATAGTGTTTGACTTGCAGAGATCTCTTGCTAGGGTAACCCAAGAAAGCCCTTGCTGGCTGTTAGGTTTTCTGGCAGTTAAGGCCCCAAATGGATGTCATGATTGCATTAACCTTTCAGGAAGAGAAAAGAGAAAAAAAGAAGGGAAGGAAAGGGAAGGGAAAGGAAGGGAAAGGAAGGGAAAGGGGAGGAGTAGGGAAGGGAAGGAAAGGGAAAGGAAGGGAAGGGGAGGGGAGGGGTAGGGAGGAGAAGAGAAGGGAAAGGAAAGGAAGGGAAGGGAAGAAAAAGGAAGAGAAGGGAAGGGAAGGAAAGGGAAGAGAAGGGAAGGGAAGGAGGAAGTAGGGAAGGGGAGGGGCGGGGTTGTAGAGAGGGGAAGAGAAGGGGAGGGGGTGGGAGGAGAGGAGACTGAAAGGTAGGGAAGGGAAGGAAGGAAAAGAAAAGAAATAAACTGTTCACTATATCCAGTAGGTGCTCAATAAAATGTACCTTAGGTTCATGAAACTAGTTCTATCCATCTCTTTAGAATGAGGTGTTAAATTAAATGACCTGGGTCTTAACCTTGCCACTCACAGTTCTGTGACCTGGGGTTCATCACTTCTCCAGGCTGAACTTCAGTTTACGTATCTCAGGGAACAAGGGCGATGGATTGGGAGGAAGCCCTCTTTTGGTCTCAAGTAATCATGCCTTGAAGTCTGATCATCATGGGTAAAATCTAACTTGCTTGTGGCCAAAGAAAATGAAGACAGAACGCCCACCGCAGCATCTCTCCCCTGTTCCACACTCAGCTACACTACTTTTGATTGTGAGCTGTCAAATGTCCCCGTCCGCTGCAATAGTGAGTCTTGGGCACTCCACCTCCAGGTCACCACCATTTATGGTTTGGTAGTTCAGTCAGTCTTGGTGAATTTGAGAGTCACCGCCCCTCTCCCCTGCAGGCCAAGCTGCACTGTGAAGTTGTCTCAGTTCTCATCTAAGCTCTAATAGCCAGAACTCATATCCACTGACCACTGACCATGCAGACATAGAGGAGAGGAACCTAAATTCCACCTCCCTTTCTTGAAAGAAAGGAAGAATTGGGCAATTTCCCCTTCCTATACAGGAAGATTCCCCCTCTTGGCTTCCTGGATTATTGCGAGATCAGCAAAGTAGCAGAATGAGACACTGGGGCAGTGGGAAGCAGAGACAGGAGAAAGGGCAGTGTCTCTGGCTTTGAGATGTGTTTACAAGAGGGGTTCCAGTAGCCAACCCAATTATCACAGGAAAAATCCCCCCCAAACATCCTGCATGCACCCTTATCAGAATAGACTGCATCCATGCACACAGCTCAGACTTGGATGGGTCCCAGCACACGGCACCTGGTTGAAACTCTCAAACAGTCACAAGCTAAGTGATCAGTTTTATTTTTGGCCCAATTCTCTGGAGGAAAAAGGAAAAGTAGAGCAAAGAGAAGCCTTCACTTAAGTCAGTCAGTACCCACAAAGTATTTCCTTCCCCAGAGTAAGCACTAACTCACTAGTGAAACAAGGCTGTAGGGCAGTGGTTCTCAACCGGGGCCACGACTCTTTGGGGACGGGGTCAGAAGACACAGATATTTACATTATGATTCATAACAGCAGCAAAGTTACAGTTATTAAGTAGCAACGAAAATAATGTTATGGTAGGGGTCCCCACAATATGAGGAACTGTATTAAAGGGTCGCAGCATTAGGAAGGTTGAGGACACTGCCATAAGGAATAAAAACTTAGTCTTTATTTGCACGTTATTACTCAAAGTCAATTTGCCAACTGCTTGCTGTCCAAGGAGGACCTGAGTCGGGATCCACAGCACTCAGCTGAGTGTGGCAGCACCACAGGGACCTCAGTTGACAGATTCCCCAGAGCCTGCTCAAGGTGCTCTAAACAAATCAGTGAGCTGTGGATTTAGCGGTGGACCCTGTCTTGCAAAGGTAAGGTAGAGAGAGAGCCAACCAAAGAAGATAGTCTCAAGTTGACCTCTGGCCTCCACACTCACATGCACAGGTACACTAACACACACACACACACACGCGCGCACACACACGCACACACACGCACACACTTCGATTTGTGTTATGCTTTAAATTTTTTAACTGTTAAAAATGGAAAAATAAAGAGATGCAAATAATTAAAGAGAGCCACACACACACTCCTTAGGGTCCTCGGGAAAGCTCTGTGAGTTGGTTAAAGTCCATAGAGTCACTGTCAGAACAACTGAAGAAACAGAAACGGGGAGAGATTAGCGATATGCCTGGCGGCTAGCTAATAAAGAGCCAGGCCGGGGTTAAAGATAGACATCATCGACCTTCTGGTGTCCTGTGTCTTCTTGTTTCACCCAGGCAATATTTGATTGCCCAACAGCTGCCTCTGTCATGACAGGACAGCAAGAATTTTCAAGAATCCTTCCAGTTAAAACAAAACCATCTGAACCTTTTGTTTGAGTTGACAGACCCCTTGTAGTTTGAGACATAGTGACTTGTGCTAGTTTCAGGTTCAAAATACCCAGCTTTCCAGGGCTGTCTTTAAAGAGTGGGTGGAAGTCGGATGGACACGTTAGCATTAGATGTAGCAACCTCAGCACCTCCATCAAGCCATCCCGTGATGAAGAAAATGATTTTACTACCCAAATCGTTGAAGTTGAAAACTGCCCCTAAGGTGCTTTCTATTCGTCTCTTTCCTGTTTCACAGCCTCCATCAGGACTTGTGCCAGGCTTCTGAAGGGTCGGGTCCCACATGCACACTTCTAGCCCAGAAATGTGTTCCTCTGTGGGTCACCGGGGATTATCCGGAGTATCTGGCATGGAAATGGATTGCTTTTAATTAAAAGGCTATGATTTCTGTGAATTCTCATTTAAGCCACTGAAAGAAATCTGCTCTGTGAAAGCAGAACAGTTAACACGTTAAGATATAATGCTGAAAAATGGCTCACGTCTCGAAGACTGCTTAAGTGAGTGAAAATGGGCTGCCTGGTATTGCAAAAAAAAATGCTCATGTTTAGTAAAATCCTTCACTTCCAAGTAGAGGGGCAAATTTAGTACATGTGTGCCCAATTAGCCATGAAAACCCAACTAGACGTGAACCATCCCAAGCATCTGCCTGTTGATGTTAAAGCGTAGAGCCTAGTTAACAGGAGCGTCATCTAAACAGTTAAAAAGTGATGAAGTACCCAACTCAGATCTGATAGGGCCTGAAATATGATACCGCTGTACGCTAATGCCAAATCAGCTTTGAATTATGATTCCGGCAAAGTTGGAGATAACTCAAGCATGGTAATCAGTGATCCACAAACTCAAAACTCGCTTTCTTCTATGTAGTGTTCAGTCACACCTCTTTGCCCAGGAGCAGGAAGACATTCTCTGACGTTCAGAGGTGAGAGCCATGAAAATCCTCACGAATCCTAGATCCTAGATGCCCTAGAAGGAAGTACCCAACATATCCTTGCTCGTCCAACTCAGTTCTCTTTTAGGCAGTTTCTCCAGGAGCGGCCTTTGAAAGGACCACTGAGGCAGGAAAGTTTGATGGTTATGGAGGGAGACAACGATGGGTAGAGTCAGTTCCATCCACATCATTGCTGCTCACACTCTGAGGACATGTGTCTGAGGACACGGACTTAGTGAAGACAGACCACAAAGAACTAGGAGAAAGATCGCACTCGTTCCCAGCTTGGCAGAGATTTATGTATCTAGTTTGCATTCCATCAGTATCAGCCACATCCTTGGGGCCTGGCTGAAAGCATCAAGAAGGTTCTGGGGAAGAACAGGCCTTGCTTTGAGCATCGCTACTCTAGGTGTTTGGCATATTAAGAAGCATTTGTAAATTAAGCCTGAAGCAATACGGTTTTGGAGGGCTTGCAGAACTCCAATCGTCCTGGAAAACTATGTCATCTTTTAAAATGGCTCAAAACGGCTGCCACGGCTTCCTCCACCACACAGCCAGTTCTCTGCCACCCTTGGAATCAAAATCCTGCTTGTTCCTGGGCAGTGAAACTCCTGCTGCTCTCAACGCCAGGAAAGGAGCAACATTATGGCTTCATTTCCCAGCCACCATCTCACAGCGGAGAAAGAGCAGCAGAGCCGGGTCCCTCCGTGACCTTTCAGCAGGGATGGAATGTCCTGCCTGTTCTTACAGATTAGAGTGGCTGCCATGGGTCCAGATCTCTGGAGGGAAATCCCACACAGGAGGCTAAACAATGTGTTCTCCGCGGTGCCCTTGAAGCAGCGATTTTCTTAGAGAGAGAAAAGGCGGCACGTGACCATCGGTGAAGGTTCAGTATAGCTGAGGTAAAGCAAGCCCACTGGGCTATCAGATAGATCTCCGCTCAGGCTCACTCAACGCTACTGCGGCTTTCCTGGAACAATCAAATTGTCGTCACTGACATCCGGACTAACTTTAGCTTCACCCCCCTTCCCTCTTCAGAGCTGTGTGATAGCCCAGCTGGCCCACGGCCGTACACTCCTAACTCGGTCCTCTGTTTGACGCTCCCGTCTTTCACACTGCTTACGTGTGCTGACCCCATAACTGCCCGTCAAAAAGCTTGGATCTCTGATTCTCGCTGCCTGTCAAGAGAATTAAGGTCATGAATTTAGCAGGGGATTTAAGGTCTTTCGATGCCGTTGCTCACTCCGCCCTCTAGCAATCTGGAAGGCCTGCTCATTTCTCCGCAGATACCGAAGGCCTTGCTCTCTCACAAACGGGTCTCTCCATGGAGTACTGTCCTTCCCTCCATTCCAGCCTCCCCTCAGCCCTCTGGCCCCCAATCCTACCAGTATCTAAAGACCTAGAAGAGATAAATTCTTCCAATGAAAAATGCAAAGAGCACTGCCTGGGTCTTCAGCCATCAGTAATGTCTGCTACCGCTGTTCCTGCTGCTGTGTGACCTGCCTTTAGCTCATCGGGACAATATGGAACTATAACTGCAGCTCTCGTGACA
Organism: Microtus pennsylvanicus; assembly: GCF_037038515.1. Taxonomy (NCBI): domain Eukaryota; kingdom Metazoa; phylum Chordata; class Mammalia; order Rodentia; family Cricetidae; genus Microtus; species Microtus pennsylvanicus. Next base: position 84,027,079 of record NC_134580.1, on the reverse strand, counting down.
CTGATTGCTTTCGTTTTATTTTAGTTATTAACATATTTATAGATGCCACTCATCTCCTTATCAACTCCAAACTCCTGAAAAGGTTCCATTCAATATTCTCCAAGTCAGAACACAGGTTCTACCTCACACAAGTCACAGGAAAAAAAGTTGACTATTGCATCGAGTCACAAGGGGGCAGAGTCGAGCCACTGTTGGTGAAATCAGCCTCCAATCAGTAACAAAGATTGAAGAACTGGATCTTTTCTTCCCAAAAATTATTTACCTCAAGTATGCATATTTGTTACATATGATTATGACTGTACACACTTTGACAGGGAAGATGACTCTAAGACAGAAAAATTTTTAAATTAACAACTAAGTTTGGTAAAGTTTTATTATTATTTTTTTTCACGGAAAAAAAAAAAACTCTGAAAAATATCCACCAAGGTGTAGCAGTTATCTCATTGGTAGATGGAGAAGACCACAGAGACACTTTCTGTCCATGTTGCCTCCTTCGGCTTTTATACAGCCAATCTGTAGTCCTTCTGTGACCAGAGAAAGTCGCAGGGTGGATATGGGTCTCAGCTTCCTGTCCTGCTGTCGGGATGAAATACCCTGACAACGCACCTGGGTAGAGGAAGTTTGATTGGTCTCGTGCTCAGATTATAGCACATGGTTTCAGAGATGTCCAGGTGCAACAGAGCCAAGGTTCCACTGACATGTTCACAGGTGTAACCGACATGCTCACAGGTGTAACCAACATGGTCATAGGCGTGACCTACATGTTTACAGGCATAACCTACAGTGCTCACAGGCATAATGGACATGCTGACAAACTGATCACCATGCTCACAGGTGTAACCGACATGCTCACAGGTGTGACCGACATGCTCACAGGTGAGACCGACATGCTCACAGGTGTGACCGACATGCTCACGGGTGTGACCGACATGCTCACAGGTGTGACCGACATGCTCACGGGTGAGACCGACATGCTCACGGGTGTGACCGACATGCTCACAGGTGTGACCGACATGCTCACGGGTGAGACCGACATGCTCACAGGTGTGACCGACATGCTCACAGGTGTGACCGACATGCTCACAGGTGTGACCGACATGCTCACAGGTGTGACCGACATGCTCACAGGTGTGACCGACATGCTCACCGGTGTGACCGACATGCTCACCGGTGTGACCGACATGCTCACAGGTGTGACCGACATGCTCACTGGTATGACCGACATGCTCACAGGTGTGACCGACATGCTCACAGGTGTGACCGACATGCTCACAGGTGTGACCGACATGCTCACAGGTGAGACCGACATGCTCACAGGTGTAACCGACATGCTCACAGGTGTGACCGACATGCTCACCGGTGTAACCGACATGCTCACAGGTGTGACCGACATGCTCACAGGTGTGACCGACATGCTCACGGGTGTAACCGACATGCTCACAGGTGTGACCGACATGCTCACAGGTGTGACCGACATGCTCACCGGTGTGACCGACATGCTCACCGGTGTGACCGACATGCTCACAGGTGTGACCGACATGCTCACCGGTATGACCGACATGCTCACAGGTGTGACCGACATGCTCACAGGTGTGACCGACATGCTCACAGGTGTGACCGACATGCTCACAGGTGAGACCGACATGCTCACAGGTGTAACCGACATGCTCACAGGTGTGACCGACATGCTCACCGGTGTAACCAACATGCTCACAGGTGTGACCGACATGCTCACAGGTGTGACCGACATGCTCACGGGTGTAACCGACATGCTCACAGGTGTGACCGACATGCTCACAGGTGTGACCGACATGCTCACAGGTGTAACCAACATGCTCACGGGTGTGACCGACATGCTCACAGGTGTAACCAACATGCTCACGGGTGAGACGGACATGCTCACAGGTGTGACCGACATGCTCACAGGTGTAACCAACATGCTCACAGGTGTGACCGACATGCTCACAGGTGTGACCGACATGCTCACGGGTGTAACCGACATGCTCACAGGTGTGACCAACATGCTCACGGGTGTGACCGACATGCTCACGGGTGTAACCGACATGCTCACAGGTGTGACCGACATGCTCACAGGTGAGACCGACATGCTCACAGGTGAGACCGACATGCTCACAGGTGTGACCGACATGCTCACAGGTGTGACCGACATGCTCACAGGTGAGACCGACATGCTCACAGGTGTGACCGACATGCTCACAGGCATGACTTGACAATCCCTCACTGAGTCTCCCTTCCCTAGCAATTCAAACATGTGTCAAACTTACGATTAACACAACCACCACAGCTATTTACTTTAGGAAGTCTCTAAGCAGAGTGTTTGATTTCTCTTGCCATCTTATCTCCAATCCCATGACAGATACACTTAAATGTAAATACACTATTTGGAGTATTTTCTGATAGACTAAAGCAGAGATTCCCAAACTTTCTTGGCACGTAGTATCTTTACTATGTCAATAATTTTTATGAAAGCCCTGGGGTGAAAGAATAGTTCTAACTGTTAGGTCAATGAATTAAGTATCAATGTCCTAACAATTTAGGAGCTGTTTGAAAAATTAGTACATATAAAAGTTTCAAAGTAGTATTTTTATACCAGTCTTTGCTGATGACAATTACTTACTGGGCACTAAAAAATCCACAATACTGCTACTCTGGTTTTTCTTTATTTCTTTTTCTTCCCTTTTTTATAGCCCGAGGAACTTTAATATACTTGCACATATCCGTGTAACCACTATGCCAATCAAAAATACAGGAAACTCTCCCATGTCCCCTCCATTGCTGTTTCTTATTCCACTGATTTTTACAAGAAACTCGATGCCTATCAGGAAACCACTGAAAACCCAGCATCCCAAAGATATGACGTCATGGACAGGCATGCAGCACAACCTCACTTTGAAACTATGAGCTCCTCGGGCCAATAGTTCATGGGCATCCCACACGGAGATGCTGAGTGCAGCTGTTTTCCTCCAACACTGTAAAGACCTGTCGGCACCTCTGCGTGTTCACTGCCATGCTTGCAGCACTTCAGTGTGGGAACCCATGGGTACAGAAGACAAGGCTAGTCTCCCCTAATAAAAAGGAGCAAGTGCCTACTTCTAAAACAGCCTCCAAGGCATCAAAAATCTATGAGCTTCAAACGCAGCTGATGGGGAGGCACACTGAGAGAAGTGGTATTGGAGGGTCATTACACGACTCCCCCACTTCACCGCCCTGTTCTGCCAAAGCCTTTTCCCAATCTATGCTCCATTCAGCTATGACCCAACAGCAGCCCCCAATCCTCCTCTGTGGAGTCCAGGCCTGGATTTCCAACCAGTCCAACTGAGTCTTCAACCTCTGCACCCACATACCTGAGGCCTTGCCAAGACCTGGACCGCACAGGGCCCCAGCATGGAACTGCTGCCCCCTAAGATAGCCCTTTCCCTCCAGAATGGAGTGGGCGTTCTGCCAGATATCACTGCCTAGCTCCTCCCACAATGTCTCAATCAAGTACACCACTGCAGCCACCCCTGGCCACTTCAAGATGGAATTAAAAACTTACAGACTCAATTTGACTTCTTGGTTTAGGGAGTTTCTCATTTTTTCTATCAACTCAGACCTAATTAACACAGATCCATGACGAAGCTCCATTGTGTGTGGAAGGCTGGTCCAGGCAGGAGCAAAAGAGCTTAAGATCACAGGGAAGGCGAAGTCCAAGTGTCTATTGAATGGCGTATCTACAGAGTGGAGTCGGGCCCAGTCTTAAAAATGAGGATCTGGTATATGACACAGCTGAACCATGAAACAATACGCTAAATGAAATCAGCCAGGTACAAAAGCATATGTGTTCGGAAGGTTCATATAAGATACACAGATTAGTCAAATTATGCGTAGAAATAGAATATCCGTGACTGGAGGAAGGCGGTAATGGGAAGTTACTGTTTAATGAGTTCAGAGTTTCAGCTTTGGAAGATGGAGGGCGTTTGTGAGCTGGACAACCCTGATGGTGGTTGTGGTACCAATGTTGGCTTTCTCATTCCCACTGAGCACCTAAGGTCTGTTTAAAGGGTAGATTTTATAGCCAGTTTATTTTGTTAGTGTTTTTACAATCACAAGGATGTCTTTGGGATACAGGGAGTCTTTGATTTTACTAGAATTGTGACCTTGAAAGTCCCCTAGAGTGCTTGCCCAGCCCTGGTGTTCAATATCACACATGATGTTTCTAAACAGACGGAGCCTGCTTTTAAAAAAACCAGTGTCCAAACAGGAATAGCCGCCGAGCGCCAATAATAAATAGAAAGAGGGCCTCCACCTTCTCCAGGCCTTTAAAGGAGAAGCCTGATTCCTTTAGAAGGAAGAAGTACCAGGAATGTCCAACCCTTCACACACACACACACACACACACACACACACACACACACACACACACATGAAATCCTCACTCGCCTGCCTTCCAAAGCGGACACTGTACTCTCCATAGGCTATAAACCCATGAGGACCTGGAGTCTAGAACAACAACAGGAAGAAAAGGAAGATTGCAGCCTTGACACCCAGCGCCAGCATCCTGGTCTTGGTCTTTCTGGTGGGAGGCATCCTGGCTCCAGCTGCGGAAGAGAACAGCCTGCAAGGGCAGAGCTCTAGGCTGACTCCTTACCAGGAGGCCTCATCTGTAACACTGTATCAGAGAGCTGGGTTTCCATGGTTGCCCTGGGAAACGCCGGAGGATACATGTTCAGGGAAATCCTGTGGTGGAACAAGGTACGTTCGAAACCTGGTTTCTCACCCATTAACGGGAAGTAAGATAGCACATCCTTACAGGGTCGTGCAAGAATAAGACAGGTTGCACAGTTAATGCCTCTGTGGTCTTAGGAGTTCTGACAGGCAGCATATGACACGGGAGAGGGCCAGGCTTTTGCGTTTTTTACTACACATTGAGCAAATGCTAAAACATTTACAAAGATCTATAACTTTTAAGAGACCCCAACACAATGAAGGCTCACACTCGTTTATGAAAACAACATTTGTCTTTTAAATATCTCATGAGATCTTCCTGATCCCATTCCCCTCTCTCATGAGGTAACCCTCACCTTTTCTATGCTCTGTGCATATTTTTAGTGACTGACTCTATTCCCATGAGCCTTGGGCTCTTCTGAGTGCTTCATATAAGATACACCTTCTGCTACTCACGGTGAACCCTGGGGGTACCAGCACCACTACAGACACCCGCCCACAGACACAGTTTGGAAGTGACGTGATCAGGCTGTGAACCAGGCCGTTAGCCTCCAGGGTCTGTATTATGAAATCTGATGTTAGCAGCACACTGACACAGCCAGGCTGGAAACACGTCTCCTGCTTCAAGGAGCATTTATTAAACAGCCACCATATGCTGGGCGCTGGGCAGGACAGACTGGAAACAGCTTTTCCCTAGCCGGCTACTGGCATTTCCCAGAACATCTGGTTCCTTCAGCGCTGTTATCTCCAAACACTGACTTGACAGAAGACTTTGGCTAGGGGCCCTGGAAGACCCTAGAAGCCTTGAGCTGCTTCAGGGATCAGACACTTCACATCAGTACCTTCCAGGGGCTCTCAACAACCATCAGTCCAAGAAGAACCAAGGGAAATTCCGAGCTTTCTTTCCCTACCTTCAGTCTTTGGTTCCTCGGAGCCACACAGGAATCAGGAGCTCTGCCAGCAAGCAGGCCAGACTGCCTTATAGCCCAGCCCACAAGGAAAGCCTCCACTTCAACAGCGCATGTCTCCGTTAATTATTCCCTGCACCTGGAGTCCAAGGCCACCAGGACAAGCAGCTCCCACCATGCACCAACCTCGGAGCCTCCCGTGAACAGCCAATGCAGGAGGTGCTAAAGGGTCACAGGACCGGTGTGCCTGGCTGTCCTCAAGACTGTGGGGGAGAGCCCCAGGTACTCCCTAGTCCAAAGTCTAGAACCAGGAGAAATCGCCCCAGGTTCTAGTTCCTGGGGTGAGAACAGAAGGTTGTGGATGGCACGGGAAGAAAGGCCAGCAGATGAAAGGGCAATCACGCCTGAGCTACCCCAGTGAAAAAGCAATCACGCCTGAGCTAACCCGTGAAAACCGCAAGACAGAGGACAGAGAATGGAAGTGTTTCCCCCAGCTTATGCTCAACACTGCAAAGCCTTCAGTGTTGACTAAATTCCACCCTGTCAGACAGTGGGAGTGGAGATGTTCTCCAAAGAACAAAGAAATAGATCAAATAAAACTTGTTTATTTCTCCAGAAACCTCCATTTTCATTTATTCCGCGTATTTATAATTTTTGAGGAGAAAGGCAATAATCAAATGAATCCATTTGATTCATTCCAAATGGTGGACGGAGCTTCAAATGTTGCTTCATGAGGCCGGGGAAACGGGTATGCGAGATCGGAATAAGGAGCTGCTAAGCGAACAAAAGCAAGGGAAACGCATCCCAGACAGCGAGAACAGATAGAAGACAAGAGGCCTCTGCGTTAAATGCTGACTAAGGGTTTAGGAAACGCGTATGAACATTTAATGGTCTCAAAATTCTAGCACATAGTAGGGTGGGAGTTACTTCCTTAAGCTTGCAAAGGTCAGGAAGCTAAATAGGAATTTCCCCCTTGGCCTTCAGCACAGGTGCAACAGGCATGCATGTGCCTATATACAGAACTGATAATGGATACATCTCATAAGGCTCGTTCTGAAAGCCTTTCCCGTCCGGTCTCCTTTAAACTTTTTATGATATAGACTAAAAGCCGTATAAACCCTCTGATTTCCAGTCAGCTCCTCATTGAGAGATCTTCTCCTCAGAACTTCTAAGAAGACTTTTCTTCTATGAGGCTGTAATTTAGGCCCCTAGTTGCAGAATTTGGAACGGAAATGCAGAGTGCTTCTAATTGCAACTATGTAAATGTGCCCCCGCTTAAGGAGGGGGAGTACAGGAAGGGGCAGCTAGTCGGGTTTGTTTGGTTGGTTGGCTGGTTTTCAAAGCGCCTTTTTGTATTATTAGAACTGGAGGAGAGGAGGATACATCGTGCACAACTGCGCAGTCTCCTCGCCAGTGTTTTAATTGCTGCTTAGATCCCATTTCTAACATTGCTAGAATCTACACTCATTCTAGGCAACAATTAAAGTGGAAAAGTGCACCAGCTCGGTGAGTGAGTCTACACGCATTCAGTCCGGTGCAAGTCTCTTGCTTCAGTGGACAGAATTTCTTGGAGAGGCATCAGGGTCCTGGCTATATTTCTCCCTAGGCACTTATTAAAACCAGGTGCGCGGAAAGCGAGCCTTTGGGGACACAAAAGCCTTCGTGTAACCCAAAGCTCCCTCTTCCGGTGTGTTTTCTAGAGAGGATCCCTAAGCAGGGTCTGGGAGAAGCAGACAGCTATCCTTGCCTGGCTATGCGAGAGCAGGCGGAACGAAGGCGACCACTGCGGCTGGGGAATGATCTTCTGGAGACGAGGAACAGTGTCGCTACCCACGCCCCGGCCGGCAGTGTCCATGCACAGAGCAAGATCCCAGTCACAGCGCTTGCCAACGCGGAAGAAAAAGTGCAGAAGGGAAGGCAAAACCGAACCTGAACCCCTATCCCTGCCCCATGCGCCCTGGGCAATGGGAGGACACGAAAGGAGCGGGACTCCCCAGCTGGTCAGCGGAAGCACAATGGCTTTACAGTGCTCGGATATACATCACCGGGGACATCAACACCCAAGTCTACACCGGCCGGGACATCAACACCGGCGTCTAAACAACCTGGGTCTGCAAAGCTTACTTTCAGTAGCCCGCGTTGCTTGCACCTCTGTGGACAGGGACGGGCCTCTTGGGGTCAGGTTGCAGGTGACAAGCACCACAGCCTGGACGACCTGGCCCTGCCTTCTCCCCACTGCCACCGGGGACTCTGAAAGAACCAGTTTCTACTGCTTGGGTCAAAGAGCAAGGTCGGCCTGTGTTTGGTTTTTGTTTTTCATTTTTCCTAACTTTCAGGTTTGAATTCCCAGGCTCTAAGTAACATTCTACCCTGATAGCATTTGCTTTCTGAAGAAGCACATAAATTTCCAATGTCCTCAAGAAAAAGAGAGCAGGCCAATCAAGGTCAGAAAACTCCGTCATCCTCAATGTCTGGCCATAGAAACCACCACAAGGAGAGTCACCAAACACCTTTAGGACTTGAAGCTCTGACCGCTGAATAAAAGCTGTTCTCAGCCTTTCTGCCTCTATCTAGTGAACAGTAACCAGAGAAAATTTCAGATTCACACAGCCCCAGAGATCTGGGATAAAACTCTGTCCACACCAGATTCTCTGATTGGTCTATGGAACCCCAACGGCATCCGGTTTCCTAGAGTCTTTGGGATCGGGGTCAGGATTTAAAGCCTATCCTGAAGCTAATGCACTGGATTAAGAAGAATGAGGCCCAGAAATCCACATTTTATCACACTTGCTTTGCGAAATTTCACTGTGCTATGAAAACCGGTAGACTCGGCCCCGGTATCTGACTCAGCTGAAACGGTGCCTGTTTTCCTTGTGGGGTCCTCCAAGAAATCTCACAGCAATGCAGCGATGTCTTTAAAACAAGAGGCATGGAGGGGAGCACACTACTAAGTTTGGTTCCCAAATGAATGGGTCTCATTTCAGAGTCATGAATTCTTTCATACAAATCCACGCCAAGGCATTATTTCCCACCGTATAATACTCTAAGCACATCTTCATGGTTAAGTAGGTGGATTATGCGGTGAGTTCTCCACTAATCTCGGGCTGTCTGTCATTCTGAGTCAGGCATCCCCTGCCCAGTATATTTTCCTTCCACTTTCCTCCTTCCTCAGTCAACACGGCTTTTGTAAGTATAACGCAGTTTATTCTAGGAATATAGTGACTTCCAAACTACACAGAAAAATCTGGTGGGTTTTTAAACTGGCCTCCAAATCCACAGAGAATCCCGGCATCCCCAAGACAACTATGCAGGGTGTTTGGTTCATGGGGCATCTCAGAATTAATGAGTGCCTTAAGAGTGGTTAAAAGGCAAGTGTTTTACCATGAGTATTTCATCAAAACAAAGAAAACAACTGGAGTAGAAGAAATTTCACTACCTGTGAGAGTGAGCCAAGAAAGAGAGACCTTAGGGCTTGGGAAGCATAGAGCCCAGCTCAGCTACAAGGCAGAAGGAATCCTTCGGGCAGTGGTGAGACAGGATACCAGGGGCAGCTATGCAGTGGGACTGGACTAGCATGATGAGGGTTTGGGAAACACGTCTCTAACCAAATGAAAACACAGTGTTTTGGCCTTATTGAGAAGCCCTGTATCCAACTGAGGGTGAACACAGGGCTAAATGAAGAGCTGCATAAAAGCCTAAGCAAGTAAAGAGAACCTAAGTGTGATATTCCCAGGCAGGCACAGGAAGAGCCATCTTGGTCGTCTTTAATACTGCTTGCTCAGCAATGAATGACTACATCTAGTTGTGATAGTGAGGACAGTAGTGATCCAACCAAATTTATAACAAAATTACATCAAGAAGAAGGGACACAGGCCACAAAAAGGGGACTGGGAATGAATATGTTCAAAATACATTGTGTACATGTACGGAAATGTTCTAAGGAAATAAAAATTATAATTCATATATACCAGTGAATTTTTTAAAAAAAAAAAGAAGAAGAGGTGAGAGCTGGAAAGATGTCTCAGCAGGCAAAGAAAGGTGTTTGTGCAACCCCTGGAACCCACAAGTGAAAGAACACCAGCTCCTGCAAATTGCCTTCTGCCCTCCACATGTACACCAGGTGCACATGTGTGTGTGCTCACACACACACACACACACACACACACACACACACACACACACAAAATGAATAAATAAATGCAACTAAAAGTAAAAAAGAAGATGGTGTAAACACTGAGTGCCCAGGGGAGCAGGTAAGACCAATGGTTGGCACTGAGCACCAAGGTGAGCAGGTAAGACCAATGGTTGGCCCTGAGTGCCCAGGTGAGCAGGTAAGACCAATGGTTGGCACTGAGCACAAAGGTGAGCAGGTAAGACCAGTGGTTGGCACTGAGTGCCCAGGTGAGCAGGTAAGACCAATGGTTGGCACTGAGTGCCCAGGTGAGCAGGTAAGACCAATGGTTGGCACTGAGTGCCCAGGTGAGCAGGTAAGACCAGTGGTTGGCACTGAGTGCCCAGGTGAGCAGGTAAGACCAATGGTTGGCACTGAGCACGAAGGTGAGCAGGTAAGACCAATGGTTGGCACTGAGTGCCCAGGTGAGCAGGTAAGACCAATGGTTGGCACTGAGCACAAAGGTGAGCAGGTAAGACCAGTGGTTGGCACTGAGTGCCCAGGTGAGCAGGTAAGACCAATGGTTGGCACTGAGTGCCCAGGTGAGCAGGTAAGACCAATGGTTGGCACTGAGCACGAAGGTGAGCAGGTAAGACCAATGGTTGGCACTGAGCACAAAGGTGAGCAGGTAAGACCAATGGTTGGCCCTGAGTGCCCAGGTGAGCAGGTAAGACCAATGGTTGGCACTGAGCACAAAGGTGAGCAGGTAAGGCCAATGGTTGGCACTGAGTGCCCAGGTGAGCAGGTAAGACCAATGGTTGGCACTGAGCACAAAGGTGAGCAGGTAAGACCAATGGTTGGCACTGAGTGCCCAGGTGAGCAGGTAAGACCAATGGTTGGCACTGAGTGCCCAGGTGAGCAGGTAAGACCAATGGTTGGCACTGAGCACGAAGGTGAGCAGGTAAGACCAATGGTTGGCACTGAGTGCCCAGGTGAGCAGGTAAGACCAATGGTTGGCACTGAGCACAAAGGTGAGCAGGTAAGACCAATGGTTGGCACTGAGTGCCCAGGTGAGCAGGTAAGACCAATGGTTGGCACTGAGTGCCCAGGTGAGCAGGTAAGACCAATGGTTGAACTTCTGTGTCATTTAATGGAAATTCTTAAGACAAAATCCAAGGAAGGAAATCACTATGTGGGTTAGACTGATGTATTAAAAAACCAAAAATAATGAAAAATTTAAAAAAGTCATTGTCTCCCTGAAACAGGAAGTCAAGTGGGTAGTTCTGAACTTGCTTCTTTCTTTCTTTCTTTCTTTCTTTCTTTCTTTCTTTCTTTCTTTTTCTTTCTTATTTTTTTTTTTTTGGATAAATCTTCCAAATAGTTTGACTTCTACCATGTGGATACACATACTTGATATTACCGTGTGGAGGCATACATTTGGTATTTCACTTTTAAAAACATACACCTCTCCCAAGTAGCCCCCAAAGCAATCTACTCCAGTCCACTTCCTCAGTCAAATGTGGTTCTTATCTCTTGAAATAGTTTTCGGGATGCTACCGGTGCTATTCTCACCGTAGCACTCACGTCTGTAAGGTAGCCTCCTGGGCCACTGCTTCCATTACTAGTCTACAGGAACATCTTTCTAATTGTAAGAGGAACACAGAACTGCTGATTAACTGGGGACTCCACTAGACATCCCCACAGGACCACAGCAGAAAGGACGTGAGGCAAGCTTGGATCTGCCTTCACAGCTGTGCTGCTAGCTCTTGTCGGTGAGTGGTTCAGCTGTCAGAAGGGTCTTCAGGGAGCCGCCAGCAAGCCTCAATCCAAGTAGAAGCTGAGAAGATGAATCCTATCTTGTATAAAAGTTATCAGTCAGGGCTCTTTCAAGAGAATGACAGATGCCCTACTCAAGCAACCTGAGGCAGTGGCAGAATTTACAGGCTCGCCTATCTTAGTCCCCCCTAAATTAATCTGGTCTTAGGCCAAGATTGATCCTGGGCCTAAAAGAGTCACCGAGTTCTCTTAATCTATGACGCTCTACAGCTCTGCTCTTTGTTAGTTTTGTGCCCTAGAGTGGCAATGAGGTGTGTGCCTAGCTACACAACTATATATCACAATTCCAGGGTTGGGGACATGCTGACAGGTCCTTGTGGGTTCAGGTGAATGGGTACTATTATAGGTCGGGCCTGAGTCACCTTCCAGAAAAGGGAAGATGGGGGAGAAACTGCTGGAGTGCCAAAAATAATACACATTACATCCCACTACAATTGTCCGTACCGAACACACTCTAGTGGAGATTTATGAGAACCCAGGCCAATTGGCAGTGTGAGCAAAAATGCCTCATAAATGATAACACACCATTAAATGTTGGTTGTGAGTCGGTACCAAAATGTAAGTCTGCGCTGGCCCAGCCTGGCCAAGCTGCACAAGTCTCCTGTATCTCTGCTCTCCAAGTGGCTGAAGTTTGCTTTTTCTCCCAGCAGCTTCATTTGTCACAGCTTCCCCAGCCTTTGGCCTCTTTCTCCTAACAGAGTCCGCTTCCAACTGCAGTGAAAACTTGGCTTATGTGAGTTTTCAAAGGAAGTCAGACGGGAGGGGGGAAAAAAACTCTCAAAGTTGCAATAGCTCAAAATTCAACATGTGCGTGCGAGTGTGTGTGTGTGTGTGTGTGTGTGTGTGTGTGTGTGTGTGTGTTCAGGTTGTTCTCAGCACCCTTCACTCTAAGATCCCCTTAATCTACTGAGTCACTTTCTTGGCCTCATTGCCCCGGTCTTCAAATAAGCCAGAGATATTTTGCTGATATTCGCTGCAATTTATTGAGTGATGGTGCATTTGTAATGTACTCTGAGACTGAGTTTAGAGCCCTGAGGATTAGGCAATTAATCGGTAGGGAAATATTTTTTGCCATCTAGAAATAAAAAAAAAGATCTGATTAATTGATAGTCCATATTGAAATTTCCATTTTTTTTTCTACGGCCTCTTTCGGACATCTGCATTTTAATTAAGTGGGAGGTGTTCGGCTGGTGCTGAAAATGGGAAGCAGGCGATTCCTGGGGTTGCTTTGGATAAGCCTCTCACTGATGTCAACACTTGTACAATACTGTGAAGGGCATGGGTTTAATGAGAGCACGGGGATGGGGAAATGGATCCATCAGTAAAGTGCTCGCTGCTCAAGCATGAGGGCCTGAGTTCAAATTCCTGGACACACATCAAAAACTAGATGTGGTAGCCCTGGGGATATGGAGACAGGGGAATTCCTGGAGCTCATTGGCCAGCTAATCATGCCAAATCAAAGAGCTCTGGGTTCAGTAAAAGACGGAGAGGGATAGAGGAAAACACCTGGATTCCCGGGCCTCCTCATGCGCCTGCACAAACACAAACACATGTATGTCACACACACGAAAGATAACATGGATTGTGGTTGTTCGAGTGTCTCCCATGGGCTTTGGTATTTGAACATTTGGTCCCCTGTTGGTGGCGCTGGTGAGATCTAGGATATGTGAGCTTGCTGAAAGAATTATGTCTCTATAAAATTATGAGATTTTATAGCATCACCCCACTTCCAGTTCTATCCACCTATCCATCCATCCATCTATCTATCTATCTATCTATCTATCTATCTATCTATCTATCTATCTATCTATCTATCTATCATCTATCTATCCATCCATCCATCCATCCACCCACCCACCTACCTACCTATCTGTCTGTTTGTCTCCCTCTATCATCCATCCATCCCTCCCCCTCCCTTTCCTATTTGCATTTGAAGATATAAGCTCTCAGCTTCCCATTCCTGCCACCCTGTCTGCCACTTGTTACCATGTTTCCCCTCCATGATGGACTCTTTCTCCCTCTAGAACCATAAGCTAAAATAAGTTTCTTATGTAACACTCTTCTGGCTGTGGCATTTTATCACAACAATAGAAAAGTTGGTAATACGTGAATGAAGGCTACTCATGAGTCTTATGTTTGCTAACGAGACTTTAAGCCACCACCCTGTAAATTATCTTCAATAGACATCATCAAGATCTTAACACATCGGTTTCTAAATCTTTAGTACAAAATTATGAAAGCATGGCTTCAGTGATGACTACACAAAGCCATTCTCTGCCCACTGTTTCCCTGCAGGCTTCCTAGTATGCCAAAATATTCCAGGTATTCTCTTTCCCAGTATCCTCGGCAGTCAGCAATTTACATATGATCCACACCACACTATTAGCTAGAAGAGATTGATGTCTAACACTCTTGGAGGGAAAGATTCCTCCCACCCTCATGAGCTGGAGGATGTATAGGAAGAGAACTATTTTGTTTCTAGCCTTCCTGCCCCCTTCCTATTTGGACCACATTTGAACAGATTGTGTCTGGATCTCCTATCGCCATTTGTGACTATTTCTGAGGTTCTGAGTACAAGAAATCAGGCATTGAGAAACTACTGAACTAACTGGAATGGTCTGTTTTCACATTTCCTGTTGGTAGATTAATAAACCCTTGCATTACAGCCTCTGGGCATTCTCTCACTTTTAGCCAAACAAGTTTTATGTATAAATAATTCAAAGACATGAATCATGTGCCCAGTAAGCATGCCATACTCTCTCCTCCCTGACCACTCAGACTTTGATATGGGTATTCTGATGCATCCAGGGCAGCCAATGAAAATCTATCCCGCCCACATTTTCAGAGACAATCACTGGTTGGTTTAAGAAGACAGTCAATAAATTCTATTTCCCTGACCTTGAATGTGGATTGGATTGTGGCCAACTTAAGTTGCCCAGCAAGAGCAAATCTTTGGGTTCTTTTATGAATTCTGGGAAAACATGTTCTTTCACCTTTTTAAAAGGTTTTTTAAATTTTTTTACATGCATACATGTGTGTGTGCACACACACGTGTGCGTGAGTGTACATGTGCACATGCATACAATGACTGTGGAGGCCAGAAGAAGGCATAGGATTCCAGAGAACTTGAGCTACAAGTAGTTATGAGTTTGGGAACAAAACTCAGGCCCTCTGGGAAGGCAAGAAGCACTCTTAATCACGAAGGCTTCCTTTAGTTCCTTTCTCACCTGTTTTTGATTATGCAAATATGAAACTTAGGACAATGGTAGTCATTTTCCCACCATCAGGCAAGGCAGCCTTTAGACCAAGTAGACACCACAAAGTCTACAAGAAAGGTGAAGTCTGTGATAACATCACTGAGGTGCTGGATCAGCCTAGCTTTGTTCTTGCAATTGGCCGAACCCATAAAACCCTTTTATTTTCTCTTTTTCTCTTTTGGTGTGTAGTGTACATGTGTGCAAGTGTTCACAAGCGCATGTGGTGACAGAGGATGAAGCTAGGTGTCTTCCTCGATAGCTCTTCACCTTTTTATTCCAACTTTATTTTTTTTTAAGGCAGAATCTCTTCACTACACCCGGAGCCCGCAGTTTAGCTAGACTGGCTGGCCAGGAAGCTGCAGGGATCCACTTCTCTCCACACTCCCCTCACACACATACATGTACAGACATGAGCCACTGCATCCAACTTTTGATTGAGTTCTAGGGATGTAAACATGGCTCCTTATTCTTGTACAGTTAAGCACCTTCTCCATTGATCCCCCTCCCCAGGCCGTAAATTTTCTTTAATTTATTAAATATTCTTTAATAAGTCAATTTGATTTAGATTTTCTGTTATTTGTAACTTCAGAAGTCATTCTGACTTTATAATATACTTTCTATCTGGACTGGTAGGCAGTAGGCAAAGAGGAAAACCAAATGGAGGTATTTCAGAGGCAGGAATATAAGCACTCTTCTCTTGCGGTCTCAACCATGCTAGGGATGTGTGATTGTGTATGCATCCTCTCCTCTCATCGCCTAAGCTGGACACAGAAAGTATGTGCAAAGCTGTCATATGTAATGTGCCCCACGCCTACTTGCTTGGACTTTAAACAATATGACCCATGTGGATACACAAAATGGAGGCGACAAAAGTGTCTATCTCGTAAGGAGGCTCTGAAATCAAATGAGATGTCTAGATATCTAACTTGACTTGTTGAAGGGCAACATTTAGTAAATGCTGGTTACTAACTCTAAGACCGCCCCCACACTCAACTGCCTGCTCGCCCTGCTAAATCTTCCAAATGATGGCTGAAGTTCTTCCATCTTGTCATTCCTCTTCTTCTGGTAAAGAGAGAGTTTAAACAAGGTCTCTCCAGATTTCCAAGAGAGCCCAGAGCACCTTAATCCACATAGAGATGGCCTGCTACATCCATCCTGCCTTTCAGAAATGTCCCGGGTACTTAGGACACGGCAGGTTCTCAGCCTCTGGAACGGGGGTGAAGGATGTCCCACCCCCAGGAAGCTAGAACCAACGCTGTTTGTGGCGGAACTTCAGCTCCAATGCTACCAGAGGGAGAAGGCTAACCTCCATCCTCCATTTCCCTGGAAAGGCCAGGTTAGACTAGGAAAACTGGAAGGGGAAGTCATGAGACAGAGGAGCCGCCCCTGGAAACAGGATTCATGACAAGGCTGAGTAGGTGACTTCATCTCTGGTCAAGGATGCCATTTAAAAAAAAGAAGTATGTACTGATTACCATTTCCCACCACTATAGAAGACTTAAGGGCAAGGCCCAGCAAGCTGTTCCAGCAACATTCTGAGATGACAGGACCTTAAAATGCCTCCTGGAGACAAGTCAGAGAGAAAATTCTTAAGGTAACTGAGTGCAGTAAATAAGTGAATAGAAGGAATTCGTCCTAATTGCCAAAAGGACGATGGCCAAGACTCCAAAGGAAAGGGGGCGGGGGTTGAAAAAGAAAGCAGAACCACTCTGATAAGAAGAGAAGGGATGTTCATTTTCAAGCAGGAGATAAGATACGGATTAAAGTTCATCCTCAGGATAGCAGAGCAAGAAACTTTATAGCCAAAGTCACTCCCAACCGGAAAGGCCCCTGTTGCTCCGATCTCTTTGAATTATAGGGAAAACTAATTGGATCTTCATGTTTACCACGGAGGAGAGCGGGTGCTATTCAGGATGTAAATCCTGGAGGTACTTTAAAAGGACAACAGTGACCTTTACAAGCCTCTAAACTTATAGATCTGTAAGGAGAAAGAAATTGATTTCCTGACCTTTGACTGGTCCCTCATCATTTTTTCCCCTCCACCCAAGGGCCCCCAACCCCATCACTCTCTTATTGGTGTTATTTTTCGGACTGCTCTCTCTATCCCTGATCAGTCCCAGAGGAAGGGAAGGAACTGCTGTCCAGTCTGACCCAGAGGAAGGCCAATCTGAGCTCAGGAACGAGGCAGCCGCCACCGACTCAGATGAAGCCTGAGCCTCCCACAGGGTCTCCTGTCTGCAGAAGCTAGTGTCTCTTCTGCAGATGATAAGATGAGCTGCCTGATCAGACACACACGGCATGCTGGGTATTATGGCCAGATGTGTGTGCATATTTATCTTAATTCAACCACACAGCAGTCCTGTGAGGTGGGGATCCATTGTCTGCACACATCTCTTTCTTTTCTCAAACCAGGAAACTCCCACTTCCCGGGCAGTTTCTGCTCCCCTTCTGCTTGCTTTTTTCAGTCCATCTGCCCTGAGAGCAGAGAGGTGACAAGCGGAGATCTCTAGAAAACAGACAAGTTGAAATAGGTTTGGGGGTTGGTGGGACAACGACTGTAACAACAAGGACACTGGGGGTAAGGGAAATGTTGAATTTGTTGCAGGCACAGACCCTGGTAGGCTCCCAAGAAGCAAAGCCAGGAGCCCCCATGTTAATCTCACCCACTGAACCATGGAGCCATTTTCACTCACCCACGTCTGCTAACTGAGGTCAGGGTGAGTCATCATCCTTTGGGATAAAGAAATTCCCCAAGAGTTATCTGGAACCTTCCTTTAGTGTCAGAATCCATGGGGCAAAGAAAGGAAAACTCAGAGGTCACTATGGGCGTGACAGGGACAGAGAAAACAGAGCAAGCGTAGGAGTGAGGGAACTAGGGGGCATAAGAAGATGCTTACCCCAAGGTGACCCTTCTTAAGTAGAGAAGGGGTGTGGCAGTATGATTTGAGGTGTGCCCACTTTGGCATGCAAATGATTGAGAGCCATGTCTCCTGTTTTTAGCTATTTGTTGACCACAATCAAGATTTTTGTCACTCTTATGAATCATTTGTACTATTGTTTTAACAGCTCAGATCTACATTTTAGAAATAAATATAGATGTATTTAAGGAGGAAACTTTGAATCAATGGTGTAAGGTGAAAGTCTCCCAGGAATGGAAGCCTAAGAACAAAATAGGAAAAAACAGCAACGTTATTAAATTCCGGTCATTGGCTGACTGTCTCCCTGTCTATGAGAGACTCTGCGGACTTCCTTCATAGGTCCTCAAAATAACAGGACAGTCACACCCAGGATGCCAAGTTCTGTGAGTTAAGGTGATCATTTCTCAGGGGCGGTTTCCCTCACCTGCAAATTGGGGGTGTCTTAGGGTTTCTATTGCTGCCATGAAACACCATGGCCAAATTGGGGAGAAAAGGTTTTTTTTGGCTCACACTTCCAGATCACAGTCCACCATTGAAGAAAGTCAAACAGTAACTCAAGCAGGGCTGGAACCTGGAGGTAGCAGCTGATCCAGAGGCCATGGAGGGGACCTGCTTGCTGGCTTTCTTCCTCCGACTTACACAAACTAACTTGCTTTTTTTTTTTTTTTGATAAAAGGAGAAAAAAAAATTTCCACCTCCTCCAAGCCTCCCATTTCCCTCCTCCTCCTCCCACTCCTCTCCCCCTCCTCCCACCCTTCTCCCCCTCTCCCCACTCCTCTCCCCCTCCCTCTCCAGTCCAAAGAGCAGTCGGGGTTCCCTGCCCAGTGGTAAGTCCTAGGTCCTCCCCCCTCCGTCCATATCTAGGAAGGTGAACATCCAAACTGGCTAGGCTCCCCAAGAGATGCTCTATCATATGACAAAAGCATTTGTTCAACTATGTTCATAGCAGTATTATTTGTAATAGCCAGAACCTGGAAACAACCTAGATGCCCTTCAATGGAAGAATGGATGAAGAAAGTATGGAATATATACACACTAGAGTACTACGCTGCGGTAAAAAACAATGACTTCTCGAATTTTGCATGCAAATGGATGGAAATAGAAAACACTATCCTGAGTGAGGTATCCCAGACCCAAAAAGATGAACATGGGATGTACTCACTCATAATTGGTTTCTAGCCATAAATAGGGGTCACGGAGTCTACAAGAGGTGAACTTAAAGAAGCTAAGTAAGAAGGTGAACCCAAGGAAAAACATATAGTTATCCTCTTGGCTAAGGGAAGTAGACTAACTTGCTTTTTTTATAGAACCTAGGACCACCAGTCCAGGGATGGCACCACCCACCATGGGCTGGGCCCTCCCCCATTGGCCACTAATTGAGAAAATGTCTTACACCTGGGTCTCATGGAGGCATTTCCTCAACTGAGACTCCTTCCTCTCTGATGACTCTAGCTTATGTCATGTTGACACACAAAACCAGCCAGTACAAGTGACCCCTTGTCAACTTGACATGCAAAAACAGCACTATTAAGTCACAAGCCTTCCTTTCTTACCCATCCCCAAGAACTCACTTTAAAATCATAATTTTAAACATCCTACAGTCTTTACAAATTCAAACACATTAAAATTTCAGTCTCTTTAAAATATCTAGTCTCTTTTAAAAGTTCCAGTTGTTTGTCTGTAGGATCCCTTAAAAATCAAAATTAAATTAAATATCTTCCTCAAAAGGTAAGAACCAGGGCACCATCACAACCTGAACCAAGCAAAACCAAACTCCAACAGTATAAACAACTCAGTGTCCAATTATCTCAGATTCAGTTGTGGTCTTTGGGACTCCTCCAAAGGGTTTGGGTCGCTTCTCCAGCTCTGCCCTCTGCAGCACATACAGCTCATCTCCCAAGCTCCAGCAGGTTCCACTCCACTCCTCTCCTGTTCTTGGTGGTCTTCCCATGGTACTGGCATCTCCAAAATGCTAGGCTCCCTTGTTGCAGCTGGACTGCCCTTTCCTCAATGGGCTGTCTTCACGGTGCCAAACCTCAACTTCTTTGCATGACCTTCAGTTGCTGTCGAGGCTGCACCTTCACCAATGGCCTCTCCTGTCTTCTCACCGTGCCAAGCCTCAACTTCTCTCCATGACCCTTTCATGCCTTCAAGGTAATTTACCCATTACCAAGTTCCTGCTGCCAACTATGGCCACCTCTGGAACACAGCTTCTGTGTGCTGGCCATCAGAAAACACTTCCCAGAAGATTCCACATCAATGATGCTATTTCTTCTTAATCACCGCCAATTTCTCAGCGCCAGCCAACCAGCATCAATTGTCCCAAAAACATAAAGGTTTCGCTTCAGTAGCTCTGGTGTCTTGTTCGTCACAGCTGACTTTCCAGCCCCAGCTAACCAGAACCACAGGCCCTTAATTAAAAAAAAAAAAAATGGCCCTGACAGAATCTTTAAACTTCCCTCTGAAACCTCACAAGCCAGGCCTCCATCCTCTGCACTGATCTCAACATGCTCATCTTTTAAGCTCTCACGGAACACCTCAGAACTCTCAACACTCAATGGTTTTTCTAGCTCACAGTTCCAAAGGCCTTCCACAATCCTTCCCAAGACACGGTCAGGTCTGTCACAGCAATACCCCACTATACTGGTGACAATTGGTCATAGTTAGGGTTTCTATTACTGCCATGAAACACCATGGCCAAAAAACAAATTGGGGAGGAAGGGTTTCTTTGACTCACACTTCCAGATCATAGTCCACCGTTGAAGAAAGTCAAACAGTAACTCAAGCAGGGCTGGAAGCTGGAGGCAGCAGCTGATGCAGAGGCCATGGAGGGGACCTGCTTGCTGGCTTTCTTCCTCCGACTTACTCAAACTTACTTGCTTTCTTATAGAACCCAGGACCACCAGTCCAGGGATGGCACCCCCCCATCGTGGGCTGGGTCCTCCCCCACTGACCACTAATTGAGAAAATGCCTTATAGCTGGGTCTCATGGAGGCATTTCCTCAACTGAGGCTTTTCCCTCTCAGATGACTTTTAGCTCATGTCAAGTTGACACAAAACCAGCCGGTACAGGGAGTCAGACTAGATAATGTCCATCGTCATTTTCCCAGTGTGAGAAACTCTTACCTCTCTAACTTCTAAGTCAACCCACATCAGATCCGGAACACAGGGCCATTCAATTGTAACAGGTGTGAGCCATTGGAAAGCGGAAGAGAAAGGAGCACTAGTCCTGACTGTTGGGTGTTGTACGCGTGGGGTGTGGAAGACAGAAGTCACTCACATGCAGCCTCTCCAAGGCCCCAGGAAGAAACTTGTTCATCCCAAGGACATTACAGAATGCTACAAAAATGTAACGTTCTGATCCTTTCACAGGCAACCCTCGTCTTTCAGAGCTCAATTATCTAATACATGAAGAGAAAATTAACCTTTATTTTCCCTTTGAAAAATCATACCTGTTTCCAGTTACAAGTAGGTCATGCTGGGTAGCGTGGTTTCCATTTGATGGTGAGATGTGCCCCAGCACAGAGGTTAAGAACTTGGCTTCGATTCTGTCCCTAACAAAGGATGTGGCTTAGGGAAATAAAACCCATCTTAAAGGAAAGTTCCAAAATAGAAACCTAGCTTAAACTAGTATGACAAAGTATGCACAGAGTGCTAACGTGTTTGCAGCATGCAGGAAGGGTGTGAGAAACATTAGCAATTAATATTTTCTGCCCCTCTTAGCTTTTCTGCTCTCTTGTCCTAATGCAACTCCCCTTTCTGCTCAACAACCACCCACTGGAGTCCTTTCTTCCCGTCTTCTCACGCTGTCTCAGTGTGGCTGTCTCCGTGGCCAACGGGAGTTAAACTGACACTCAGAAATCTGCTGAATTGTGTGGAGGCCCTGGCAAAAGGTGGAAGCTGCCTTTTGCTAAGAAGCCAGGCAGGATTTTACAGAGGTGTTTTTGCATTGCCTCCAGGCTGGCTACAGAAGAGCGTGACCCGCGGTTCATCCTGGATGAGGGATGTTCACGCGGCCCTTTACAGGGGTTTACTTGACACGGTTCCTACTTAGCTAAATTAAGAGAGGGAAAGAACATAATCTCCCACTTCTGGTTCATTTCATCGCGGGGTAAGACAGAAAAGAGGATGCGAGTTCACTAGCCGCCCTGGCTTTCTTCTTGAATTCATCTATGTGTGTTTACCAAATAGACTCAGCGGGCGCCTTAGTAACATGCAGGATTAACCTCCGTTGCTCTCCAAAAGATATATGAATTGCTGGGCTGCTGAGCAGAAAGCTCCATGAAGAGTTTTTTAATTGGTTTAGTAAGATTATTTCCAGTCAACAATTTCCTAGTTTAGTGCTAGAAGACGAGCCTGTTTTCCATAAAAGCCAAATGCCAGACTTTTGAATCACTCTGAATAAAAACATTTCCTTAAAGAGTCACTTGCTATCATTTGTTTTACAGCATAAAATAATAATAATAAAGTAAGATGAAATAAAGGTTGGGATAAAAACTTTATCCCAGAATGGCAGGCTGAGGAGGCACTGAGGAGATAAGGACACACACACAGCTTATTCCAGCGTTACATTTCCAGCTACTGCTCCGGGATGTGCCGTCCTCACTGGAAACAAGTAAACAAACACAACCCAACTTGCCCTCGTTGCAGCCATCAGCTCAATAAAAACTGCTACCTCTCACGGGATGAGGTCTTTACCGCCTGAAGACACTTCCTTGACTGATTTCTGTGTGCTCTTCAGAACTTCCTTTGAAGTCAATCATGTACAAGAAGTAATATCACAAACAACCCAAAGGTCCGCCACAGATGCACAAATACATAAAAGGTGTAACTGAAGGTGCGGCATGAGCCGGGAAAGGAAAAGGAATGAAGTGCTGATACGCACTTCCTGTGAGTCGCCTCCAGAGTTCTTGTGCTAAGTGTAAGAAGCCAGTCTGGAAAGAGGCTGGGGATGGAGCTGGTAACCCATTGTACAGCGTGCAATCTTCAGTACCACCTGAATCTGTGTGTGCGTGCCTATAATCCCAGCACCCAGGAGATGGAGGCGGAAGGATCAGAAATTCTAAGTTGTCCTCTACTATAAACCAAATTCAAAACCCCCTGGGCTACATGAGACCCTTTACAAAAAAAAATTAAAAGCAAAACATAAAAATCCAATAACAAAAACCATATGTTATATGATTCCATGTACGTGAACAGCCCAGAATATTAAAATCTACAGAAACAGGAGGTTTGTAGACTTGGGGCTGAGGAGGGTGGTGAGTCTGAGGTTAGACATGACAAGATATCTAGGATTTTATCTGGGCGATGAGTGTGTCTAAATTTGGTTGCGGTGATGATCAACTCTGCGACATGAATGAATCGAGTGAATGAAGTGGAAGGATTACATCACAGCACAGCTGTGTAAAACAGAAGGGAAAACTTCATGGTGACTGACCAGGATTGGATACCATATCCAGACTTACCTGTGGCACTCACACCATATTCCCTAACCAAATTGTATCAATCTTCTCAGTCCCCTCTGGCCCTCTCAAAACCAGAGGAAACAAAGCCTTTCTCAAAGGGTTAGTAGAGGGTCTGAGACTCACTTGCTTTTCCTACTTGGTAAAGGGGTGCTGTGATTGCAAAGGCGCTGCAGAAAACTGGGGCTCCGGGAGACGAGAAGCCTTGGGAAAGACTGGGAAATAGGTCCTGCCGTAGAACTCATGGTGTCTTTTCTTCGTGTTTGAGGCAGAACAGAGAAGAAGAAAGAGCATTGGGTTGAATGGCGGTACGGGACGGTCATCTTGCAGCAGCTCTTTGGCAAGCTGGCGCTGAGCTAAGCGGTGAGAATGCAGCAGTGGCTCACGGCTGTGGGCCTCACCTTTAGAGGCTAATAAATAAGAGCGTCAGATTAGCATGCATGTTGGCCAGGAATAGACTGCAGCCCCTACCCCTGCCTTACAACCCCGGGGATGTCACTTGGCTTCTCTGAGATTCAGCATCTACACTCACCCAATGAATAGGCTAGTACAGCTTTGCCACATAACATGTAGTGGATCACATGCATGGAAGTACACACTGCAACACCTAAGAGTACAGCAGGCTATACCATGTAGGCGTGGATCCATCGCTCTCACCGTGTGTCAAAATCGACTAAAGACCTAGTTCTCAAAACAAACCCATGTCACTAAGCGACTCATGACCATGACCCATAACCTACGAAATTGGTGCGATGGTTTGTTTGCTTGCTTGTTTATTTGTTTGGGTGATGAGGACAGAACCAAAGGTCTTGCATATGCTAGGCAAGTGCTCCATCCCTGAGCCACACCTCCACCCTTGTTGAGACAATTTAATCAAATTATCTTTCCAGTAACTAACACACAAATAACCACTGATGAAACATTGAACCTGAACACTTAGAAATGAAATGTTAATTTATATTTAATAGTAACATGATAATTCTTAGCAAATAATGAATGACTGAAACAATCAGTGATAATAAATTTCACTATTGTTATATTTATTAATATCCATAGGAACACTGCATTCCCCACTTGAGGACAATACAGACTCAGTTATTCAACTTTTTTTGAGGTTGTACTTGTAAGACTAGAGATATTAATGGTTATCTAGATTTTTTATGTCCACTAGGTAAGAAATGGATGTATAAAGCGGTTTTAATATGAGACTATTATTTTTATTTCATGAAAGCAACACTACTCCAAACCCTTAGTGAACCTAAATACTGCTTTGTTTTGCTTCGAACAGCAGCCATTCTAAATTACAGCCTTGGGAGATGAGGCTGATAGTAAATTACTCAGGCATCCCTTGGCCTGGGGCCTTCGGGTTAGGGTTCAGGTAGTAAGTCCTAGAGTAAGTGGCCGTTCGGCCCGTTGCAGATTGATGAGTGACAGGAAGAGGTGGTTATTTGATCCCAGGAAATGTTTCTGGGCCGGGGTCACTGTTACCAGCTTTTGAATCAATACCTCTCAGGCCAGAAAGTTCAGTTCTGTTTCTCAAGTGAGAGAAGCAAAGAGCCTGATGCCAGTGAGTGTGTGCTGAGCCGGGGTAAGAGGGAGGGGCGGGAGCACACATAGTCAGTCCTCGGGGTATCGAGGAACACCCAAGGGTCTTCGTCCCTCAAGCTTCCCTCATCTTTCAAGGCCTTGATCACCTTCAGCACCTCTTCAGGGAAATAAGCACCAGACACTGCTTCACAACAGAAACCCATACTGGATGCACTGTAGGCTGCTCAGGGTTCAGAAACCACACATTCATTTAGTTACCCATTAATTTGGACTCTCCGACAAATGGAGCGATGAATCCGACAGTCCCCACTCAGCCGTGTCTGTAGTCTAGAGGGGAAGAGAAACAAATTGGTACTTTGAGAGAAGAGTAGACAGGAATCTGGGAATCTAGGGTGGCTTTCCAGAGGAGGTGATGCTTCAGCCGGAAAGTCAGGGTGAACAGAAGCCAGCCTTCTCCAAAGGGAGGGGATGCAGGCAGATGCAGCAGCCAGCCTTCCCCAAAGGGAGGGTATGCAGGCAGATGCAGCAGCCAGCCTTCCCCAAAGGGAGGGTATGCAGGCAGATGCAGCAGCCAGCCTTCTCCAAAGGGAGGAGAGTGCAGGCAGATGCAGCAGCCAGCCTTCCCCAAAGGGAGGAGAGTGTGGGCAGATGCAGCAGCCAGCCTTCCCCAAAGGGAGGAGAGTGTGGGCAGATGCAGCAGCCAGCCTTCCCCAAAGGGAGGGTATGCAGGCAGATGCAGCAGCCAGCCTTCCCCAAAGGGAGGAGAGTGTGGGCAGATGCAGCAGCCAGCCTTCCCCAAAGGGAGGAGAGTGTGGGCAGATGCAGCAGCCAGCCTTCCCCAAAGGGAGGAGAGTGTGGGCAGATGCAGCAGCCAGCCTTCCCCAAAGGGAGGAGAGTGTGGGCAGATGCAGCAGCCAGCCTTCCCCAAAGGGAGGAGAGTGTGGGCAGATGCAGCAGCCAGCCTTCCCCAAAGGGAGGGTATGCAGGCAGATGCAGCAGCCAGCCTTCCCCAAAGGGAGGGGATGCAGGCAGATGCAGAAGCATGCTCAAAGATCTAGGTAGAAAGCTCGTGCTGTGTTTTGCAAAGCAGAATAGTTCTATTTGACTGCATAAAAAAATCTCCATACACAATGGAGATTGATCAGAAACAGAACTTTAAAATGTAGCCTTCTGCTACCCACATGCTCCTCCCTACCCTGTGGTTCTCCCTATTCACCTCCAGGACACCAGTGTGTATCTGGAGAGAAAGGCAGAGGATGTCTGAGCAAGGGACAGGCCCTACCAGGCATTGGAATCTAGGATGTGAGTGATAGCAAAAGCTCCACTGTGGTCCTGCTGCTGTGAGGGACTTCCTGGCTGAAGCAGGAGTTGACCAGTTTCAGTCCACTCAGAAGACCTGTGCCCCAAAACCTAAACACTGTAAACCATGACATGAAAAATAAATGATCACCCCAATATGGGTTCTTGTGATGACCCCTGAGATCATAACTTGAAGTCCAAACACTCTTTTTCCTCTCTTCTTCTGCATGTAGCCTAGGCCTTTGTGATCACCAGGGACCCCCCTAGAGCAAGACTCCTGGAAACGGCCTGTCCCCGTATCAAGGAAACTAATCAACGTCCCCTTTTCATGTAATAATGTTCTGTCCTTTGGATAACTATCCCAGTTTCTGTGCAGCATTCCTGACTCCCCCTGGGTTCTCTTTTGAAACACTCCCTTGACTGTTTCTAGTAAACCATTGCTAGGATGTCCATGCAAGGAGACCCTGGATAGAGGACAGGATGTTCAGACAACATGGTAGCCAGGAAGGAGAACTTAGGCAGAGGCTGCAAGCTTCTATTATAAAGTGAAAAAGAGAAGAGACATGGATAAGTGGCCTTAAAAGCTCTACCCAGGATATGCACATGTTCGTGTCTCTATAATTGACTGTGAGTTGAGTAGTTTATAGTGGTCCTTTACAAAGCACAATGAAGCCATCTTGAGAGCTTGCTCCAGTGCTGATCCCAATCATGCGGATGAAGCTTGAAGTCTGGAGTTCTAAGTTCCCAGACACGGCCATGTTTGCCATCTACCACTGCCTGGCAAATTACTCCCAAATTAATCATTATGAGAAACAAATGTTTATTATTTTGTGTCGTCTTTGGACACTTTAACTGAAACTATGCCCCACGTGCTAGTGCAGTTTTTCTAACTGTGTAACAGGGAACACGTCAGCTGAGCTGTGGTCTCTGCAGTCACTGAACTATCAGGCTCTGTCACGCTTCAGTTGGCAAGGACCCACTGTGTGGGCCTCTTTAGGGTTGTTCAGAGGCTGGAAGCTATAGAGGCTCTCGCCACCCCCAGACAAAGTTTCTCTCTGTAGTCATGGCTGTTCTGGAACTCACTCTGTAGACCAGACTGACCTTGAACTCAGAGATCCATCTGCCTCTGCATTAAAGTCGTGTGCTACCACAGACCAGCCCACTATAGTGACTTTTACACAGAATCCTAGAATTTACCAGCTATCCCCTTTGCCATGTTCTCTTCATCAGGAGAAAATCACTAACTTTAGTCTCTTCAGGAAAGAAGCAAGCCCCACTCTTTGAAAAGATGACATAATTAGAATCCATCACAGACACCAATACCTCTGGGACTCACTGGGGAAGGCAAGATATTTTATTTATTTTGTTTCATTTTCCAGGATGTACACATGTGTTTATTTAGGTGTATGGTGCGCATGTGTGTGCATACATACATGTGAAGGACAAAGGACAACCTCAGACATCATCCCTTAGGAGTCACCACCTTGTTTTTGTTGTTTTGTTTTTTTTGAAACAAGATCTCACTCTGTATCCAGACTCAGCTGGAACAATAGACCAGGCTAGCCTTAAACTCATGAAGATCTGCCTGCCTCTGGCTCCCCAGTGCTTGGATTAAAGTCACCAGTACATCCAGTCCTACATCAGCTCTCTCAGTGGCCTAGAGCTTACCAACTAACTAGGAAAACCTAGTGGATCAGCAAGCCCTGGAAATCCCCCTGTCTCCACCTCCACAATGCACACACCACTACTCTCAGTTTTCAGGTGCATTCTGGGAACCCAATGCTCATCTTTAAACCTACACAGCAAGTTCTTTGCTGACTAAGCGATCAACTCAGCCCAAGACAAGGCTTTGGAATAGAGTGTCCACCATCACTCTGCTGACAGTGAGGACAGGCTTGTTGGCACTCACTCTCGAGTCATTAGCCACTTACTACCTCATCTGAAAGTTTCATGAAGGACCATTGGCTTTGATATCTTATCAAACTGATACCATAATTCCTCACACGTGTGCTCAGTTAACAGCAGCCATTGTTTGTAAATGGAGACTGCTCACTAGTTTTCTGGCTGCCCACACCCAAATAATCACACAGAAACTATATTAATTACAATACTGTTTGGCCAACAGCTCAGGCACATTTCTAGCTAACTCTTAAAGGAGCGGTTCATTTCTAGTAATCTGTGTATCAGCACAAGGCTGTGGCTTACTAGTAAGGGTCTGGTATCTATCTCCTTTGGCAGCTACATGGCGTCTCTTTGACTCTGCCTACTCTCTATATATACATCTCTTCTATCCTGGCGTTATTCTGTCCTTCCATAGACCAAAGCAGCTTTATTCATTAGCAAATAAACACAACACATATACAGAAGGACATCCCACATCATCTCCCATTTTCTGTCTAAATAAAAAGGAAGGCTTTAACTTTAACATAGTAAAATTACATATACAAAACAGTTATCAAGCAAGAATTATAGCTACAAATTTAGTCTATTTACATTTGGCAAATTGAGGAAAATATATCAGTTATCTTATCTTTCTGAGTCTAAAGTTTTATATCTAATTTATCTTTTATCATAAGGAAGGAAAACTATAACTATCTGTCTTCAACTCTTCAAAGACCCCAGAAGGATATAATATTATCTAAGTAAACAAGAAGTGCATTTTAAGCAACTTCCAACGTTCTAGAATTGACAGAGACATCTTGCTGCCTGGACAGTCACCCAAAGTTTATATGTAACATTGGGGCACCCATCTTCAGCATACAGGCATATAGTATGCAACAGACCTTTTCATGAAGCAGGAAATTTGAAGATCTGTTCTACCTTGTAATGGCAAAGTTCAACAGTTGTTTCCTTCTGTGTCCTGCAGAATGTCTGGCAGTTTCTTCTGTGAAGCAGGAACCCTGAAAGACCATCCCAACTTTTGAAAAGTTCAGCAATCACTTTTCTGTGGGTCCTGAATGTCCAGTTCATACAGCATACCATCAAGCAGTCCAGGCAAGAATAATTTCTTGCCCAACTGGCTAGCTTTGTCACACTAAAGATGAATTCCATAGTGAGTTTCTTCTGTGCCCACCAATTTCTCTGAATAGGCACTGTGAGAAGCAGAAATGTCTCCTGTTGAGAAAAGTCTAAGTTCTTGAAACATTTTAAATGCCATATTTTGTAGGTCTTTGAAATGTTGAAGATTATCTAACTGAAATATATCTCTATATCTAGAAAACCTAACATGACTAAAAGTTTGATTATTATAGAAGACTATCTATTAATCTGTATTTCTTAATTATATATTATATTTATTAAATGAGCTACACAAACATAATACCTTAAACAAGAGCAGAAATACATATATGCAGTGTAACAAAATCAACCTTAAATTTGGATTATCAAGACCCATACCAGTGCAAAAAAATCATTTTTATATCATATCTTTCATTAAATGAAAACAAACATGAAAAACAATCATTTTGGGAATTTGAGCATTGTTTTCTCCAGACTTCTTCCTGCTGTTTGTTGGGCAAAGTATTTTTAAGGTTCATAAACATTTTGGGGAGGGAGGATCCTTGTTCAATCAAACCACATTAGCCTAAAAGGAACCCACAACTTCCTATCCTCTGTGGAAACAAAAACAAAACTTCTTTTCCAAAGTAACATATCCTTAGACCCAAATTTTGAAGTCAAGATACCTTTATATTGGTTTAGCTTAGCAGTCCCCAGAATCAAATGTCTCTCTGCAGTCAAAAAAATTCAAAGAAAACATAATAGTATAATAATCCAGACTGTCTGTGCATATTCCATTTTTACATGGCTTATTTCCCTTTACTCCTTTAATCTATGACTGTCTGTACTCTTTTATATTACTTTACTATCCATTTAAAGACTTTCTTTTATTTTTTAAGCTATTTATTAATTTGTGTAACTGTTATGCTCTTTCTCCTCTCTCACAAGCCTACATACATTTTCTAAACACATTGTGTCTTGTTTAGAGGTCTTTATGTCTGAATCTGTCCTATTGTGTATCTGAATTTTTTTTCTGACAAGGAGCACCTTATTTTATGCTCAGTAGACATGACTAGGTCCATCTCCACGCCCCTGCCTGTTTGCTCTGCCTTGTTCAACACGATGGCGGTATGTTCACTGATTCTGCGGTTATGCTCATCATCCCAGCTCCAGGAATACATCAGGGTTGTAACACGCTGCTCACAGATTCCATTTAAATGCTCTGTAACAGGATCTCCTGAAAAAGCCAGACCAGTTCTTGCTGCCAGAATGAACCAGGAAGCTGGCTCTTAAAGGAGCTATGCAATCTTTGCCACTAACACTGAGTCAGAAAGACTTCTCTTAAAGGAGCAGTGCCTCTGCTTGCCTCCAGCAAACAGAGTCTATCTGAAAAAAAAAAAGTAACTACTGAGAAGCTATGCTTGGCTCCCATTTTTGTGGGTCTAGAAGCCCTCTTTTTTTTAAAAGCTTTTTTAGGCCTTATGTACATCCATGCCCCCAGACAATGGGTGCCATTTTGTAAATAGAGACATCTCATTGATTTTCCAGCAGCCTAGACCCAAATAATCACACAGAAACTATATTAATTACAACACTGTTTGGCCAACAGCTCAGGCGTATTTCTAACTAGCTCTTATATCTTAAAATAGCCTATTTCTATTCATCTGTGTATAGGAATAAGACTGTGATTTACTGGTAAGGGTCCGGCATCTGTCTCCTTGGGGCAGTTACATGGAGTGTCTTTGACTCTGTCTTCTCTCTCTCTCTCTCTCTATATATATATATATGTGTGTGTGTGTGTGTGTGTGTGTGCGCGCGCGCGTGTGTATGTATGTATGTATGTATGTATATCTTCCAGCCTGGCTTTATTCTGCCCTGCCATAGGCCAAAGCAGCTTTATTCATTAGCCAATAAAATCAACACATATACAGAAGGACACCCCACATCAATTGTTACTAGATGACTAGATGAACTGACCTGTTTCTTAGTGGCAGATACAGGGGTTCTAGGCTCTGCCCTCTTTACCTAGTACATGTTGTCTTTTACCCTTAGTAGAGCAGAAACGGAATTATGCCAGGATTCTAAAACCTCCTCTTTTCTCCCCAAAGTCTCTTACAAAGAATCTGGGCAGGTAGGTGGAGTTGGAGCTGAGAGAAGAAATGGCTAGACCATGTGAAGTCAATGTTCGAGATGGCACAGTTTTCAGACTTCTGAAGGCTCAACTTGGAACAAGATCCAGGACTGATGATCTCTGGAGATGGAGTTGATGATCTGTATTTATCACACATCTTCTAGAAAACTTCTATGTGTACAAGGATTTGAGCAACACTGCAGGCAGATTCAAAAGATTTATTTATTCACCTACCTCCCCCACCACCACCTCCCAAAAGAACGAGAAGGCTTGACTTTGAGTTCCTGAGGACAATAATGAGCTGTCCTCCTGGGGCCCTGTCTGAGGCCAGAGCAGGACTGGCCCTTGGCTTGACCCGGTGAGGAACTTGTCCCAGTGAGTAATGATCCAGCCTAGCCCAGCCTGGCTGCGGTTTGTCTACGGGCCCCGTGACAGGGCCATCCACTCAGATAACCACAGTCTTACTTTGTGGGATCAAATACTAGTTCAGGATTTATGAGTCCAAAAAAACAACATGGTTGTGCTCAGGAGGGGATGGGGTAGGGGTGGGGTCCTTCTGCCTCCAGAGCCTTGGCTCTTTACCTAGCTTTGGGCTTCGGGACAGGCCCAGAGGACAGGAGCAGGGTCAGCAGACAAAGTAACAGCATAGCAGCTGTTTTCTGTCTCCTCTCATTTCTTCCACTCTGTCAGAGGCTAAAGTCACAGCACAGCCCATGCTGATGCATTTTGTCATCTTAAAATGCAGGGTGAGATTAAAAATTAAAAGGCAGCCTTGTCCCATTCTGTAATCAAAGCATGGAAAAAATGTTTATCATTGTTCTCCTCTTAACTGCTGGAGTGAGGGGCTGACTAAGGGCTGAGATGCTGCAGGCTTGACTTGAAACTTCCAGGCGGGAATCTGTCCATCTCTTCGCCCCTTTGGACTTATGGTTAAGCGACAACTTTTAGAAACAAGCATGGAGAAAGTCCAACCTTAGTTCCCAGTTTTTTCTGAGAGGCGTCCATGTATTCTGTTAACTGACTCTGATAACTCAGAGCCACTCACCTCTCAGACAACATCCAAAAACAGTGATGGATTTCAACATTACAAGACGTACTAGCGGGGAACCGCAATGAAAGGAGACACCAGAATTAGCAAGATCGTGTCTGGAGGTGATGAAGGTGAAGAAGAGAGTGGTGGGATGGCTTGGAAAGTTCCTCAAACTGGGCTTTGGTTAGAAGGAACAAATAGCCAAACCCTGAGATTTTACATTTGAACAACAGGTCTGGGGAGATGGCTTGGTGGGTAGGGTGCTTCCTGAACAAATGTGACGACCTGAACCCCCAGAACCCACAGTTGGCGCAGGAGCATGTACGTGTAGTCACAGCGTTCCTGTGGGGAAAGGGGAGGTGGCGACAGGAGAAGCCATGTGACAGATAGCCTGACACACATAACAGTGAATGACAGAACCTACCTCAAACGAGGAGGAAGATGAGGACTGACACCCAAGGTTGTACTCTGACGTCTGCGTGCATCCCATGCTCTCACACACAAATGCAGAGGCTTTTTACGGGGTCTAATCACTCTTCCCCAGTGGTCACTTATCTAAGGACAGTCTCGTTCTCTTTTCTCACTTTTTTCCCACCTCCCATTTGCTTTGAATGGAAGCTCACACAGCCTCCTGGCCCAGAGAGCTCAGAAATAGCCAGCAGGGCTGTTCCTCCAAAGATTTCCCCAGGTCAGATTTTACTGTTTTTGGCCCAAAGCTGCTGCAAAATTTACAGAGCAAAAGAGACGTACAATGCGGTCTACTGAACAAATCACTGAGTTAGGGTGAGTTTTTCTATGCTCCGAGGTACTTAGCGTTTAGAGGCAATTTCATAAAAGCCGCTATTAGACTAATATATCACAATAGCAATTCAGCAAGGTTGTCTGAAGGTTTGAGCCGTGATTTCAGGGCTGTCAGCCCCAAAAGCTCTGCACACAAAGTTGGGGGAATTCTGTTAATGTGGCTGGGAGGTGATGGAGTCCTCTGAGCCCTGACAAATGCCATGAACCTCAGAAAATGCTCACATGTGTATTCACATAAAATTCCAGGGTCTATGAACTCCTGAAGTCCATCCATGGGTCCCCCTAGGGATCTCTGGACCCCGGTTTCCTGCTTTAAAATTTATATTTGTGGAATTTTATCCAAGGTGCTTTAAATTTTTTTTTAAAAATAAAGCAGAGAGTCTATAGAGCATGGTTCTTCTTGGTTTTGAAATGTTACATAGAAATAAACATTTGATATCTGAAAGGATAAGGGCAGTGTTTACTTTTCATCTTATACAAACTGTTTTAAATTACTGTAAACTTTTTTTAAAGATTTGTGTGTGTGTGTTAATGTGTATATGTGTGTGTTTGACTGAGTTTAAGTGTTTCACATGTGTGCAGAAGCCAGGCAGAACCAGAATAGGACATTAGACCTCTTAACTGTAGTTTCAGGCAGTTGTGAGCCATCATGTGTATACGAGGAACTGAAGCAGAGTCCTCTGTAAGAGCGGCAGGCACTCTTAACCACTGAGCCATCTCTCCAATTCTAGGATTATTTTACCTAGTATAATGATTTTCTTAAGAAATTAAACCTTGGGGCTGGAGAGATGGCTCAGCGGTTAAGAGCATTGCCTGCTTTTCCAAAGGTCCTGAGTTCAATTCCCAGCAACCACATGGTGGCTCACAACCATCTGTAATGGGGTCTGGTGCCCTCTTCTGGCCTGCAGGCACACACACAGACAGAATATTGTATACATAATAAATACATAAATATTTTTTTAAAAAAGAAATTAAACCTTAAAAATTTACAAATAATGACAACATCTGAATCAGAGGATGTATTTGCTATTTTGGGGCACTTGTTCTTGATGAAGGCCAGCTACTTTAAGGAGGATATAGAAAAGAAAGGGCAGAAAAATGTCACATGGGAGATATGGCTAGGGGCTCAGTAGATAAAAGGCTGATGAATTTACATGAGATTATCTGGGTAGACCAGGAATGGTCTGGAAATACATTTCTGATAGAGTTTGTCTGCAATGAGAAGAGACTAAATTGGCCACGTCAGGTGGTCTCCTCTGATCTTTATGTCAAATTGGAATCCATACTGGTGAGCTCAACTACAGGAAGCACTAGGACCCAACCTGCTTACAGACTAGTCCCAGTACCAGCCCAGATCAGCTCCTTTTCATAAAGGAATGGAGCTGAAGCAGAAAATAGTAACAACAAACACGGACTTGATTGTCCCACGCATGGGCCCACTGCATGGGGAAGCATTGTTTGGGTTTTTCTGTTCATACGCACATGAATCCCCAGAGAAGGAAGATAAATCGAGTATATAATATGCCAAACCCTGATCGCCTTTCTGACCCAAAGCTTCTCCTTGCTGAGGTGGTAAGAGGACCTTGGGAAGGTCCTAATAAAGCACTTTGTTTTTGGAAGTCACTTATTACCTTAGAGATAGGTTTTGGGGAGAAATGTATACAGCTTAACACATTACATAGAACATTAAGGAAGGCTCAACTGTGATAGGAAAAAAGAAACTGTCTCTCTTCTGAGTTGCATCCTGGATTGTCTTTGCCAGCTTCCTTACTTTCCTTTCCAATCCAAAACTGCTGTGAAATTTACAGAGCAGTGTAGACAGAGACTACATGTTTGTTTCCCAGCTGCCTGGACGTGAATACTCACACAGAAACTATATTAATTACAACACTGTTTGACCAGAAGCTTATGCATATTTCTAGCTAACTCTTACATGTTAAATTAACCCATTTCTATTAATCTGTGTATCACCACGAGGCTGTGGCCTACTGGTAAGGTTTTAGCTGGCGGCTGGCATCTTTCTCCTTTGGCAGATACATGTCATCTCTCTGACTCCAGCTATTTTCTCTCTGTTCGGATTTTCCGCCTGGCTTTACTCTACTTAACCATTGGCTGAAACAGTTTCTTTAATAACCAATGGTAATAAAACATATTCATAGTGTACAGAGAGGAATCCCACATCATCTCCCCCTTTCTGTCTAAATAAAAAGGAGGGTTTTAACTTTAACAGAGTAAAATTACATGTACAAAACAGATATTAAGCAAGAATTATAGTTATAATATTTATATCTACTTTACCTTTTATCATAACTAGGGAAAACCATAACTATCTATTTTTAACTCCATCAAAGACTCCAGAAGGATATAATATTACCTAAGTTAACAGGAAGTGTATTGTAAGCAACTTTCAAAACTCTAAAATTGACAGAGACATCTTGTTGCCTGGACAGTCACCCAAAGTTTTTCTGCAACATTGGAGCATCCATCTTTAGCCTATAAGCCCATTGTCTTCGGCAGACTTTTTCAAGAAGCAGGGAATTTGAAATACTGTTTTGCCTCTATTGGCAGTGTGCAGTCATTTTCTTTTGTATCCTGCAGAATGTCTGGCAGACTCTTTTATGAAGCAGGAACCCTGAAGGACTGTCTTACCTTTCGGCTAGTTTACCATTCATTTTTTGTGGCTACTACATGTCCAATTCATACAGCATCCCATCAACAAGCAGTCCAAGCATGAGCAATTTCTTGTCCAAATAGCTAACAAACTCCATAAGGGGACGCTTCAATGCCCATCTTCCTCTTGAAGTAATTGGTGCTGCCAGGAGCAGACATGTCTCATTGGTGAGAAAAGTCTAAAATCTTAAAATATTTTTTAAGTCTTTGAAAGATTTGGAGACTACCTATCCATCTGAAATATATGTCTGTACATCTAGAAAACCTAACTTACATGACTACAAGCTTGACTATTATAGATGACTATCTATTAAACTATATTATTAATTATACTTTATATTTATAAGTGAGCTGCCCAAACACAACACCTTAATCAAAACCAGAAATATAAATGTAACAAAACTGACCTTAAATTTGCATCAGTAAACCAAAATCCATACCAATACAAAGTAGTCATCTCTATAGCATATTCCCCTTTAAATGTAAGTAAACATTAATAAACAATCATTTAGGGAATTTGGGCATTGTTTACTAGACAACTTCCTGCTGATTGGAGGCACTATTAAGCAGGTCTTTCATGGGGTATCCTGTGTGGTGGGTCCACCTCAGCCAGCAATCCTGAAGCTGTCATGGATGTTGGACCATCTGGGTCACTGCTTCAGAGGGTCTTATTTGATCAAACCATACAAGGGAGGAGAAAATCAACAGCTCTCTATCCTCTGTGGAAACAAAAGCAGAACATCTTTTCCAAAGTAAATCCTTAGACTCAAATTTTGAAGTCAAGATACCTTTAAAACATATATATTGGTTTAGCTTAGCAATCCATACAATGAAATGTTTCACTGTACTTAGCTCATTCACAGTCAAAAATTTAAAGAAAACACAATAATATACATAACCAAGATTCTCTGAGTATTTTACATCTTTATGTGGTTTATTTTTCTTTATTCCTCTAATTGATGACTCTCTGTACTCTGTCTCTTTAAAGACTTTGTTTTACTTTTTAAGATTACTTTTTAACGGTCTATACTTTTTCTTTTTTCTCTCTCAGGCCTATGTACATTTTTTTAACACACTGTAGCCCACTTAGAGGATTTTTAAAAATCTAAATCTGTCTTTATTGTGTATCTGTAATCATTTTCTGAACAGGAGCACCTTTTTTTTTTTTAATGCTAAGCAGGCATGGCTAAGGCTAAGGCTGCCTTGCCTTTTGGCTCTGACCAGTCCTACATTAAAGAGGTATGTTTACTGCCAGCTCTACATGCTATGTTCTCCACCCTAGCTTCAGGGACACAGCAGGTCCACTTCACCATCAATCAACCTATAGCACTCTGCCCACAAACTCCATTCAAATCTCTGTAGCCAGGCCTCCCAAAAGAGCCAGAGACTTTCATACCAGCACAAACCAGGAAGGGCTCCCCTAAAGAAGCCACACCCTTTGATGCCAATGCTGAGTCAGAAGACCTCTCTTAAAGAAGCCATGTCTCTACTTGCTTCTAGCAAACAGGCCCACCTAAGAAATGTTGCTACCATGAAGCTGTGCTTAATTCTGTTTTATTGTGTCTAGAATTCCTTCCCACGCTCTCTCAGGTTTTATGTGGATATAGTCACTCCACATTGGGTGCCATTTTGTAAACGGAAACTGTTCATTCCTTTTCCAGCTGCCGGGTTATGAATAATCACACAGACACTATATTCATTATAACACTGTTTGGCCAATATTTTATGCATATTTCTAGCTAGCTCTAACATGTTAAATTAACCCATTTCTATTAATCTGTGAATCACCACGAAGCTGCAGTGTACTGGTATGTTTCTGGCTGGTGGCTGGCATCTTTCTCCTTTGACAGCTTTGTGGTGTCTCTGACTCTGCCTACTTTCTCTCTATATTTCTGTTCCAATTTCTTGCCTGACTTAAATCATTGAACAAAACAGCTTCTTTAATAACCAATGGTAATAAAAGATATTCATAGAATACAGAGGGAATTCCACATTATCCAGAGAGAGGGACAATGTGGTCTACTGTCCAGGTTATTGCGTTATCATGAGTTGCTATGTTCAAGGTACATAATATTTAAATTCAATTTTATATAAATCCTCATTAGACTAGTATATTAACACTGTAACAAAGATGTCTGACAGTTTGAGATGAGCTGAGAGAAGGCCTAGACCAGCTACTGCTTTGTTTCCTTCTAGATTTGTAAACCATCCATCCACTGTAAACTTAGTCCAATCTCTTGAGATCCTAGTGTTAGTAGATTAATTCTCTACTAACTCCTAATCACTCTCCAAAATGCTTTTCTAAGGGAGACAGAAGGAAGCAATGATGTTTATTGTTATTAGTGAGATTTAATGACATGAAAAGATCTGCTATCACATAAGGATAAGCTGCAAAAATCTAGCTGATGTCTGTGAGTAGGAGTTATACATTTATCCTACCATCAGAAAGTAAAAGACATTGATGGGTTAAGAACATTCTTATTTTTCCCTTCTTTTTTCTTAGCTTCTCCTTGGGACCAAGTCTGTCAGTGGGGTATGGGATAACTCATGATATCAATAGTCCATTTGACTTATTATTATAAGGTATGACTGTCACTACCTTATGCAGAAAGTCCTAGACTTGGGGGTTTTTGACTTAATGATCCCACAAAAGCAATACCTACTCAGTAGAAATCACATTTTAAGTTTGAACCTTAGCCAAGGCTAGCAACATGAAGTGTGATTGTTTCTGGAGAATCTGGACTCTAGGCAGTCATGTGGTCATGAATGGAAACACCTCTTTACCGTATTGTACTGTGTGTAGAGAAGCTACAATGTTTGGAAGGTTGGGTGTATTAAATGTCTTTGCAGCTTACAGTGCTTCAAACTTATGTTGGGTTTCATGTGTTCCTACAGTCCTCCTTGGTCTACTTAAGACAGCCTCCCACTTTATAAACCTCTCATCTCATTTGATCTTCCCAATGCATTAGTAAGGTCCTGGTGAATGTCTCCACTGGACAGTTAAAGAAACCGAGGCTTCAGGAGGACAAGGAAATTTCCCCAAGACCACTCAGTGCCTCATGGAGAAGGAGATACTTGAAATTAGGTCTTCTAAGCTCAAGCCCAATGCTCTTTCCCACCTACTAGACAAGAGCAGACAGGTGACAAAACAAAGCACCAAAAAACAAGACGTCGTCCCTAGGCAGAATTCAGGGCTCGTCTAGGACACTGCTTTCAAAAAAGCAAAAGTGACAGTAAGCAACTGGCATGTCCTTGATACTGGCCCTGTGCCACATTCTTCTGCACATGCTCTATAACCATTCTTCCTTCTGGCCCCCACAAACTGGAGACCTTCCGACAGAAAGGTCATTGAGCTCGTGCTTCCAAAGAGATTTCACTTCATCGTGGAGGGGAAGGTAGAGTGAGAATAGCTTACTTCATGAAGGCAGCAGCTTGCTCACATCCTGAAGGATCAGAAGACAAAGCAGGGATACCGGAACTGGGGAAAGGTATACCACCCTTCCAACTTCTATCTTTCATGACTTACTTTGGTCAGCCAGGTCCCATCTCCTAAATATTCCATAGCCTTCAAAATCGCACTGCAGGGACTTGAGAGATGGCTCAGTCTGTGAGATGACTGACTTCCAAACATGGCGCTGAGTTCAATCTCCAAAAGACATCTAAAAGATCCAGATACATTGGTGCAAGCTAGAATTCCAGGGGAGCAGAGACACCTGGACTGACCAGTCAGACAGTGTTGGCTGCTCTAGCAAGCTCCAAGCTATTGACCCTGCCTGGAAAAAAGGAAGTGGGTGGATTGGTACCTGAGTAACAACACCTGATGCTGATTTTGACTCCAGCATATGCCCACACCCATGCACACCTGCACACACACACACACACACACACACACACTAGCACTACAACCTAGAGACCAACCCACTCAATACCTGAGCCTAGGAGGGGCATTTCAGAATCAAACCACACTACTACTCTAAAGAGAAAAGACCATTCTTGTCCTCATTTATGCCTGTGGGATTGGAGGCTCAAAACATCAAGTGACCGCAAATTACAGACGAAAAGTGGATTTCATCCAGGCTGTAGGACGGTGGAGGTCCCGACTCCTAACCGCCAGACTCGACTCCCCCTCCCTGTGGGCTTGTTCATCATCTCATTTATCAGGCAAGCTGCTGGTCCTGAGGCCCTCAGGACCTTGGCTTGGTAGCAGGTCGCCTGATTGAATCAAGCTGAAGGCTTCCACCTCATCTGTTAACACTCTGACTGCAGCGGAGCATTAGGGGCCGAGGAGCCCTTAAGCCAGGAACACAAAATCCTCTCTTTCTGCCGAATCGCTCTTTCAGATGGCGATCAAACTCCACGAGGACTCGCAGATTTCTCAAATGGAGCCTCACTCGGCAGCGTCATTAATAAACGTCTTGAAGAAGGTCGTGGGGGAAAGGTTTGCTGCCTTTTGGCTGGGCATCTGGGAGTGAAACACGAGCAATTCAAATGCATTTTTTATTTCCACTTATTGCCTTTGTCAAGGGCCCCTGTATTCTATAGCCCAGATAGATTAGTTGTTTTAAAAAAAAAATAGTTTTATGCTTCAGTGAAATAGCACACCTCTTACTACCTCTACCAAAAAGAAAAGGGAAACCACACACAATGAAAACAAAACGGGGTAAAATATCACAAGCCCTGTGTTGACAAATTCCAGGGAGGAAAATTTTTATTTTATCCAGCAAATGCTTGTCTTCTCGTTTGGGCAGTTTGTCCCTCTAAGCGAGCGAGGCACGAAGTGAAAAGGAACAAACTTACAGTGGCTGGGCCCCCACAAAAATGCACTGATAAAGACAGGGCAGTTAAGACGCTGGAGGTAGTCGGTGCCAAAAAGAGAGGACAGCGAGACTGTTGCCTGTGACCTGGAAGTCTCGGGCCTGCAAAGACCCGAGTTCAGCCGCGGGTTTTGGCCTCTCTCTTGTGACTCCGATTGATAGCTGGTGTCTCCTGCGGATACAGCTTGAGCTAATTCCCAGGATAATGACCTGGCCCCCGTGATTTACTAACCTCACAGCGCATAACCGCTCTGGCAGGGCCGGCTAATCCTTTAATGGTCCCTGCAGTGTGTCTAGAGCAGCTCCAAAAATTCCACAGCCCTCCTTGGAACACTGGAGGGCATTGAATGCCCTGAAGGGCCCCCGACCACATCTCCCCACCCCCAAGCCCTTATCTTATCAGGTAGCTAATTCCCACAAATTATTGTGTGGTTCAGGCAGAAAAAAAAATGAAATTGCTCTCAAATCATAAATTTCTCACTTTCTGGACAGCTGCTAAGTCAGGAAATCTTGCCCAAGTGGGTCTTAGTCACCGTTGTGAACAATTAGGACCTGTTAAGTACCTTCAGCTCCCTTGAAATACAATGTTTATTGATGGGAGGGAAGAAAACAGTTTATAGAGAGATTTAGTAAGCTATCCACTCTTAAGTGGGCTGTAATCCTTCACTGGGGATAATGTGGCTCTGAAGACACTGTCCCAGGCATGCAGTCTAGGGCCCATAGCACTCCGGTCACAATGGCCATCCTCAGCCTCAACACTGGCTTCAAGATGGGGGACCCTCAGGCTTCCCAAAGCTAGTCCTACCCGAAGCTGAGAGTAACTTCCGGGGATGCAAAGGGAACAGAACACGTTGGGTCTCTGAGCCTCAGAAAGGACACAGGGGGCCTCTTTCTCCATTTTAAGTTGTCTCTAGGCTCCATCTAGTCACCATGCCTACCCCTGGCTGCCCAAACAGCCTCCAACTCTCCGCGGGTTATTGTAAGAGCCCCTCCACCGTCTTCTGGCTCTACCTCTTTTCCATTCAGTCTTTTGAACTTCTTTGTTGAAGCAAAATCTCTATAATGTAAAACTAAGCAATCAGAAGAATATAATTTGGGATGGGGGTGTCGCTCGGTGGTAGTGCAACGAACGTTATCGAGCTCCTGGGTTCATTTATACCACTGCAAGTAACTACATACACAGCTAAATAAGTGCATGGTTACTCGGTGGTAGTGTGTCTGCCCAACATTATCGAGCTCCTGGTTCATTTCTTAGCACTGCAAATAACTACATACACAGCTAAGTAAGTGCATAGTTTAGGGGCCTTTTAGTTAGTTTGTAATGTTAGAAAACTTTCACCTTTCTCTACGTCCAAATCAATGTCATCAACACTAAAGGAAATCTATACTCACTAAGCAACCAGTGTCAGATTTTCTTGCTCCCTGGCCCTTGGGAACACGAAAAGAATCTGCCTTCTGCCTTTGTGAATGTAATTATCAGCTGGTGTGGGATGCCCTTCTCTGCTCTGCGAATATGGGCTGTTTTTACTGGTTGGTGAATAAAGCTACTTTGACCTATGGCAAGGCAGAATATAGGTAGGCAGGAAAACCAAACTGAATACAGGGAGAAAGAAGGTGGAGTCAGGGTGATGCCAGCAGCCACTGGAGGAGTAAGATGCCAAAGTATTACCAGTAAGCCACGGGGCACATGGCAATACACAGATTATTAGAAGCGAATTAATTTATATATACTAGCCAGCTAGTAAGAAGCGTGAGTCATCAGCCAAACAATTATAATTAATATTAAGCCTTTGAATGATTATTTCATAAGCGGCTATAGGGACCAGCGGATGGGAGAAAAACCTCTAATTACAATCAGCTTTTTTCAATTTGTATTTCTATACTGCTATTCCCAGCACCTGCAGAAGAATCTACATGAGACCTCATACTTATATATGTGCTTGACTCCACAGGAGTGCTGTTAGTATCAGCCTATCATTTCTGCTGTCACCAGTTACTATGGTAAAGAATAGTAGGTCAAGTCCCTGTGTGTAAAACGTTTGGGGAAAAAAAAACCACACTGCAGGCCTGAGAGATGGCTCAGAGGGTGAAGGTGCTTGCAGGCCAATGATGCAGACCTGATGACCTGAGTTTGACCTCTGAAAAGGTGGAAGGAAAGAACACATCCTAAAAAGTTGACCTCTGACCCGCACACACCCATTCACACACACATACTAATAATAAAAATTTTACGAACCTCCCCACACTGCTGCAGAGAGTAAAGCAGGCAGCAACTGAAACCATCATATTCTGTATATATGAATTAAAATAATCTTTATCAAGAATTAGGATTTGTAGATAAGGTGCACATAAAAACCATATGTAAGCCTAGCAGAGGATCGAAGATAGCTGTACTGTCCAGCCAAGCTGCTTCACCATGACCACACGAACTGATAAAGCATCAGTGAGCAGTGGCCTTCCTCTGTCATGTGACTCAGCACCCGTGGCTGCAGCCACCCGGGACATTGCCAGCAGGTTTAGCTCTCCAGAGCAGCCTTGCATGTATCTCTCATAGCAAATGGCCACATCTAAGAAGGTCTCTTCCTTTAAGGAACCCCTATCCTGGGGACAGTCAATTAAGGCCAAAGTGACGGAGTCACACACCAGCACCCCAGACACACTGTCCATGTCTTCACAGTGGCAGCCATCCCTGAGCCCAGTAATCATCACCTCAGCCACCCTTGACCTCACAGCTCTGTGACTGAACTTCTCGCAGGTGCCACTCCTGGCATCTCAGAGGGAACCCTTGACTGCTGAAAACACTAGAACAAGGAAGTGCACAGATTAGTGACTCCAGAATTATGGCTACAAAAACGGAACACTAGCTTGCCCATCCAGAGAAGGCAACCCCTCCCCACCATCCCTGGGTTGCTCAAAGGGGGCACGGTATAATAGAAACTAGCTCTCTACTGACACAAGGAGACACTAGGGTGTGCAGGATTTTGCATCCATTCAGAATGTGGACAGCAGCAAGTGTTGTCTGTGGAAAGTTCAGTCCCTCACCCACAGGGAGTCGATCTTCACATGACCAAGAGGACAAGGAGTCCAAGTAAGGAAACTCTACAAATCCTAATTTCAAATGATGTGCAGGCTTAACCCAGCTGAACGGCGGACACCATTAGCAGCCCTTCCCCTTCCTGTTAAAACTAATACAAGTAACAACCCTGGCAAAGGAGGAATCTCAACACTCCACTTTTTGCCTGTTGGTTGGGTGGGTTTGCATGCATGTATTTTTAATCATTTTATATATTTTTAAATGTTTTTTCTTTTTGTATTTTTTTCTAATGTTTTAGTAGTTTAGTTTTTCTCCTAATAGGTTATTTTTTATAACAAGTTGCAATTTTGTGCATTTATTGTTAAGACCACATGCTTTAATCTCTATTTCAAAAGAAAAGACCTCTATGACTGACCTCCAACTTTCTACACCTATAAAAATCTTCTCTTCTACAACTATAGTAATCTTGTTACCTCTCATACCTCCAATCTTTGTAGCTTCCTTCTCGTTCACACTGTATGGCTCTTCCCTACTTTCTCCATCCTTTCTTTGTTTCTCTACTTAACTACTGATACCATTTGTTCTGTAAGATGTATATACATATATATCACACCTTCCTTAACCAGTGTCCCAATGCCAGACTCTAAACCATAATATGGGATTCCTTCTGTATATGTGTTACTTTTGTTGGTTAATGAATAAAGCTGCTTTGTCCTATGGAAGGGCAGAAAATAGGCAGGCTGAAAGGTATATATAGAGAGAATAGGCAGAGTCAAAGGGATGCCATGTAGCTGCCA
This sequence comes from Microtus pennsylvanicus, assembly GCF_037038515.1. Lineage (NCBI taxonomy): Eukaryota > Metazoa > Chordata > Mammalia > Rodentia > Cricetidae > Microtus > Microtus pennsylvanicus. The sequence continues at coordinate 83,982,741 of NC_134580.1, read as the reverse complement.
AAGGAGATGTCATATAGCTAGTTACCAAAGGAGGAAAATGCTAGTACCTTACCCAGTAAGCCACAGCCTCATGGTGATGCCAAGATTAATAGAAATGGGTTAATTCAAGATGTAAGAGCTATAATTTCTGTGTGATTATTCAGTCTGGGCAGCCAGAAAATGAACACGCTATCTCCTTTTTTAAAATGGCACCCAATGTAGGGCAATTACACCCACATAAAAACTTAGAGAGCTTGAGAAGAAATTTTAGATACAAGAGAACAGAGTTAATCACAGCTTCTTGGTAGCTGCCTTTTTTCAGATAGAATCTGCTTACTGGCAGTAAGCAGAGCATGGCTCCTTTAAGACAAGTCATCCTGACTCAGTGTCAGCAGTAAAAAAAGAAAGAAAAAAATGCACAGCTTCTTTAAGATCTAGCTTCCTGGTTAGTGCTGGAAAAACAAATTCTGGCTCTTTCAAGAGGTCCTGCACTTAAATGGGGTCTGTGAGGAGCATGATATAAATTGTTTAATGGCAACATAGACCCACTCCCTCTCCATAGCTGGGGCAGTAAGCATGACTAGAAGAGTTGACAGTGAATGTACATCCACCATGTTGGACTGTGCAGGGCCAAAAGGCAAAGCAGCCTCAGTCCTAGCCAGCTTAGCATTTTAAGAAGCATTCCTGATCAGAAAAGGATTTCAGATACACAATGGGACAGATTCAGACCTAAAAGACCTCTAATCAAGACATAGTGTATTTAAAAATGTACATAGGCTTGGGAGAAAGAGGGAAAAAAGTAAAGACAGTTATAAAAAAGATGCAAAGTCTTTAAAGAGACAGTGAAAGTAATATAAAAGAGTACAGACAGTCATAGAATAAAGGGATAAAAAATAATAATAATATAAATATTAAAAAGTAACAGAAAAATAAGTCATATAAAATGGAATATACACAAAGAGTCTGGATTGTGTAGATTATTATATTTTTTTGAATTTTTTGACTGCAGAGAGAAATTTGATTCTGGGGCTGCTAAGTTAAACCAAGATATGTATTTTAAAGGTACCTTGGCTTCAAAATTTGGGTCTAAGAATATGTTACTTTGGAAAAGAAGCTCTGCTTTTGTTTCCACAGAGGACGAGAACCTGTGGATTCCTTCCAGGCTAATGTGGTTGGATGGAACAAGACGCTCTGAAAGTTCTCTGTGAACCCTAAAAATGCTTCATCTACCAAAAAGCAAGAAACAACTTGGAAAAAACTATGTCCAAATTCCCAAAATGATTATTTATAAATATTTGTTCATTTAAAAGGGGGCTGGCTATAAATCTTTAATGGTCACAGTCAATCTCTTTTTTTAAAAAGGGGGGATATGATATAGAGATGAATACTTTACATTGGTATGGATCGTGATCTAATGAAACAAAGTTAAGGTCAATTTGCTACACTGTATATATGTATTTCTTCTCTTGTTTAAGGTATTGTTTTGTGCAGCTTATTTAAAAATGTAATGTATAATTAAGAAATACCGATTAATAGATAGTCTTCTATAATAATCAAACTTTTAGTCATGTTAGGTAGGTTTTCTAGATATACAGAGATATATTTCAGTTATATAATCTTCAGCACTTCAAAGACCTACAGAATATGGCATTTAAAACATTTTAAGAACTTAGATTTTTCTCAACAGTGAGACATGTCTGCTTCAGAGAGATTAATGGGCATCGAAAAAAACTCATCATGGAATTTGCCTTCAATGTGACAAGGCTAGCCATTTTGGCAAGAAACTGCTTTTGCTTGGACTGCTTGAGGGTATGCTGTATGAACTGGACATTCAGGACCCACAGAAAAGTGACTGCTGAACTTTCCAAAAGATAGAATGGTCCTTCACTGTTCCTGCTTCACAGAAGAAACTGCCAGACATTCTGAAGAATATAGAAGAAAGTTACTGACAATCTGCCAAGATAGTGAAACAGCCTTTTAAATTTCCTTCTTCATGGAAAAGTTTGCCAGATACTGTGGGTCTGTAGGCTGAAGATGGATACTCCAAAATTACAGAAGAATTTTGGGTGACTACCCAGGAAGCAAGATGTCTCTGAATTCTAAAGTTTTGGAAGTTGCTTGCAATGTACTTCCTGCTTACTTAGATAATATTATATCCTTTTGGGGTATTTGAAGAGTTGAAGACAGACAGTTACAGTTATAGTTTTTCTTAGTTATAATAAAAGATAAATTAGATATAAAACTTTAGATTCACAAAGATAGAATATATGACTAAATATTATAACTATAATTCTTGCTTGATATCTTATATATGTAATTTTATTATGTTAAGGTTAAAACCTTCCTTTTTAATTAGACAAAAAAAGGAGAGATGATGTGGGATGTCCTTCTGTATATGTGTTGCTTTTATTGGTTAATGAATAAAGTTGCTTTGGCCTATGGAAGAGCATAAAATAGCTGGGCTAGAAGGGATAGAGAGAGTAGATGGAGTTAAAGAAACAACATGTAGCTGCCAAAGAAGATGCCATGTAGCTGCCGAAGAAGGAGACACCAGAACCTTACCCAGTGAGTCACAGCCTTGTGTGGATACACAGATTAATAGAAATGGGTTAATTAAAGATGCAAGAGCTAGCTAGAAGGTAAGAATCTACCATAACTCCACAACACCCCAGCTCCCCTAAAATGGAAACCAAAGTCACAGAGATAGCTAAAATGTCCAAGGAAGAACTCAGAATACTGCTTTTAAAGAGAATTAATGAATAAATAAGCATATAAGCAAACTAGGAAAATCTATTCCACACCTCGTCAAGACAATTTCCCAAGTGAATGGAGCAGTTTGTAAGATGGAAGAGGAAATCCAAAAAAGAAGTAGAAATTAAGCAAGGGAGGGAAAAGACTGAAAAATAACAAAACAGAAATTCTGTAGATGAAAGAAATCATCAATCGAACAAAACTATACCAGAAAACATCGGCAACAGAGGAAACCATACAGAAGAACAAATTTCAGAAATGGAGGGCCCAGTTAAGACAATAATATAATCAGGCATATACAAAATGTGAACATAATCAATACTTCCAAGAAGTCTAAGATACAGTCAAGACCAAAACATAGAATCCATTGGGTAAAAGGAGCTGAGATAAAAAAAAAATAAGAGGAATAGACAAATTACTTAATGAAATTATAGCAGAAAATTTCCCAAACCTAGAGAAACAGGTTGACGTTCAAATGCAAACAACATTTAATCCCTTAAATAGACATTACTAGAAAAGAATTTCTCCATGAGACATCATAAATATAAAGATATATATATATATATAAATTAAGAAAATTTAATTCAGTGAGGGGAGAAAAATGCCAACTCACACACAGAGACAGAAATATCAGATTAACTTAAGATCTTCAATAAGGAGGTAGACTGCCCCAATACCCACCCCATCCACCAGACCCTGCAAGCTACTAGCCCCATCCCACCCCACAAACTCATCTATCCTCCAACAAGCTCGGTGAAAATCTGAAACACAGCTTGCTACAATACTGTGGGGACTAAAAGGTGACTGACCAGCCTCGTGGTGGGACATCCAACTTTCTAGGACCTCCACAGTGGAACAAAACCCCGGACCCAACCCCCAACTGCCTCGGCTTCTCTAGCCAGCCAGCAGGAGAGTTTCCTGCAGGTAGGCTTCCCCAATTCTCAGCCCCATCCACCAGACCCTGAACGCTACTAGCCCCATCCTGCCCCCAAACTCACCTATCCTCCTGCAACCTCAGTGGAACTCTGAAACCCAAGAGCTTGCTACAATACTGAGGGGGCCAAGAGAGAAGACTAAGAGAGTGAACCAGGAGAGAAGACCAAGCGAGCAGGCTTAGAGAGACCTCAGTGGCTCCATGAGACACAGACACTGACAATACAGAACAGACCAAGAACAATTCCCAAAGACTCAGACAGCCACTGCAAGGATTGGACCAAGACGCAACGACACAGCCAGACTCATTTGAAGGAAGCGATGGATAGGCGGCAATGCAAGAATTCATTCAACGAGGGCAACATTGAATAAATGGGACCTACTAAAACTGAGAAGCTTCTGTAAAGCAAAGGACACTGTCACCAAGACAAAAAGGCAACCTACTGACTGGGAGAAGATCTTCACCAACCCCACAACAGACAAAGGTCTGATCTCCAAAATATATAGAGAACTCAGGAAACTAGACTTTAAAATGCTAATTAACCCAATTAAAAAATGGGGCACTGAACTGAACAGAGAATTCTCAGCAGAGGAAGTTCAAATGGCCAAAAGACACTTAAGGTCATGCTCAATCTCCTTAGCTATCAGGGAAATGCAAATCAAAACAACTTTAAGATATCATCTTACACCTGTCAGAATGGCTAAAATAAAAAACTCCAATGATAGCCTTTGCTGGAGAGGCTGTGGAGGAAGGGGTACCCTCATCCATTGCTGGTGGGAATGCAATCTTTTGCAACCACTTTGGAAATCAGTGTTTCGGTTTCTCAGGAAATTCAGGATCAACCTACCCCTGGACCCAGCAATACCACTCCTGAGAATATACCCAAGAGATGCCCTATCATATGACAAGAGCATTTGTTCAATCATGTTCATAGCAGTATTACTTGTAATAGCCAGAACCTGGAAACAACCTAGATGCCCCTCAATGGAAGAATGGATGAAGAAAGTGTGGAATATCTACACATTAGAGTACTACGCTGTGGTAAAAAACAATGACTTCTCGAATTTTGCATACAAATAGATGGAAATAGAAAACACTATTCTGAGTGAGGTAACCCAGACCCAAAAAGATGAATATGGGATGTACTCACTCATAATTGGTTTCTAGCCATAAATAAGGGTCACGGAGTCTACAATTGGTGATCCTAAAGAAGCTAAGTAAGAAGGTGAACCAAAGGAAAAACATATAGTTATCCTCTTGGCTATGGGAAGTAGACAAAATTGCCGGGGAGAAAATTGGGATCTTGGGGGTGGAGTGGGATGGGGGTAAGGGGAGACGGGGAGAGAAAAGGGAGAAGGGGAGGATGGGGGGAACTAGGGGGAAAAGGAGGACTGGGATAAAGGAAGGTTGGATAGGGGAGCACGGAAGCACAATTCTTAGTTAAGGGAGCCACCTTAGGGTTGACAAGAGACTTGAACCTAGAGTGGCTCCCAGGAGCCCAAGCCGAGGTCCCCAGTTAGTTCCTTGGGCAGCTGAGGATAGGGAAACTGAAATGACCCTAGCCTAGAGCAATACTGACGAATATCTTGCATATCATCATAGAACCTTCATCTGGGGATGGATGGAAATAGAGACAGAGACCCACACTGGAGCACTGGACTGAGCTCCCAAAGTCCCAATGAGGAACAGAAGGAGGGAGAACATAAGCAAAGAAGTCGGGACCACGAGGGGTGCTCCCACCCACTGAGACAGTGGAGCTGATCTACTGGGAGCTCACCAAGGCCAGCTGGACTGTGACTGAAAAAGCATGGGTTAAAACTGGACTCTCTGAACATGGCGAACAATGAGGGCTGATGAGAAGCCAAGGACAATGGCACGGGGTTTTGATCCTACTTCATGTGCTGGCTTTGTGGTAGCCTACCCAGTTTGGATGTTCACCTTCCTAGATATGGACAGAGGGGGGAGGACCTAGGACTTACCACAGGGCAGGGAACCCTGACTGCTCTTTGGACTGGAGAGGAAGGGGGAGAGGAGTGGGAGGAGGGGGAGAAGGGTGGGAGGAGGGGGAGAAGGGTGGGAGGAGGGGGAGGGAAATGGGAGGCTGGGAGGAGGTGGAAACGTTTTTTTTCTTCCTTTTCTCAATAAAAAAAATAATAATAAAAAAAAGAATTCATTCAACTACATAAAAAGCAACATCGTAACACCAGAATGCAGTGGTCACACAACAGGAAGACTTGATCATCCTAAACCAGAAGAAGCAGAAGAAAATTACTTTAAATGTAAATTTATAAGGATAACAAGGACTTTTAAAAGAAATTGAAGAAGGCACCAACTAATGGAAAGGTCTCCCATGCTCTTGGGTAGGTAGAACTAACATAGTAAAAAATAGCAATCTTACCAAAAGCAATCTACAGATTCAATGCAATGCCCATCAAAATCCCAGCAAAATTATTCACAGACCTCAAAAGAACAGTACTCAACTTCATATAGAAAAGCAAAAAACAAGGATAGCCAAAGCAATCCTGTACAATAAAAGAACTTATGGAGACATCACAATCCTAGACTTCAAACTCTACTACACAGCTACAGTACTGAAAACAGCCTGGTATTGGCATAAAAACAGACAGGAGGACCAATGGAACCAGATTGAAGACCCTTTATTAATCCACACATCTACAAACACCTAAATTTTTAACAAAGAAGCAAAAGTATAAAATGGAAAAAAGAAAACATATTTAACAAATGATGCTGGCATAACCGGATATCAACATGTAGAAGAATGAAAATAGATCCGTATCTATCACCATGCACAAAACTCAAGTCCAAATGGATCAAAGGCCTCAACATAAAGCCAGCCACACTGAAACTCACAGAAGAGAAAGTGGGAAGTATATTTGAATGCATTGGCATAGGAGACCACTTCCTAAATATAACCCCAGTATCAGAGACACTGAGAGAAGCAATTAATAAATGGGATGTTGGTATGGGAGGTCTTTCTGTCTATGTGTTACTTTTATTGGTTAATTAATAAAGAAACTGCTTTGGCCTGTTGATAGAGTAGAACATAAGTAGGCAGGGAAAACTGCACTGAATGCTGGGAGAAGGAAGGCAGAGTCAAGGGAGATGCTATGGAGCTGCTGCCAGAGATAGACATGCTGAAGTTTTGCTGGTAGGCCATGACCTTGTGGCGATATACAGATTAATAGAAATGGGTTAAATAAATATGTAAGATATTAGCCAATAAGAATCTAGAGCTAATGGGCCAAGCAGTGATTTAATTAATATAGTTTCTGTGTGACTATTTCCGTTCTGGGCAGCCAGGACAAACAAGCGACCCTCGTCCTACAACAGGACCTCCTGAAACTGAGAAGCTTCTATAAAGCAAAGGACATAGTCAATAAGTCAAAATGACAGCCTACAGAATGGGAAAAGATCTTCACTAACCCTACATCAGACAGAGGTCTGTTCTCCAAAATATATAAAGAACTCAAGAAATTGGTCGTCAAAAGAACAAATAATCCAATAAAAATACAGAGTACAGACCTAAACAGAGAACTCTCAACAGAGGAATCTAAAATGGGTGAAAGACACTTAAGGAAATGCTCAACATCTTTAATCATCAGAGAACTGCAAATCAAAACAACTCTGAGATTCTATCTTACACCTGTAAGAATGGCCAAATCAAAAACACTGATGACAACTTATGCTGGAGATATTGTGAAGTAAAGGGAACACTTCTGAATTGGTGGTGGGAGTGCAAGCTGGTACAGCCCCTTTGGATGTCAGTGTGGCGATTTCTCAGAAAATTAGGAAACAACCATTCTCGAGACCCAGTAACACCACTTTTGATTCAAAAGATGCTCAATTATATTCATAGCAGCATTGTTTGTCATAGCCAGAACCTGGAAACAACATACATGCCCCTCGACTGAAGAATGGATAAGGAAAATGTGGTACATTTACACAATGGAGTACTACAAAGCAGAAAAAATAATGACATCTTGAAATTTGCAGGCGAATGGATGGATCTAGAAAACATCATATTGAGTGAGGTAACCCAGACCCAGAAAAACAATCATCACATGTACTCACTCATAGGTGGTTTTTAAACATAAAGAAAAAAAGCCAGCCTACAAACCACAATCCCAGAGAACTTAGACAAAAATACAGACGCTAAGAGAGACTTACATAGATATAATCTACATGGGAAGTAGAAAGTAGAAAAAGACAAGATCTCCTGAGTAAATTGGGAGCATGGGGACCTTGGGAGAGGGCTGAAGGGGAAGGGAGAGACAGGGAGAGGAGCAGAGAAAAATGTATAGCTCAATAAAATCAATTAAAAAGAATAAAGGACATTGTACCTATAATTTGTGATCCTAGAGAAGCTAAATAAGAAGGTGAACCCAAAGAAAAATATATAGTCATCCTCCTGGATATTAACCTTCATCAGGCGATGAAAGGAGACAGAGACCCACATTGGAGCACCGGACTGAAACCCCAAGGTCCAAATCAGGAGCAGAAGGAAAGAGAGCACGAGCAAGGAACTCAGGACCGCGAGGGGTGCACCCACACACTGAGACAATGGGGATGTTCTATCGGGAACTCACCAAGGCCAGCTGGACTGGGTCTGAAAAAGCATGGGATAAAACCGGACTCGCTGAACATAGCGGACAATGAGGACTGCTGAGAACTCAACAACATTGGCAATGGGTTTTGATCCTACTCTACGTACTGGCTTTGTGGGAGCCTAGGCAGTTTGGATGCTCAGCTTACTAGACCTGGAAGGAGGTGGGAGGTCCTTGGACTCCCCACAGGGCAGGGAACCTCTGATTGCTCTTGGGGCTGATGAGGAAGGGGGAGTTGGTTGGGGGAGGGGGAGGGAAATGGGAGGTGGTGGCGGGGAGGAGACAGAAATCTTTAATAAATAAATAAATAATAATAATAAAAATAAAAAGAATGAATAAATGAATAAAATTCAGAGACAATGGATCTAGTAGAGCAAAGAATCCCCCAGGTTATTCTTTTGTTCTAATACAAATCACACAAAAAAAAATTATGAAGATAATGGATACCTTTTAAAAGGAAATGAAAAACTCCCTTAAATAAGTGGAGAAAAAGACACACAAAAATTGGAAGAAATTAATAAATCCCTCAAAGAAAACCAAGAAAAAATAATCAAACTGGTGAAGCAAACAGTTCAAGTCCGAAGATCGAAATAGAGGCAATAAAGAAAACACAAACCGAGGGAATTCTGGATATGGCAAATCTGGGTAAATAAACAGGAACTACAGAGGTAAGTATAACCAACAGAATACAAGAGATATAAGAGAAAAATCTCAGGTGTTGAAGACACTATAGAGGAAATAGACTCGTTAGTCAAAGAAAAAATTAAATCCAATTCTTAACATAAAACATCCAGGGAATCTGGGACACCATGAGAAGACCAAACCTAAGAATAATAGGGATATAAGAAGAAGAACTCCAGCTCAAGGCACAAAAAATATATTCAACAGAATCATAGAAGAAAAAATTTCCCAACCTAAAGAATGATATCCCTATGAAGATACAAGAAGCTTACCAAATAGACTGGATTTAAAAAAAGTCCCCTTGCCATATAATAATCAAAACGCAAAATATACAGAATAAAGAATGAATATTAAGAGCTGCAAAGGAAAAAGTTCAAGTAACATATAAAGGTAGACCTATCAGAATTACACCCGATTTCTCAATGGAAACCATGAAAGCCAGAAGGTCCTCGGCAGATGTGCTGCAGACACTAAGAGACCACAAATGCAAGCCCAGACTACTGTATCCAGTGAAACTTTCAATCACCATTGATGGAGAAAACAAGATATTCCACGACAAAACCAGATTTAAACAATATGTATCCATAAGCCCAGCCCTACAGAAAGTACTAGAAGGAAAACCCCAACCCAAGGAAGCTAACTAACAACCACTGGTCATTAATATCTCTTACTATCGATGGACTCAATTCGCCTATAAAAAGACACAGGCTAAGAGAAGGGATACGAAATCAAAATCCAGTCTTCTGCTGTATACAAGAAACACACCTCAACCTCAAAACCAGACATTACCTAATGTAAAGAGTTGGGAAAAGGTTTTCCAATCACATATACCTAAGAAACAAACAGGTGTAGCTATCCTAATATCTAACAAAATAGATTTCAAACTAAAATCAATCAGAAGAAAGGCAGAAGGAAACTTTATACTCATAACAGGAACAATCCGTCAAGATGAAGTCTCAATCCTGGACATCTATGCCCTAATACAAGAGCACACACATATGTAAAAGACACATTATTAAAACTTAAATCACACATCATGCAGCATGAATTTTTCTGTTATAATTCCTTCTTGGATTCCAACTTGCCTACCTTCCTGTTTTCTTATAGGGACTTTCATCCATTTTGAGCCTACTCCAATCATCCAAGAACATCTCTCCATCTTAAATCTGTGTCGATTTGGTTTCTATCCCTAGCTTTTAGGGACTGGGTTGAACATGTTTTGGGGTCATCATGCTATCTGCCATCAAGTCTGGGTTGCTGTGGTGTCATAATAGACAAAATATGGGGTCATATAAGAAGCGACAGGAATATCAGCTTTGAGGATCAGGAGATCTCCTAAGGCTGAGATCTAGATAAACAAGAAATATTTGGGAGAAGTGGAAATAGATTAGGTTATAGTAAAAGGGATTCAGTTGGAGGTCAGGACCAAAGCTTAAAGGTGGCAGAAGGCAAAATCAGGTCTGGAGCTGTGAATGGTTGAGGAAGGCTACAAGGTAAGGTGGCAAGGTTCCCTGAACCTGGGAAAGTGAGGCTTTATCCTAAGTAAGGTCTGTGGATAGGGCATGGGATGATTTTTATTTTGGAAAAGTCACTCCTGGCTGCTGGGTCAATATAACTTAGATGGGACAAGACTGGTGATAAAGAGAACAGCTATGAGATATGACAGAGAAAGGAGATGGGGTACAATGGCTGGACACAAGAGCAGGTGCTGGTAGAGGACCTAGGTTTAGAGTTAGGATTGTCAGGTGAGCGAATAAGAAAACGGGGGTAACTCAGGGTCACTGCCATGTTGAAACTGTGCATATTTTGTAAGAATTTACAATAGGCCAATCAATCAGTAGATTAAGAATTTCCCATGGATTTGATACCTAAGTGTTGTCGAACTTTTTGCCAGCAGCTAGCCCCCAAATAATGACATGGAGACTTATTATTAATTATGACAGCATGGCCTTTAGCTCAGGCTCATCCCATCTAGCTCTTACAACTCAAATTAACCTGTTTCTATTAACCTACATTCTACCATGTGGCTTTTACCTCCCTCTGCTCTGTATTGTTCCACATCTCTTTTGCTTCTCTGCCTGTCTTCTTCCCAGAGTTCTCTCTTTCCCCAGAAGTCCCACCTATTCTCTCCTACCTATTGGCCATTCAACTCTTTATTAAACCAATCAGAAGGCGCCTTAGAAACAGACACATCTTTAGAGTGTACAAAAAGATTATCCCCCAACACAAAGAACACCAGACATGGCCAGTGAGCCAATGGCTCCTGGATATCTCCATTTCAATTTCCCGGTCCAAAGGAGAGCAAGTGTTGTTGCTTCTCTACAGACTCTCTAGTTTCCCTGTTGCGCTGGGTGCACTGGCTAGTATTAATCAGAGACAGACATAGTATGTTAGCTGCTATGCATTGCTGTGACCAAATATCTGACACAAAGACTTACATGAGGTAATGTTCATTCTGATTCCGTCTTTCATGGAAGGAAGGCGTGGGGACAGAACTGCTCTGTTAGTGAGAACATGAGGCAATGACTCTACACAGCACAGCAGACCAGGAAGCAGAGAGAGCTACAGCAGAACCCAGGGCTGGTATGGACCTCAAAGACCATCCTCTAGAGACCTATCTCTGTGAGCCAAACCCCACATCCTATGGGCTCCATGGCCCTCAAAATAGCACCGCATGCTAGGAATTGAGCATTCAAAACATGGGACTGTTGGGGATATTTTAGATTAAAATTATAACATCAAGGGTGAGGGGTGGAAGGGAGCTATCCTGAATCCAGTTGCTTCTATGTTCCAGGAAACATCAAGGCAATTCTAGACAAACACTCCCCATGTCTCCATGAGAATCAGGAGGGAAAATTGGCTAACTTCTGGAATTAATTTGAAACTATGTGTTCCTTAAGTATTTGTTTATTTATTTGGGCATTGCGCACACACACAAATGTGTGATAACCACAGAGGTTAGAAGGTGGATCCTCCAGCTGGACTTGCAGATGGTGGTAAGCTGCCCAGCATGGGCTGGGAACTGAACTCAGTTTTGGAAAAGCAGCATGTGCTCCTAAACACTGCTCCATCTCTCCAGCCCTAAGCAGGGAATCTTACAGGGAAGCCGAGCAAGTGTAGCAGGTGGGGAAAGTTCTTCCTCAACCGTAGTCTTCCCTTTATGATCTCAGCCTCACACTGGCACTGAAGAGTCTCATCCTCCATGAGGGTGAACATAGGCACCTAAAAACCCAGGGCAATTGCCCCTTGTGCTCTAATGTTAGTACTTGTGCCTTGAGAGAGAACTAATTTTCCTGGGGAGAAGCGCCATTTGGTAAAAGAAAGTTTTATGAGTCATGAAACACCAGAGGCCATTTACGTCTTTTAAATATGATCATCCCAAGGGTAGAAATGTCACAAGAGAGAAATGGCTTCGAGGAAGATTAGCTTCTAACTATTCTCAGCGTGTCAAACCCCTGCCTGGTTTCCACTGCGAATGGAATTCTTGATGGAATCTGCCAGAATGTGGACAGACAATGCAATGCTAACTCCCCAGAATCCAGCTGGTGCTGGGTTATTTTGATGGCTTTTATCTGTCGGCAAGTAGACTGGGAAGTCTGAAAAAAGATGTAAAATCCAATCACGTTAACAAGTCTTCAGAACTGGACCAAAAACATCTGAGAATCTTAAAAGTCAAGGAAAGGTGATGCAGAGCTGACACTGGGAAGACCTGGCTGAAAGGTTCTTCCCATTCTGGGCAGCCTGAGATACCAACCAGCAGAATAACTCAGTGGGTCCCCTCAGCATCCAGGGCAACTTTGGAGTCAGCACTTCACCATGTCAAAGGTGACCCCAATGTGTTGAGAGTGGAATCACCTCCCAGCAGTCCTGAGTGTCCCTAGTGCTGCAACCTGGAGAACTTTAAATACAGAAATAAAAGAATGGTAAGAAAATTAAATACAGCTATTACTATGCAGGTCGTGGTGTCTGTACCCACTTGGCAGGTTGAGTATAACCTTTAAAGGATTTAGCTTATTAAATTTGGCAGCCAAATCTTATAACTCTTTTTAAAATATAATAAATGGTTAATGTCCACAGCAGCATTTAAGTTGGACTCCGATTAAATTTATATACAAGTTTAAAGAGGGCTTGAGACTTAGCTTATTTATGAGTTTATTGGGTTGAAAAGAATTATTGCAGTCCTCAGAAAGTTTTTCTTGGTTGAATCAGATAAGCAGAGTGTTAAAAGTAACATGAATGTGTTGTGTATAAATATGTCTTTAAATGTTAAAAAGAGTAAAATCAATTTTTAAATAAAATCAAGTACTAGCCAAAGATTTATGCATTGTGCTAGCTCTATAAATAATGTATAAACATTACTTGGAAGCTCATGGAAAAACTAATGTATTGGTTGCTTTTAAGATTTATTTCTTTTCATTTTGAGTATGAGGATTTGTGTGTGCACCGCACACATGCTGTGCTAACAGGAACCAGAGGAGGGCATCAGAGCCTTTGGCAATAGAGTTACAGACAGTTGTAAGCTACCACGTGGGTGTCAAGAACTGAATCTGGGTTCTCTGCAAGAGGGGTAAGTGCTCTTAACCACGGAACCATCTCTCTAGCCCCTAATGTACTGGGTTTTAAAAATGATTTCTTTCTTTTTTTTTTGAGATTCTAATATAATTACATTCCTTTTCCCTTTTTCCTTCCAAATCCTCCCATACACCCCTCTTTGCTCTTTCAAATTCATAGCCTCTTTTCTCATTGATTGTTGATATATATATATATATATATATATATATATATATATATATATATACACATGCACATACATATCCCTAAATGTATAAATACGGCCTGATCCATCTCTATCACATAGCTTGCATGTATGTTTTCAGTGCTGACCACTCTGTAGTAGATAATCACTTGGTGTGCTCTTCTCGGGAGGAAACTATTCCTCCAGTCCTCAGCATTCCCTCATTGCTTGTGGTTCTCTGTATATGGCTTTTTCCCATCAACTTTGTCACGTCTACTATTGTCCTTATCCAGCCTGTATTTAAGCTGTTATACGAGTGAGACTTTGTGGGTATAGCTGCTAATATTCCTAGGAGACACAGTCTCACAACCAATTCCCTGTCCCTCTAGTTCTTAAAGTCTTTCTACCCTTCTTCTGAAATAACCTCTCAGCCTTAGGTGATGTATTGATTTTTTCACTGCACTAATTTGAATATTTGTTTCTAAAAACTAAAGCAAACTTTGGGAAACTTTGTGTGGTGCTCTTGAAGATAAAAATATAATAATAAGGACAATTACTAGTATAGATGAACATACTTCTGAACGACTGAGCCAATGTTAGCTTTTTCTCATGTAAACTTGTTTTGCACATAGATGTACTTGTATATATGTAAACTGGAAGCTATAAATTATATCAGCATGTGAAAGACATACATACACGTGTGTATATAGTGTTTCAGAAACAATACATAAGGCAAAAACCACTCTAAAGGGTCTTCTTGCCATTGAGGGTATAATATGCATTTTCTTCCCCTAGTCCCCTCGTTCCATCAACTAGATGTCTATTGTGAGACCTACAAAAGACTGACTTTCTGGGCGTTCTTTCTCTTTCCTTCTCTGGTTTGAAACTTTGCTGGGTTTGCATCTTATATTGCGACATTTTCTATTGTTTCTACTTTTTCTGAGAAGTTGCTGCCAGCAATTCTAACCTCTTTTAAAGCGGCATTGGTGACAAGTGACATCCTTGCAGGCTTCCACCTGAAGAACTGCGTGTGCCTATTACATGAAGAATGTTATTAAATAAAAATTGATATTATAAGTTATCAGTATGAATGCTTTTGCTTTGCCCAGCCTCACCTCGTTGTTCTGCTGCATGTTTTCAGTATCTGGGTTACTGGACCAACCGAAGCCAGGAAATAACTCTATTATATTAGAATGTTATCGAATATCTAATTGCATATTGCTTACTTTGCTGTAAATAATGGTCAATAAATAGTTTTACATTTTTAGGGACGAGAGAGATGACTCAGCAGTTAAGAACACTGGCTGCTCTTTCAAAACGCCAGGGCTCAATTTCCAGCACCCACATGATGGCTCACAATAATCCATAATGCCAGTCACAGGGGATCCGAGGCCCTCTTCTGGTTTCATTGGGTACTGGGCATGCATGTGGCATACAGAAATATATATATATATATACATATATACATATATATGTGTGTGTGTATATATATATTGGTTTTGTATGTATATATTCAAGAAAAAATTGTATTGGTTTTATATACAAGCAGACAGACAAAAAATGCTATTGGCAGCAGGTCGTGATGGCACATACCTGTGATGTTCCCACTTGGAAGGCTGAGGTAAGAGGACTGTAAGTTTTATTAACAATATAGTAATATCCTATTTCAATGGGGAAAAAGAATGCTTCTGGACTTTGTATTTGACTTTTGGAAAATTTTTATTATAGCCGGGAAGTGGTGGCACACACTTTTAATCTAGGTTTGGGGAATGAAGTCTTGCTTATTATCACCATAGAAAATGCACCTGACCTCGGTACACATTTTTAGCAATGTGGGTTGATGTGCCAAACCTGCTCTGAATCATGAGCCCTCACTTTCCTCACTTCTTTATGGTGCGGACAATGCTGCCGTTTGTCAACAGAGGGCGCTAGAGAAAGAGGACATGGTTTTGACTCGCTTTAAGACTCTGCCTGGGTGAGGGTGGCCAGTGCCTTCTGATCCCTTCCAGACTCCTGGAATGCCCTGGCACTGAACGACATCTCAGTGTTAACTGAAACCCAGAGGCCACAATGCCGCCTTACTGGTACAGCAGGAC